>NW_022196897.1:26441383-26506688 GCF_008632895.1 Mastomys coucha | reverse complement strand
CTCGAACTCAGAGATCCACCTGTCTCTGCCTCCCAAGTGCTGGGATTACAGGCGTGAGCCACCACCTCCCAGCAATAATTTTTTTTTTCAGACAATACTCTTAATCACTGAATCATCTCTCCAACCTCTTAGTCTAACATTTTTATAAAAGACAGACACCTTTAGTGATTTATAGTGATTGAGACTCAGAGAAGTGAGTTATTTGCTCATGGCTCCAAAGCTAGGAAGAGGCATATTGGATGTGTTTGTGCACATGTGTTTTTTGAAACAAGCTTGTTTTTGAGATAAATACTCTCCAGGTAGTTTAGGCTGATGTCATGCTCAAGACACTTCTGTTACCCACACCCCACCCCAAGACCTAGGATTATAAATCTATACCACTATGCCCTGGTCCAGTATTTTTGTTTGTTTTGAGAAGAGTCTCTCTATTTAATCCTGGCTGTCCTGGGACTCTCTACATAGAACAGGCAGGCCTGGAAATCTCAAAAATCCACCTGTCTCTACTTGCCAAATGCTAGGATTAAAGGTGGCTCCAGCTTCAGTCTTAAACACCAGGTCAGTATATTTTGAACTGTTAAATGCTTGATATTTTGCTCATTGGGATCTAGTAGCCACCAACTTAAGTGTACAGAAACAGCATGTATACAATCATGTGTGCATGCTTTAACTGAAATATATTTGACAATATTTTATCTTTACTACCCTTGACTGTGTGTGTGTGTGTGTGTGTGTGTGTGTGTGTGGTTTATGTGCATATGTATGTGTATATACATGGACATGTAAAGGCCAGAAGTCAACATTGGGTGTCTTTTTCATCCTTTCCACCCAATATTTTCTTCTTCTTCTTCTTCTTCTTCTTTTTTTTAAATCACAATGCTATGTGTTATAACTTGTAATCTTGAAACAGTTCACTAAGTCATACTGTTTACCCACTTATGCATTTATTCAAAAGTGTACAAGCTAGACCTGGTGTAGGATATTAACTCAACTTCTTAGGAGGCTGAAGCAGAGAATTACACACATATCTGAGACTTGCCTGTTTAACTTAGTAAGTCTGTCTATAATAAACAAACAAGTGCCGGGCAGTGGTGGCGCACGCCTTTAATCCCAGCACTTGGGAGGCAGAGGCAGGCGGATTTCTGAGTTCGAGGCCGGCCTGGTCTACAGAGTGAGTACCAGGACAGCCGGGGCTACACAGAGAAACCCTGTCTCGAAAAAACCAAAAAAAAAAAAAAAAAACCCAAACAAGTAAGGGAGATCTAGGTTCAAATTCCAGAACTAAAAACAAAAATATACCTTTGCTAGAGTGGACTTGGCACTAGATGCTACTGTTAATTCTCTGATTGAAATTTCCCTGCAAAGTAACTTTGGTTAGATGAGATGCAATGAAAAGGCGACCTGTCACTTTTATGAAACAAGAGCCAAAACTTGTAACCTTCTAGTCAGATTAATGACCACACTTACTTTTTTGTTGCTGTTATATGATGTGAAGATGAATACATACTTTCATTCAAGCAGATGTAGCATGGTGGTGCTCTAAAACAATGGCTAGGGACAATCTCCTAACCGACTTCATCAGCTGCCCAACGACATTTTCAGTGTTGTTGGGTTTTTTGTTTGTTTGTTTGTTTTCTTTTCTTTTTTCACTTTGACATTTCTATATCTGAGTATTAATATGTATCCATGGAGAGTTTGACTGAGGTCTAGATCTTTTCTTAACTGTTTTAGTAGGAGTTTGAAAAAGCAACATTCAACATAACAGTATTTGTTCTTCACAGTAGAGTAATTTCTAGCTATAGGGAAGTTCTTAATATTGCTCTTAAGGTTTGCAAGACTATATGAAAGATTACATGTATAAAGGCCACATGTACGATTTTTTTCCAGAAATTGTGGTTTTGTCCCATTTTCCTTAGTCCCTAAGCTTACTTTTCACTGCTTCACAGCTTCTTTGGCATGGCCACTGCCTGTTTGCCATGAGCAGTCTTGCTCCACTCTTGATGTTGTGAGTAACTGGGGCTAATGTTACCTTTACTTACTGTCGACTACCATAAATGACCAGAAACATTTTGAAAACAGCTATAATTCCAGCACATATATGGAGACGTGTATGTATGTGTATTAGTCAGGGTTCTTTAGAGTTACAGAAGTTATGATAGTCTCTATGTAGTAAAGGAATTTATTGCAGACTTACAGTCTGTAGTCCAACTCCCAACAATCCACTCCCAACAATGGTCAGCAGCAGCTGTGAATGGAAGTCCGAGGATCCAGCAGTTGCTAAATCCCACAAGGCAAGCAGATGAAAAAGAGCGAGCTTTCCTTCTTCCTTATATAGGTCTCTAGCAAAAGGTGTGGCCCAGGTTAAAGGTGTCATCACACCTTTAACCCCAGGTGACCCTGATTGAACTCATAGATCTTCCAGTCTTACTCTTCTAGGATTCATAGCCACTATACCTCAAGATCTCCATGCCAAGATTCAGGTTGGAAACTTGTTATCTCTCATCCTCCAGATTAGGGCCAAGTGAGCCTTCTAATTCTGGATTGTAGTTCATTTCAGATATAGTCAAGTTGACAACCAGGAATAGCCACTACAGTATGTATGGCCACAAATGGATCAGGAGTTCAAAGACAGTCTCAGCTACATGACATCCTGAGTCAACAACAACAACAAAAAAAAAAAAAAAAAAAAAAAAAAAAAAAAAAAAGAAAAAGAAATGAAAAGAAACAAAAACAGGAATTTTCAGAATAAGGTTATGGTCAGATGATGTCTTTTCCATATTAGATAACCTTATTGTGTCACTAGATGGTTCCCTGGAGTTCTTCCTGGTAAAGCTTAGTGAATTATTTGGGTACAATTTTAGAAAGAAGTGTGACTCTTTCTCAGTAAACCCACGTTGAAGACTGCTATCTAGCACCACATTTAAAACATCATGGCAAAGGTTCCTTCCAGCTATACCCTCTTCTCCACCTTCGCTTGTCTTGCTGGTAGGTAGTTAACAGTTCAAAAATTGCCAGTTCCTTTCACAGAGACAGAGCTAACAAGTGGCAGAGCCTAGTTTTGAGCCCAGAGGCCTAAAGACTTGATTTTATTATCCTGCCCCTGTTCTAGAACTTTGTAAGCCAAATGTTCCCTTCCTTTCTCTCTGTACCTCACTGCTTCCTGTGCTGGAGGCCGTCAGGTGAGCTGTTCCTACCATGTTGTATATATCTAGCTCTTCACCAAGTCCTAATAATTCTCTACTAAGCATGAAGTTCAATAGTTTATAATTTCTAAACTGCCTTTCCATCTTGCTCCTTTCTCTTACTCTTGGGACACGGAACCAGACATGACTTATGCTTGATCTCACTCCCCTTTCCTTTATTTAACATATTTTTAAAATATCGAATTCAGGTCTTGGCAACCTTCAGTGATAACTCATGAGGCTTTTCAGTGTTCTTAGCGAGTCAATTGATTTTTGAATTTGAAATTTTTAAAGTTTATTGTGTGAGGTGTATGGCAGGGTCATGTGCTTGTGGTGGCGAGGGTCAGCTTTTGGTGGTTGGTTTAGTCCATCCACCATGGGTTCTGGAGGTTGAAGGCAGGTAAAGACTTGTGCTTTTACCTCCTGAGCCACCTCACTGGCCTTAGGTTTGAAATGCTTTATCCTTTCCCTCATTAGTCTTTTTGGTGCACAGCTTGCTTTATCTTAGAGTAGTGGAAGATTCTCATACTGTCTCATTTTCCCTTTTGACATGACATCATGTGGTTTGAATACCACTACAAAGCTCATCTTGTATGTTTTCTACTCTGTACTGGGATCAGCAAATTTTCCCAAAGTGTCACAGATCCTGCTGATCTAATATAGAGACTATTTTAAGTCTGAGCCTTTCCACTACAAACATGCTATTTCTCTGATAAATTCCTTTGCCCAGACTATTTTTTTATCCATTGATTTTTTGATAAATTTACTCATTCAGAGTTTCAGGGGCATGTTTTGTTGTAAACTTAACTCTTCCTCAGCTGTGTCTACTATGAGCTTTGGTCTTGACTATAAAGTGCTTATTTGTCTATTTTTCTTAACACTGATTTAGGAATGACACAGAGGAAGAACACTGCATTACTAGATTAAAAGTATGGAGTTACAAAAGCAACTCTTTCCCAAAGGCTAATGGGTAGATGATTTGGAGAAGGCACTTCAAGTGGCTCGAGTTGTGGTGTTTGTGATTTACCCAGAGCAGGGCTGAAGATTTTAGGAACTGTGAATTTAACCCATTGTTTTTACAGTGCTGACTTGTACATGTTCAGTTTCTGTTCCAGATGATCGAGCTGAACAACGAACATGTCTCATCTGTGGGGACCGTGCTACAGGTTTGCACTATGGGATCATCTCCTGCGAGGGCTGCAAGGGGTTTTTCAAGAGGAGCATTTGCAACAAACGGGTGTATCGGTGCAGTCGTGACAAGAACTGTGTTATGTCCCGGAAGCAGAGGAACAGATGCCAGTACTGCCGCCTGCTCAAGTGTCTCCAGATGGGCATGAACAGGAAGGGTGAGTCGGTGCCCAGGGCACTGTGCCTACCCCTCATCCACTCTCTCATCTGCAATTATTATACTTTTTAGTTAGTTTTTCACCATACACTATATACTCCACAAACTTTCAAGAAATAATGACGAGTTTAATTGGAAAAGCATGAAGTAGGACTTGATGTCATTTTTGTGTACTAAAAGCAGCATACTCAGCTAGGCGGTGGTGACAGTGCAAGCTTTTGGTCCCAACATTCAGGAAGCAGAGCCAGGCAGATCTCTGAGTTTGAGACCAACCTGGTCTACAGAGTAAGTTCCAGTTCAGTCAGAGCTACACAGAGAAACTCTGTCTTGAAAAAACAACAACAAAACCATAGCATACTTAGATACTGGGTCTATTATTAAGAAGTTTTCTGGGAGCTATTAGCCTGAGATGCCATGACTAAACTGAATCTAATAAGCTTTAAAGGATTGAGTAGAGAAAACAAAGTAGCCAATTAGAAAGTTTTTAGAAATGCCCAGGAGGGCCTGGAGAGAGCACATACTGCTCTTGTAAAGGATTCTGGTTCAGTTTCTAGCACCCACGCATGTGTCAGCTCAGAACTGACTATGACTCCAGCTCCTGCAGATCTGATGCCTTCTTCTCTTCTCTCTGGGCAATTGCTCTCACAGGCATATATCTTCTGCATAGACACATAACTTAAATTATTTTAAAATAAATATTTTAAAAAAAAAACTGGATGCCAATATAGTTCAGTCAGGAAAGGTGCTTGCCACCAGGACTCTTCACCTGGGTTTTATCCAGAGAACCTATATGGTTGGCCTCTGGCCTCCATAGGAGGACCTTGATATATATATATATATATATATATATATATATATATATATATATACACACACACACACACACACACACATACACACACACATATACATACACATCCCACACACAAATAAATAAAAGTTTTTTAATGTTTATTTATTTAATTTCATGGTATATATGCACCTATGTGCTTCATGTGCACATAGGAAGGAACCTGTGAGATCAGAAAAGGCATCAGATCCTGTGGAACTGGGGTTACAGACATATGTGAATTGCCATGTGGGTACTAGGAATTGAACCCAGATCCTCTGCAAAACCAGCCAATGCTTATAACCAGCTGAGCCATCAAGGTGTCAGAAATGATGAAAAACTGGGGAGTGGTGGCACACACCTTTAATCCCAGTACTCAGGAGGCAGAAGCAAGAGGATCGTTGAGTTCAAAGCCAGCTTGGTCTACAGAGTAAGTTCTATGACAGCCAGAGCTATACAGAGAGAAACCCTGTCTCCCCCAATGCCTCCCCCACCACCACCGAAGAAGAAGGAGAAGGAGAAGTAGTAGTAGCAGTAGTGGTGGTGGTAGTAGTAGTAGTAGTAGTAGGAGGAGGAGGAGGAGGAGGAGGAGGAGGAGGAGGAGGAGGAGGAGGAGGAGGAGTGGAAGAGTAGAAATGATGAAAAAAACAAACTGGAAATGAGAAAAATAATAGGTAAGAAAAAAGGTTATTTTGAGAGCTTTACAATTGTGAAGAAAGGTGAAGAGAGTCTGGCACCAAGCCATATGTAAAAAGGAGCAAATCAACTCCTGACAGTTGTCCCCTGACCTTTGCAGGTGTGCTGTGGCATGTACACCACACACATACACACACTAAATAGACCCTCCCACACACAAAATAAAAGGAAAAAAAGGAAAGGTAAGAATTATTGAAGAACATTTAGATAATGTAATGTCTTACAGTTTATTCATAGAACTAATATTTATTGAGCACTTACATGTGCTTTAAACTGTTCTGTACTTTGCATTCATCATCTGTTGGTTGCACACACTAATCCTATTGATTCTTGTTTTGTTTTTCTTTTTTATTTTTAAAGATTTTATTTATTTTTTATTTTATACACAAGTGCTCTATCTGCATATATGCCTGCATGTCAGAAGATCGCATGACAGATGGTTGTGCACCACCATGTGGTTGCTGGGAATCAAACTCAGGACCTCTGGAAGAGCAGTGCTCTTAACCAATGAGCCTTCTCTCCAACCCCTTGTTTTGTTTTTCAAGACAGGGTTTCTCTGTGTAGCCCTGGCTGTACTGGAACTCATTCTGTAGACCAGGCTGGCCTTGAACTCAGAAATCTGCCTGTCTCTACCTCCCAAGTGCTGGGATTAAAGGCGTGAGCCACCACTGCCCGGCAATCCTATTGATTCTTACTCCTAGTTTTCACATGCAGCTTAGGGGCAGAAAATCACTTAGTAATACTTAGCTTAGTTATGATTATGATGATATTTAATCATTTTGAAGTTATAATATGTTATTAAGCAGAGTTGTGTAATCACAGAGGCAATATACCGTTCCCCAAATCTCCTGTATTTGCATATTAGACTGTGTGTGTTGGCTGTATGTTAAGCAAATGTATAGAGAGCACTTGAAGTGTTGTCAAGATTGTTCCCTGCCTATCTGTGTAACTTCTCTGGCTAGAGGAAGGTCTCAGGGCCAAATGTTATGCCGTTCCACATGTGCTCAAGTTTGTTCTTCTACCTGGAAGTCCCCACTATTATCTTTCCTACTATTATTTGTCTCATTCAGAAACCTTGGTCAGTTACCAATTTCAGACCAATATGTCTTTCTAACCTCACCCTGATTTGGCTTTATACTCCACTTTTCTCACCTTCCTTCATTGCCCAGGGCCTGTGAGTGCTAAATACGTCAAACCTCGAGGTTATAGGATACCTTCTTGACAACACAACATCTCTTGAGAACCCTAAGCTACAGCCCAGAGACTGGGATGCATGGACACAGACAGTTGCCTGTTTGCCTTCCCAGAAGCCGGTTTAGTAGCCTAGTGAAGGCTGCAGATGGAAACTGCCACCTTCTGGTCAGTTTTAAGAAAGCAGGACTAAATTATATGTGCAGTAGGACTATTTTGAAGTAAAAAAATACTCAGAAACTTTCGTGGCTGATGTTGCATAATTTTATTTATTTTTCAAAAGTCACAGAACTTCATATTACAAAAAAGTGAATTTTAATGGGTATAAAAAGTTAGTCAAACCAAGTGTGTTGTGGTGGAGAGATGTAGTCAACACTGTGAGGATGCAACTGTTATTAAAATGAATCATATAACCACACTGAGGTGGTGGGGGAAGGGGCTGACCTTGGAAAAGAGTGTTTTAACTACACATTGTAATAGTAAGGACAAAACAACTGTATACAAACAAAGAACTCTGGTTTGTAAAATCGTTTCTCTCAAGGTTGTATGCAAGGAATGTGTCTCTAATTGAATACTGTAGTTGAACAAGCAAATAAACACACTATATTTGAGAAAGAGTAATCAATCAAGAAAGGCTAGAATGAAAATTTGGGTCAGAATCAGTGATATCAATACGGGTATGATGGCTGGGTGGATGGATGATTAGGTAGGTAGGTAGGTAGGTAGGTAGGTAGGTAGGTAGGTAGGTGGGTGGGTGGGTGGGTGGGTGGGTAGGTAGGTAGGTGGAGTGGGTGAGTACACATACATGTATTTCTAAACTCTAACCACTGCATGAGGCTACACTGCACGCATGCACGCGCACATACACACATAGAGTGAGAGAGAGAGAGAGGAGAGAGAGAGAGAGAGAGAGAGAGAGAGAGAGAGAGAGAGAGAGAGAGAGAGAGAGAGAGAGAATCATTCAGATCTTGTTTTAAGTGTCAGTAAAAAGAGTGAGGTCTCCATGAAAAACTAGTTGGATGCAGGGCTAGAACAAGAAAAATAAAAGCCCGGAGAGTTTTAGAGTGCTTGAAAATAGGAGGAGCTTAGAGAGATAATGGGATGGGGAGACTGAAGAAATGGCTTAATGGCTAAGAGCATTTGCTGCTTTTGCAGAGGCCCAGAGTCTGGATGCCAGCACTCATGTCAGGCAGCTCACAATCACCTTTAAGTCAATCTCTGGGAGATTCGGGAACCCACATACATGTAATAAATAAAAAAGAAAGACATGTGGGATTGTGTGAGTGAACACACAGGGCACAATGAAAGGGCACAGAACTCAGCCTGAGAGCTTCTAGGAACCACAGTGGTTCTAACTTGGTAACAGAATATCTCTAGATTTATCTGTAGGCTCAGGAATAAGTATGTACATGCTCATACTGATAGAAATTACTAATTGAATGAACACAAGTGACCTTTCTTCCTTATGAAAGAATTCCAGTATCCATGATAGAAATACTAGTCACTATTAGACACACAACACAATAGTTCTGACTTGTAGCCAAATCCATTGAACAGAGTCCAACAGAAATGAGCATTGGTTTAAACAAAAGTGAAGTCTAAAAATAATAACTAGAAAACGAAAATTGTTTCCAAGGAGAATTTAATTTAGCTAGAAGGTAATGAAGATTGGTGTCTTAGTCAGGTTTACTATCACTGTGGTAAAACACCATGACCACAAAACAAGTTGCAGAGGACACCACTGTTCATTATCAAAAGAAGTTGGAGCAGTAACCTGCAGGCAGGAGCTGATGCAGAGGCCATAGAGTGGTACTCTTTACTGGCTTGCTCACAGCTTACTCTTCATGGTTTGCTTCATGGCTACTTTTTTTATAAAAACCAGAACCATCTGTCCAGGGATGTCCTCACCCACAATGAAAGCTGGCCCCTATCCCTCTCAATCACTGATTAAGAAAATGCTATACGAAGGGCAGTGGTGGCACATGCCTTTAATTCCAGCACTTGGGAGGCAGAGGCAGGAGGAGCTATATGATGAGTTCAAGGCTGGCCTAGTCTACAGAGTTCCAGGATAGCCAAGGCTATGCAGAGAAACCCTGTCTTGAAAAACAAGAAAACAAAACAAACAAGCATCCCTGCTTTGGGCTGGAAAGTTGGCTCAGTGGTTAAGAGCACTTGTTATTCTTGCAAAGGACCGGGTTTCCACTTCTTCATGTGGTACATAGACATATATGCAGGCAAAGCACTCATACACACAAAATAAAGTAAATCTATAAAAAGTTCTTTACAGCCTGATCCTATGGAGGCATTTTCTCAATTAGGAGTCCATCCTTTCAGATGACTCTAGCCTGTGTCAAGTTGACATAAGACTATCCAGCATAGTTAGAATCACCAGTAAACATAGCTTTATTGTTTACTCTGGTAAGATGATGCTGAGAAAAGTTCCAGCACACACACAGAGGTGAGAGTGTAGGGACAGACAGACAGACAGACCCCAAGAGAGACACACAGAGTGAACATGAGGTTCATTATCAGACTACTCATGAGGAAACGTAGGAGCCCATATTGGAGGACATATTTTCAAAGTAACATAATAGGCAATGCTATTGGAAAGTGTCAAGGTTATGAAGACAAAGACTGAAAAGTTGTCACAAATTGGAGAAAACAATAGAAACATTTCTAAATGCTGTGTTGGATTTTGGTTTGGCTTTTGGGCAGAGAAAAAGGAAACTGAAGAAATGCTAAGAAAGCTTTTACTTTTGCTAATAGTATTGAACCAAAATTAATTTCTCAGTTCTGATAGATAGTGTATGGGGGCTATACAGGGGATTGACAGAAGGAAAAACCCTAGGTATAGAGCATGTCGAAACTAGCCATACTGTTTTGCTATTCTGTAAATGTGACCTTACCTTAAAATGTTAAAAAAAGGGGGAGAGGGTGCTGTCAAGATGGTTAGGTGGTAAAAGCACTTGTTGCCAAACCTGATGACATATATTCAATTCCCAGATCCCACGTGTAGGAGATCACCAACTCCCAGAACTTGTCCTCGAACCTTCATATGTATACCATGGCACATGCATGCATATATGTGCATACATATTCTCATATAATAAACATAACATTTTAGTATAAAAAGTAACTTAGATTTGTTACTTTTTTGTGTGTTTATGTGTAACAATTGTACATTTTTTTCTGACCTAAAAGCCAGTCTAGGATCACACAGTGTATTTTTTCTAAAAAGATTGATTAGCTGATTGATTGATTTTATAAATATGAGTGTCATGTCTTCATACACACCAGAAGAGGGCATCAGATCCCATTACAGATGTTTGTGAGTCACCTTGTGTTTGCTGAGAATCGAACTCAGGATGTCTGGAAGAATAGCCAGTGCTCTTAACCACTGAGCCATCTCTTTAGCCCCCTATATTTTGTTTTTATATTTTTTATTATAGCCTTTAATTCAAAATAGTTTTTCATTTTTTTGTCTTTAATAACATTGTTGATTTTTAAAGCAAGTAGGTGGTTTATTTTATGGATAGTCTTCAATTTGGATTTGTTAGTTCCTTCACCATTAGATTCATTTTACATATTTTGGGCAGGAATGTCAAAGAAGTGATGCTATATCCTTAGTGTATATCAAACATAACAAAAGCACTTGATATATTTGTTGCACTGTTGCTGGTATTACCTTGAATCAGTAGAGTGAAATGATATCACTTGTATAAAGGGCTCTATAGATAAAGATGTCCCATTTATGGTAAGAAATAAGGATTAGAAATCTCCCAGGAAACAGATTACAAAGGATCTTGACAATCGGACAAGCTCAGACTTAGCTGCTAGACTAGAGAAAGCCACCAACAGGTATTGAACAGGGATTTGGTGTAGATTGTGTCTTCACATGTTTCCATTTTCTGGTTGAGGAATGACAGATATATGAGGTCCAGTGTAGGAAGAGTGTGCATGCTGATTCTGCACAGATAAGAAACGATGCAGCGCTGCTTTCATAGGCTAGGACTGCAACCTCAGGAGAGGTTCTCCTATAACACTGAGTTCTGTGTGCTGGTATGATTGGGAATTCAGGGTTAGCCTCAGCTACAGTTAGCTTGTGGCAAGTTTGGGCTACATGAGACCCTGTCCCAACAAAGTATAAAGAAAAAAAATAATAAAATAAATAAGAATAAGCACTTCAGAATTAGAAAACCTAGATAGAGGTTCCAACTGTCATTCTTCCCTGTGCAGCTTGAGCAGGTGTCTACCTGATTGCCTCATCTGAGAAATGCGTGGGAAATGATGAAGAGCTAATGAAAGATTGTCTGACAGTGTAGTATAGGCTTTGAAATGGTTTTTGTTTTTGTTTTTTAAAGATTTTAGACACACCAGAAGAGGGCATTGGATCCCATTACAGATGGTTGTGAGCCACCATGTGGTTGTTGGGAATTGAACTCAGGACCTCTAGAAGAGCAGTCAATGCTCTTAACCACTGAGCCATCTCTCCATCCCCTGAAATGGGTTTTATTTTAACAAAGGCATAAGGCGTTTTCATGCTATATTGACAGATTTACCATCTCTAATTAATGAGTGTTATTGTTAACTTTATATTCATTTAACCAGCTTTAAATCAGCTTTTTTTTTTTTTTTTGAGGGGGATGATGTTCAAGACAGTATTTCTATAAGTAGTCGTGGCTATCCTAGAACTCACTCTGCAGACAAGGTTAGCCTTGAACTTAGAGATCTGCCTGCTTCTGCCTCCTGAATGCTGGGGATTAAAGGCATGAACTACTACAACTAAGTATTTTAATACACAATAGATTAAATGTATAGTCAAGAGTTTATATACCATCTAAAAGTCTTATATTTCTACTATAAGACACGGGTAGTATAGGAAGTAACACTAGGGAGAAGCCCAGGCTCCAGGGCTGACTCTGCTGTTGAGTTTCTATATCTGAGTCTCAGTGAGAATTGAGTGGACTACTTTTGGGTTTTGCTCAAGACAATAGTTTTTTTGTTGTTGTTGTTGATTTTTTTCTTTTTTCTTTTTGGTTTTTCGAGACAGGGTTTCTCTGTGTAGCCCTGGCTGTCCTGGAACTCACTCTGTAGACCAGGCTAGCCTTGAACTCAGAAATCTGCCTGTCTCTGCCTCCCAAGTGCTGGGATTAAAGGCATGCGCCACCACTACCCGGCAAGACAATAGTATTTTAACATATAGTATCGTGTGCACTTTAAAGTGTGAGGTGAGTGGTCCTTTACACAAGAGTAAGGTTTGCAAAGTCCTTCCTCATCTTCAGAACAATCAGTGTGAGATCTCTTCTGAAGAATGTTCCCAGTCTATCTGCCAGTGGTAAGCCTTCCTTCTGTAGCTGGGAGTTAAAGGTAAATAAAGTGTGTGAGATGTCACTGTTGAAATTGGGAGTGTTTCAGTATTGCCATTGACCCTGAAAGATGAGGAAAGCATTTTAAAATTTTTAAAATTTAAAGTTAGGTTGAAAGAGGGGTTCTGGACACAGTTAGCGTATATTTATTTTCAATATAGGCTATGTATGTTTTCCAAATTCAGTAGAGTATGTTATCCCTTATACAGATGGCAGTATTAATACTCTTGCAAAGTTGAAAAAAGGAATCTTAGTTTATTTAACCCCTATGTCCATAGCAAAGAGACTGGAGAAGGAGTAGTTACTGCGAGCCTACTTTACCAGCTAAAGCCAGTTTTTAGCCACACTGATTGTGACATAAGATGACAAGAACCAATACTCCCTTTGCTGTTGATAACCTAGATTCAGAGGAATGAAGAAATTTGACCATAATTATACAGAGCAGGCAGGATTTAGACCCCACACTTGTCTGTTCAGAAGTATATAATCTTTGAGCACACAGAGAATGTTTACTTGAAAGAAAATGCAACTCCTTTTAGCCTTTCATTAATACAGAAACTGTCATATTTGGAGCTCTCACCTTTTGAGGCAACAGCCCCACCCCACGGTTATTATCACAGCCAGACTTGTTTTCACATGTTTAACATGGCATGTTAGTTTATCCTTGGTTGTTGTAGTTAATACTGCTTCCTTCAAGCCCTCATCACAGTTTACAGAAATGCTGCTGTGGACCGTGTCACTCCCCTGCATCACTGCCATCACCAGCCTCAGCAGCCATAATCCACAGGCCTGACAGCCTTGGTCTCTCTGACCTCATTGCTCACTATTCTTCCTACATATAACTCATCACTCATCCTCCCTGAATGCTTTCTTCTGACAGGCTTTGAGCCTTTTAGTACACTCTCCTCTTTTCTCTCTCTGTCTCTCTCTGTCTCTCTTTCTGTCTCTCTGTCTCTCTCTCTCTCTCTTCTTTTTTTTCTATTTACTTATTTATTTTGATTTTTCAAGACAGGATCTCTCTCTTTGTACTTTTGGCTGTCCTGAAGCTCACTTTGTAGACCAGGTTGGCCTCAGACTCCTAGAGATCTGCCTGTCTCTACCCCTCAAGTGCTGGGATTAAGGGAGAGCACTACTACCTACTGTTGAGCCTTTCAGGTCGCTCTTTATTGAACTTGAAGCAATCTTTTTCTACCTTCCTAAATCCTCCTGTAAGATTCAGTTCAAAAGTTGTCTTTTTCTGAAGCCTTTCCCTGTGTTGTGCCCCCATATTAAGAACCTCCATTAGCCGGGCGGTGGTGGTGCACACCTTTAATCCCAGCACTTGGGAGGCAGAGGCAGGCGGATTTCTGAGTTCGAGGCCAGCCTGGTCTACAGAGTGAGTTCCAGGACAGCCAGAACTACACAGAGAAACCCTGTCTCAAAAAACCAAAAAAAAAAAAGAAAGAACCTCCATTAATAGTGATGCAAGGCATAGTGATACATGTCATGTCTATAATGCCAGCACATAGGAGAAATGGCAAAAAAGAGTTCTAGGTCAGCCTCAGCCAACGTTCACACTAACTATATATAAGGTGCTCTCCTTTAATCCCAACACCTGGGAGGCAGAGATAGCAGATCTCTAGAAATTTGAAGCCAACCTGGTATACAAAGCAAGTTCACAGCCTGTCTGCATTACATAAGACTATCTTTAAATTTTTAATTGATTGATTGACTGATTGATTAATAAAAAACCAAAACAATGATGATAATAATAGTAATAATGATTGTTGATATCGTTTTGTTTTGTTTGTCTGAAACCCCTCGCCAGCCTCCCTGGGCACCAGGTACACTTGGTGCACAGACATACATGCAGGCACAACCCCCATATGCATAAAACAATAACAACAACCTGTCTAAGTATCATTTGGGGGCTGGTTAAAATGGCTTAATGGTTAAGAGCACATGCTGCTCTTGCAGAGGACCCAGATAATTTCCATGTGCACCAGACATGCATGCGTGCATACATACATACATACATACTTACGTGTGTGTGTGTGTAAGTTCCTTCAGCTTTAACTTCCTGCTTTTGTAAGGAGAAGTTAGTGAGGCCAGTGTTCCAGTTAATAAAAACTAAAAGTCAAAAGCTGTTCTCCAGGGTTGGGCATCTACCTAGAGAGCAGAGTGATTCTTAGCATGTATGAATTGGGTTCAAGTCCCAGAAACACAGAAATATAAAATAAATAAAAAAACCAAGAACCTTGTCCTGATCCTTTAAATTAAACTTAGGAAGAGAATGAAATATATTTTATATTAAAATGCAGGTGTTGTTCACTTCTCCCAATAAATAAAACACCCACTAAAATGTCCCTCAGTCTTGAGATGTGCCATATTCTGGAAGGATATTTGTAACTGGGACTTGTTAACAATGTCACCATTTTTGCTGCGTATCTTGAATTGTACAGTATGTATAGTATACATCTAGTGCCTTAGGGACCCAAAAGTATCTGCTGCTTATGGGGCAACTTATAGTAATAAAGTACACTGTAGGTCCAGAAAAGCCTGTGTTTTAATCTTAGTTTCACTACTTACTACAGTTTACGTGTATATATGTGTGGTTGATTGGTTGGTTGGTTGGTTGGTTGGTTGGTTGGTTAGTTGGTTGGTTTTGAAACAGGGTCTAACTATGTGGCTCTGGCTGCCCTGGATCTCACTATGTAGGCTGGCCTAGAAGGCACAAGAGATCAGCTTGCCCCTGCCTACCGAGAGCTGGAACAGATAAGTTTTCATTTTGTTCATAAACAACCTTGAGTGTGCTTTAACTGTCTTACATTTATTTCTAGCTATCAGAGAAGATGGCATGCCTGGAGGCCGGAACAAGAGCATTGGGCCAGTCCAGGTGAGTCCTATACCCACTCTCTTAGTGTGTTCTAGAAACTTGGTAATGTAAATGCTCCCGTAGCCGTTTACCTTGATCCTCTCCTCTGCCATCTTTGCTTTCACTTCTGTAAAAACTGCTTTTATAGTCTGAATGTGAAAACACTTTTAAAGTCTTTTTTATTTTTTAATAATGTATATTGGTGTTTTGCCTGCAAGCATATCTGGGTGAGGGTGCCAGGTTTTGGAATTACAGACAAAGTTGCCATATGGGTGCTGAGAATTGTACCCGGGACCTCTGAAAGAGCATTCAGTGGTTTTTTTTTTCTTTGAAATTTTTTATTAGATATATTCTTTATTTACACTTCAAATGTTATCCCCTTTCCCCATTTCCCTTCCCAAAACCCCCTATCCCCTCCTCCCTCCCCGTGCTCACCAACCCACCCACTCCCACTTCCTGGCCCTGGCATTCCACTACACTAGGGCATAGAGCCTTCACAGGACCAAGGACCTCTCCTCTCATTGATGTCCCACAAGGCCATCCTCTGCTACATATGTGGCTGGAACCATAGGTCCCTCCATGTATACTCTTTGTTTGGTGGTTTAGTCCCTGGGAGCTCTGGGGGTACTGGCTGGTTCATATTGTTGTTCCTCCTATGGGGCTGCAAACCCCTTCAGCTCCTTGGGTCCTTTCTCTAGCTCCTCCATTGGGGACCCTGTTCTCAGAAAAATGATTGGCTGAGAGCATCCATCTCTGTATTTGTCAGTGCTCTTAACCACAGAGCCATTTCTCCATACCCCACTTTTAAAGTTTTAAGTGTTGGAGTTAATGGATTCAAGCTCTTCTTATAATCCCTCAATCTTTCCTAAAATTTCATAAACAAATGAAGTCAGTTCTGATTCTAAACCATAAAAAAAGTTATTCTCCTACTTTGATCCGTCACTTAAAATTATAGATAAGTTAGCCTGCCAAAAATCAGCAAAAATCACCTTGTTGTTCATGTTCTTAGTAGTAAAATAGGAATAATAACATTCCACTCTGTTGCATAGATATCTACCAAGTTCCTATTCTGCTGATCTATATACTGTGGGCTTAGTCTAATGAGAGAGTCAGTAGATAGACACCAGGGTACAATGAAAGATAAAAGAAGATGCCCAGGGAAGCTTCTCTTCTTTTTGGAGGCTGGAAACACTCAGGAAATGGTTCTTTAAGGTGCTTTTGAACTGATTCTTGAAGGGGAGGGAAGAAGTAAGTATGTTAAGAAGCTAAGCAAGGTTTATCAAAACTAGAGAGAATGGACTGAAATGACCCACAGACAGATCCTTACAGAATCACAGGTTTTCAGCAAAACTGGGGCATTTAGGCACGCGTCATAGAGTGACAGCAAATAAGGCAGAATCCTTGAACTTCGACCAGTTCTCTAAAGAGTGACCTCAGCTGTCTTTACCATGTCTCCTAAGTCAAGCGCTCATGGGAACAACCTGTACTTTCTGTTCTTACTTGCTAGCAGAAGAGCCTCATGAGTTAAAGGAATTGGACATATTTTATGGTGTACCCATCAAATGAATCCCCAAGCACATGAAGAACTGGGGTCAGTTTTGTGAATTTTTGCTATGTGCTAAGAAGCAATTGCTTTTGCAAATAAGGGAGAATGTCATATAGAGATGAAAAAAATACTTACAGAATAGTTTTAAATGGATTGCAGAGAGATATACATATTCAAAGAGATAACAGATAATAGTTTGAAGTAGGACAATGAGCACAAATCAGAAGGGGGAAAGAGAACCAAGAGATAGTTCATAAGAAAGTTAATAGAGCCAGGCGGTGATGGTGCACACCTTTAATCCCAGCACTTGGGAGGCAGAGGCAGACGGATTTCTGAGTTCGAGGCCAGCCTGGTCTACAGAGTGAGTTTCAGGACAGCCAGGGCTACAGAGAAACCCTGTCTCGGGAAAAAAAAAAAAACAAAAAACAACAAAAAAAGGAAAGTTAATAGAATTTCCCAGTTAAGTATAAATAAATGAAAGACAAGAATCCAGAGATATGTACTAATATATGGGAAATTTCCCGCTGTGAGAATACACAGTATGTAATAAAACTAGGGTGTGCATATTTGTATGTAAAACTCCTAACTTTACTGTTTTGATTTGTTTAATCAAGCATTTTATGCCTGTTATTTATCTCTTGAAAATTAATTTATTTTAGTCTATACTAAAAACATGTAATTGCTTGTGTGTGTGAGTGTGGGGGGGGAGGTCTTCCATGTAGGCACATGTGGAGGACTGGAGGACAGAGGTTGAGTTTGAGATGTCTTTTATTTGCTTCACTGCCTTATTTTTGAGACAAGGTCTTTCACTAAACCTCGAGCTTGCCATTGCTGCTACCCTGCCTGACTAGAGCCCAGGCATGCACCTGCACTAAGATTACAGGCACATCACTACACCTGGCTTTTCTGTGGGTACTGGGGATCTGAATTTATACCCTCTTACTTGCACAGCAAACACTTTACCCATTGAGCTCTCTTAAATTTTAATTCATCTTGCATGACTAAAAACTCTTCCTGTTGAATTCACCGTTCTTACAGATGCTGGCTCCTTTCTTCTGGTTGCACAGGCTGTCTGTCAAGGGTCGGTTGTTGGCTGCACAGGAGCTTGGCCATAGCCCTGCTTCTTGCTTTTGTTGCCTGGGCTTTTGATGCCTTTTATTTTATTTTATTTTATTTATTTAATGTATGAGTGCTCTGCTGCATATACATCCTCCTGCCTGAAATGGGCATCAGATCTCCCTATAGATGGTTGTGAGCCACCATGTAGTTGCTGGGAATTGAACTCAGGATCTCTGGAAGAGCAGCCAGTGCTGCTCTTAACCTCTGAGCCATCTCACTAGCCCCCTGGTGATTGATGTCTTATCCACAAAATTATTCCCAACACCCACCTTAAAAGGTTTTTCTTCTGTTTTCCTCCTGGAGTTTTACAGTTTCAGACCTAACTTTTAATAAACTTTGAGTTGATCTTTGTGTAGTATAAGACAAGAGGTCTCTTTTTCCTTCTTTTCTCCTGCCTATATATATGTAACTGCTGTTTGTCTGACACTGTTAGTTGAGGAGATTATTCTCCCTTCTGTGCAGTCCTGTGCCTTTGTTGAATATCATTTGACCATAGACTTCTGAGAGTAGTTTAGTGAGGTATAAATCTGTACCACCATGTTTTGATTACTGTAGCTCTGAAGTATGCTTTAAAGCCAGGAAGTATGTAGCCTCTAGCTACATTATTCTTTCTTAATATTATCCTGACTGCTTTGAGTCTTTTTGGTTGTATATGAATTTTAGGATGCTTTTTAAATTTTAGTATTAAGTTGTCTGGTCCACAAATAATGTTTGTGTGTAACTTGTGACAGTGACATTTTATGCTTTTCACTGTGTAGGCCTTTTATCCTTTTATAACTTTGTTACATTTGTATGCTATTCTGTGTGCAATTGTTTTCTTAAAAATTTCTTTAGATTGTTTATTGATAGCATATGACAAAAGAATTGGTTTATGTTGATTATGTATTTTACAGCTTTGTTGAATTAATGGGTTAGGTCTAACATTTTTATAGGATCTTAAGAATTTTCTATTTCATGTCCTCTGTGAACACAGATAATTAACTTCTTTCTGCTTAGCTGCCTTGTATTTCTTTTTATTATTTAATTGTTCAGGCTGGGATTTCCAATACTCCGTTGAATAGAACACTGAGGTGGGCATCTTTATTCTGCTTTTGAATTTAGAGGAAAATCTTCAATATTCAACATCTGACACTAGCTTTGGGTCTTTCATACCTGACCCTTTTTCATTATTTTCATATTTAAGTATAATAAGTCATCACAATGAAAAAAAAAAATCCTCTAAGCCAGGCAGTGGTGGCACACACCTTTGATCCCAGCACTTGGGAGGCAGAGGCAGGCGGATTTCTGAGTTTGAGGCCAGCCTGGTCTACAGAGTGAGTTCCAGGACAGCCAGGGCTACACAGAGAAACCCTGTCTCAAAAAAACCAAAAAAAAAAAAAGAAAAAGAAAAGAAAAGAAATCCTCTAGTATAGTTGTGGCCCCTTTGGGAGGTTGAACCACTCTTTCACAGGTATCACCTAAGACCATCAGAAAACACAGATATTTACATTATAACTTATAATAGTAGCAAAATTACAGCTATAAAGTAGCAGCAAAAGTAATGCAATGGTTGGGGTCACCACAACATGAGGATCTATATTAAAGGCTCCCAGCTCTAGTAGCACCTAATGCCATTCTTAGTGCTGTGTAAGTCTTCTGCTCTGCCAGGGGACACTCAGGTCATAGAAGTGTAACCTGTTCCTTTCAGAACTGAGACACCAATGCTCAGAAAAGCCATTTCATTTGCTGCTGTGTTTGGTTTTTTATACTGGACATATTGTTTTGTTTTGTTTCCCCTATTTATTAATGATATATTAGAGCTGTGATCTGTAAGTTCTCAATTGGGTCCACCTGCCCCCACCTTCTGAGTGCTGGAGTTAAGTGTGTGCATGTGCCCAGCTTGTGTTTAGCTATTCTTTTTTTTTTTTTTTTTTTAAGACTTCTATTTATTATATGTAAGTACACTGTAGCTGTCTTCAGACACCCCAGAAGAGGGCATCAGATCTCATTACAGATGGTTGTGAGCCACCATGTGATTGCTGGGATTTGAACTCAGGACCTTTGGGTTGAAGAGCAGTCAGTGCTCTTAACCGCTGAGCCATCTCTCCAGCCCTGTTTAGCTATTCTTAATAAAGAAGGGATGGGATTTTCATTTAATTGAAAAAATATTTAGTGTCATATTTTATAACTTTATCTTTGGTTAACTTCCAAGTGTGTCCGACTTTGACCTGCATACTTCTTTGCTCTAGCTCCTCTAGCTTCAGTGTGATAGCCATGAGCTACAAAAGAGTAATAATGCCTCTTTTGCAGGCAGATACACTAAAACACAGAGAGCTTGTGGGGTTTGACTTGCCCAGAAGCATCTAGCTGGGAAAAACAAATGAAATCTGAACCAGGTTAAGCATCCCCAACAAGTCCTGTCTTCCATGTGGTCAGTGTATCCGTGATTGCCCACAGTCCTGTCCCATGGGGTCCAATTCTCACCTGGAGTAAACTGCCTTCATGCGTCGGCTCTTTTCATGCAGCCAGTCTTTATTTCATGCTCTTCAAACTGTTCTTGCTTGTCCCCACTATCAGTCAGACTGCAGTGATTTCAGAGTACTAAGGACCCTGAAAAGAAAAGCTGGAGTTTGTTTTTTATGTATTTATGACTTAATTTTCAGACACAATTACTCCGTTTCAGTGTGTACACCAAACAATTTCAGAGCAATCCCTTTGTTTATCTCCTAGTTAAATCCTGCCCTGTAGTCTCATTAGCATTCGGTTCTTTAAAAAAACCAAAACAGACTGTTATTATTATTATTATCATTATTATTATTGTATATGTTTTTACATGTGTGTGCCCATGCAGGCTCACATGTGTAATGTGTGTATACAAGCATATGAGTGCCATAATTCATTGTTGGAGGTTAGAGGACAACTTTGTGGGTTCTAGGGGTCCAATGCGAAACCCCCAGGTTTGCATGGCAAGCATCGTTACCTGCTGGGCCATCTCATTGGCCTGCTAGCTGAGACTTCGAAAGCCTCTGTTTATGATCATAACAGTTAAGGATTTTCTCAGAGACTACTAGAGCAAATTAATGTGCAAGTTTGAGCCAGACAGGCCTGGGAGAAAATGGCCTTTGAGGTTTCCATAGAAACAACATATAAAAATTCCTCTGGCTCCTCCTCCTCAGTACTTTGCTGTGTTGACTGTGACCAGTTAGGCCTCAGCCCTAGGTTAGGAACTGTATCAAAGATAATTTGTTCTCTGTAGAGTACTGGACTGATTACCAACATATTTCTGTTCCTTCCTCATACCTCTGACCACATCTAGGCACATAATATGACTTAATATAAGCTGTGATTTCCTCAAGTTTTATTTAATAGACTTGGGGATATCTTTCTTTAAAACAATCCATATGAGAGTATATCCCAGTACTTAGCAAATAAACACTTACTTACCTAATACCCATTTATTGGGTACTTCTTTCCTAGGTCCTGTTGTAGTCTTAAGTATTACAGAGGATGTTTGTGTGATATGTCACTATAAGTGTTCTATAACAGTGACAGTTCAGTATGGTGACACACACCTATAGTCTTAACTACTTGGAAGACTAAAGCAAAAGGACTGCTTGAATCTACAAATTTAGGACCAGCCTGGGGCACTGTAACAAGACCCTCTTTCAAAAGAAAAAACAACCCCCAAATGATAATATTGTAACTCTCAGTGCTTCCATAGTTGTTACTCTTGCTAGGCCCCTTTCTTTTTTCTTTTTCTTTTTTTTCAGATTTATTTATTTTATGTGTATGAGTACACTGTAGCTGTACAGATGGCCATGAGCCATCATGTGGCTGCTGAGAATTGAACTCAGGATGGCCCCACTCACTCCGGCCAGCTCGCTCTGGCGAAATACACTGTAGCTGTCTTCAGATGCACCAGAAGAGGGCGTCAGATCTCATTATGGGTGGTTGTGAGCCACCATGTGGTTTCTGGGATCCTAACTCAGGACCTTCAGAAGAGCAGTCAGTGCTCTTACCAGCTGAGCCATCTCGCCAGCCCTGCTAGGCCCCTTTCTAAGTATCTAATTTGATTAATCCTCACAAGAATCAAATGAGGTACTTAGCTATTTTCCAAATAAATGGAGGTACTTATTCAAATAATTCAGTAATTTTCCCAAGGTTGTGCTACAAGTGGTTACTCTGGATTTGAGCACAGGTCTGCATCTAGAATTTATACCATTAACCACATTACTGTACTTCCTTTCTCAGAATCTACATAATTATGAGTGGGTAAATAATAGTAGATAATTTCACAAAGGAGGGAATTCTTATTATTGGGTAGGGCAAGTAGGAGATTGTCATTGCAAATGGAGTTTCAGTTAGGAAAGTAAAGACTCAAAAGTGGCTTGAAGGTAAAGTAAATGGCCAAGGGGAAAGAAGTAATAAACTACGGTTCTAGATTGTGTCCAAATATCCTGGGCATATCCAAAGAAGTCAAAAGATTATCCAAAGATTAAAAAAAAAAAGATTATCCAAAGATTTCAAGAGCCCTTGAGTATAAACTCTGACTCCTAAAGAGAGAACAGAAGGCATCTGCAGCACCAGAGCTAACATTTACCCATTTCTTGTCAAAGATATCAGAAGAAGAAATTGAAAGAATCATGTCTGGACAGGAGTTTGAGGAAGAAGCCAATCACTGGAGCAACCATGGTGACAGCGACCACAGTTCCCCTGGGAACAGGGCTTCAGAGAGCAACCAACCCTCACCAGGCTCCACACTGTCATCCAGGTGAGCTAAAAGTAACCCAGTATCATGATCTAGGTCCCATCCAATGAGTAATCCTCCAAGGAGCTGCTGGTAGAGGGCTCCTCCGCCTAGCTGTCTCAGCCTTCATGCCCTTGGGACGCAGGCTCTTGGGGAGCAGGATGGTACAAGGCCAGGTCTTAACAAATACTGAAACAAAACATCAGCCATCTCTTTTGCAGAGATGACTCAAAAGTTAACAGCACTGGCTGCTCTTCCACTGGTCCTAAGTTTAGTTCCCAGCAACCACATAGTAGCTAACAACCATGTATAATGGGATCCAGTGTCCTTTCCTAGCATGCGTACAAAACATGCAGATAGAGCACTCACATACATAAATAAGTAAAATATCACAGAGTAGGTAGAGCCTATGGAGATAGCTCAGGTAGTAAAGTGATTGATCTGCAAGTGTGAGGCCCTAAGTTCTATCCCCAGCACCCACATAAAAGCTAGGTGCTGTGAAGAACAAATGGATTTTGTCTCCTATCAGCACTAGAGAAGCAGATAGGAGGATGACTGGGGCTCACTGGCAGTCTAACTTAGCTGAGTGGATATGCTCCAGGTCCTGTTAGACCCTGTGTCAAAAGCATAAGGTAGAGAGCGGTTGAGAAAGACACTTAATGTCAACTTCAGGCCTACACATACGTGCACAAGTACATACACAAATGATAAAATGATAAAAGAAAGACGTTCTCTTTTTCCAGGACAGGCAGAGCTATAAATAAATAAATAAATACATAAATAAATAAATGTATATTTAAAAGATTATATAGTTACTATTTAGACTTTGTAAGCCTGGCCTAGGTCACAGCTCCCCAACTCTCCTTTAGTGACTCAAAAGCAGCACAGCACACACCCTATATAAAGCAATGGATATGGCTTTATTCAAGTAAGATTTAATTTACCAAAAATAGGTCCTGGGCTAGCTCGGGCCTGTAGGTGCAGTTTGCCAAACACAGTTATAGGAGATACATCCAGGAAAGCTAAATGATTTTTGAAATGTTAATTAGCAATGGGCTGGTGAGATGGTTCAGCGGGTAAAGGCACCCGCTGCTGAGCCTGACTGCCTGAGATGACCCAGAACCCACGTGGTTGGGTCTCACTCATGCACTCTTGGACATGTATATACACATATGTATAGATGGAATTCTTTATAGTTAGCTGGGAAAATGGTTAGGCTTCTCCAAAGGAGAGGAAGCAGAAAACAATCTTCTTCAGAGGCAGAATAGAGCTTTTTATTCCATTGAGTTGTATCCCTGTTCTTTCTTTTTAATAGTTAGGGACTTACAGACCTCAGGGTACACTCCATGCTAGATACTAGATGAGAGTTTTAAAGTAATTAAGTCCACTTACCCTGTCCTATGCCATTGTTTTCCTAACAGTAAAACAACAATGAAAGCACACATTTTTGTCGTCATAGATTATTAGTATATACTAAAAACTCCTCAAAGCTGGGCCTTGTGATGAAGATCTACTGTGCTAGCTATCTAGGTAGCTGAGGCTCCTGGGCTACAAAGTGAATTCCAGGTTAGCCCTTCAAGTTACTGAGACCCTGTCTCAAAATATGTTAAATATGTTAAAAGAGGGCTAGGATATAGCACAGTAGCCAAGCACCTGCCTAGCATGAGCAAGGTGCTAGATGTGATATCAGTGCAAAGACTTCATCCAGTCCTAGTCTGCTGGTCGCATTGGTGAGCCCACACAGAATCCTTGTCTCATGGGTGGAATTTAATAGCGTAGACATGTATGTAACCTTTAATTCCACCCCATACCTTGATTATTCAGACTTTATGACCAGAGAACAACTCATCCCCGAGTTATTTTCTTTGAGGAGGTATTCAATCTGTCATGGCTTTTCCTGATGTGAAGTTTTTCTCTCCAGTAGGTCTGTGGAACTAAATGGATTCATGACATTCAGGGATCAATACATGGGGATGTCGGTGCCACCACATTATCAATACATCCCACACCTTTTTAGCTATTCTGGCCACTCACCACTTTTGCCCCCACAAGCTCGTAGCCTGGACCCTCAGTCCTACAGTCTGATTCATCAGCTGATGTCAGCTGAAGACCTGGAGCCATTGGGCACACCTATGTTGATTGAAGATGGGTGAGTGAATTCTCTCCTGTTTGGTCCCTTGCAGTCTCAAAATGTCTCTACCATGCATCAGTTGTATCCCAGCTTTGTCACTGAAGGCTTTGGTCCTTCATGTTTCTTTAATCATTAATCATATTTTCTCAGAGAATTCAGGTTACTTTTCAGTTCCTGTGAATTTTGGATAGCAAGGCTTTGTTTCTCATTGGGTCTAGGTAAACCAAGCCCTGGAATGTTTGCTTCTGTACCTTCTGGCACAAAATCAGGCTCTGTATCAGGCCTATGGTTTTTAAGTCATTCAAGCCCTAACTGGTTTTGACCTGTCTATATTCCTAGCCAACAGGCTCATAAGTAACAAATGGCACATGACAGACAGCCTCTAATGTAGACCTGAATATGTGGAAGAGATAGATCTTAGTCTGCATTTAGTTCTACTTGATTGTTATGTAGTTAGCCATCTGGGCCACCCATTGTTGTACCCAGTACTTCTTAGGTAGAAAACAAGGGTTGCTAGAATCTTAATCTAACGCCTCCAGAGGGTATCCTGAGATCCTAAGCTAGCTTCCAGTCTCAGAAGAGGAGAGTTAAATACCTACAGAAAGGATCTCACAAAGCTTTTATGTAGTGTATGAGGAAGAGGATGACAAGGGGACCATGGACCTTGAGAAGAATGAAAATGAGACTCAGAGACCCACCTTGGGTCTAGAGTCTCTAGAGAAATAGCTCATTTGAAAGGCTGAGCAACTCTGGCTCCTGGACTGTCACCACCAGGGGGCACAGTGAGAACAGGAAAGGCTTCTGAAGGCCTCTGTTCTCAGCATCTCCTCTGCCTCTGGCCCTTGGGCATGTTTGCCTATGAGTTTTGTTTTGGTTTTCCTGCATGTGTAGGTGTGTGTTGTTCCTTATACTGGGTATGCTCCAGACCCACCCTATTGAAGTTTACATTGCCAAAATTAGAACAAGAATGAGTAAGAATTTCTTCTAAGGCTTGAAACATCAGAGAACACCATTCCCTCATAATTTCAGAAGTTTCTAAGCCCCCTTTTCCCTCAGCAGCCTCTTCTCACCAGATCATCTCACTGTGCCCTCTCTCCTCCCCCACCTCAGCTTTTTGCTGGCCTCAATCCTACCCCTTTATAAGAAGTTGAGTGAAAATAGAAACCTGTGGTCAAGGGCAAGAGGCCTACTACCAAGGAATACCCTCTCCTGTGCTCCTAGACTCACTCTGGCTGATGGAAGTGACTCTGTCCTGTCCCTGCCCCCAGGTATGCTGTGACACAGGCAGAGCTGTTTGCTCTGCTTTGCCGACTGGCCGATGAGTTGCTCTTTAGGCAGATTGCCTGGATCAAGAAGCTGCCTTTTTTCTGCGAGCTCTCAATCAAGGATTACACGTGCCTCTTGAGCTCTACATGGCAGGAGTTAATCCTGCTCTCGTCCCTCACAGTTTACAGCAAGCAGATCTTTGGGGAGCTGGCTGATGTCACTGCCAAGTACTCACCCTCTGATGAAGAACTACACAGGTGAGAGCACGGACTGGAGAGGCTATTGTGAGTAACCAAGCCATCATCCTCCCTGTGAGGCACGGCTGCCTAGCCTCCAAAGGAGCATTAAGTCCTGCAGACCTAAATTGTAACCCTTACCCTGTCACATACTAGCTTTGTGTTGACAGCCAGTCACAGGTTCTAAATGGATAGACTAGGTGGAACAGTAAATCCCTCTCCCACAAAGTGAGGATGGCGAGTTAAGTGCCATGCAGTCAGACAGACAGAGTGCTAAGCTGTTGCTTTAAATGTTTATCTAGATTAGTAGGATGGTATATTTGGGAAAAAGAAAAATCTAAATTCTAACCTTAAGGGCCTTGGGAGTTATCTTGGTATCAGTTGTAGGCAACTTTATATTACTGATTCTTTCTCACACCTTATGGTAGCATAGATGCCATTGTACTTGTTTAGGATGAGGAAGTTGAAGTTCCTAGAATCCAGCCCTTAAGGGTTTTAGATTTCAGTCTACAGTGTAGCCTTGAGCTTGTCCCACAGCTTCGCCTCCCCACCCACTTTACCTGCCTGACTGCTTAGGCTCTGTTGTGGTACCTGAGGCGCAGTGAGATATTAAAAGCATAGGACTGAGTCCGGCAGACTCCTGGTTGTTGTAAGGTTCTCTTCTAGCGTACCTACACCATTAACTCCTCCTCTGGAACAGCTCTTTTCCTCCATGCTATTTCCAAATACTACTTTACTCACTTTCTTTGAAGATCTAGTGCAGATGAGACCCTTGATTTCTGATCCCCAAATTAAGACAAGTATTTCTTTCAATAATTTCTCTGGTTTATTAATTTATTCATATGAAATGTCTTACATAGCTTAATTCACATTTAAATATACATTTCAATAAACCACGTTTATTGGACAGTTTAAATAATAGAAGTTATATGATTTAAAGTTGCCTAGAACAGGAATAAATGAGATATGGAGAAGATAGGGTACCAGCTTCTGTAATTCTCTTCACAGGTCGGGGGTGCATCAGTTCCCACCATCCTATATATTACATAAAAACAAGGCCAATACTTAGGGAGAGAGCAGGGCTTCCAGGCCTTTGGGAGCTCTGTGCACAGCTGAGTGGGAATCTGGGAAGCAGCTCTCTCTTTTCTAGCATTGCCTTGTTCACTGTCTTCAGGGTGCACCTACCTGACATTTTGTCCTATAGACAGATGACCCAACCCCTTGTCTATAGCCTCTAATTCATTGTTTCTATCAGATTTCTGGCTCTAGCTCATAACGTTGTATTGAAGGGCTGTTTGGATAGCAGTAAGTTTACTGAAATATTGTTGCTTTGTAGACTTGGCCTCAGGGAACCCAGCTTTCCTGTTTGCCTGGGATCTTCCAGCTCTTCTGGGACTGACTACCTGTGGTGGCGGTGGCGGTGGTGGCGGTGGTGGCGGCGGTGGTGGTGGTGGTGGTGGTGGTGGTACAAGAAGAAGAACGATCAATCTCTCAGTTCTGTTCCCTGAAGCATGAACAGTTTTCCAGGCAGATACTCCAAAGATACATGTGTTGGGAGATGTTGGGGGCAGGGCTTCTAGGAACAGAGACCATGTAGGTAAAGTGTCTGTCTTTCATTTCCTTTTCTCTCCTTCTTTCCCTCCCTTAATGTCTAGTTCCATCGATTTAAACCCAGAATCTTATAAGTGCTATGTAAATGCTCAGTCATTGAGATGATATATCCCCAGCCTCTTGACATATGCTATATAAGTGCTCTGCCATTGAGATTGACATCCCAGGTCCCTTCTCATTTATCTTGAGATAAGATCTCACTAAATTTCCCAAGCAGACTTCAATTTTAGAATTCTCTTTCCTCAATCTTTTGAGTACCACACCTAGCTTAGACATGGTTTAAGTTCCAATTCTTACAATCTATAATGCAAGGTCATATTGAGTAGATTTCAGAGGGTATAAGGACTATTCAAACACTGACTAAGGGAAGAGGGCTGTACTTTTGTACTTGGCTTACCCCAAGAACAGACATTTGAGCTGCATTTTGAAGTGAGAATTTTCTAAGTACAGTATAGAGGCCAATGTGAATGCAGGAGACTAAAAGAACTCCTATAAGAGCTGGGCATGGTGGTTCATGTCTTTAGTCCCAGAACTGGGCAGAGGCAGGCAAATCTTGCTCTACAGAGCAAGTTCCAGGACAGCCGAGGATACACAGTAAGACCCTGCCTAGAAAGAGACAGAAAGCAAGGGAGAGAGGAAGGGAAGGAAGGAGGGAGGGAGGAAGAAAGGAAGGGAGGGAGGGAGGGAGGGAGGGAAGGAGGGAGGGAGAGAGGGAGGAAGGGAGGGAAGAAGGGAGGAAGGGAGGGAGGAAAGGAGAAAGGGTTACCTAGAAATAATCTTAGGTGACTGTGTAAGGTTCCAAAATCAGTCCTGAGTATTCGGGAGCAGAAAACTGAGGTAAGAGAAGTGAATGGAGACAAAGATACAGACAAGGCAGTTCACAGGTGTACTTGAAAACATGCATACCTGTAATGCCAGCACTTTTGGAAATGGAGTTAGGAAGAGCATAAGTTTGAGGCCCACCTAGACTGCATGAAACTTTGGGTGGTAGTAGTGGTTGTTGTTTGGGGATTTTTGTTGTTTGTCTGTCTTTCGAGACAGGGTTTCTCTGTGTACCACATTGGCTATCCTGGAACTTGCTCTGTAGACTAGGCTGCCTCAAACTCACAGAAATCCTCCTTCCTGCCTCTGCCTCCTGAGTGTTGGAATTAAAGATGTACGCCACCACCTTGTTTGGTTTTTTGTTTTTGTTTTTGTTTTTTTAAATAAGAAGAAAAGAAGACTTTGGATTTGATGTGTGGGACAGGTTGCGTTTGAGGAAGTGTTTGGTGTGGGCAAGACTAGAGTAAGGCTGAGTGAGAGGCTGAACAAGAGGCTACTCTGTATCCATGGAGAGAAAAACAAGGCAGGATGACACAGCAGTGACTTGGGAAGAGAGGGCAACCAAGCTAGAGATGTCAGGGATGTGGCTTCAGCAGGACTCTGTGATTGAGAAAGGTTGTGAACCCAAGCTGTCTCAGTGAGGACCAAACCCTGGGAAGAACATGGTGGGAGATAAGCCATTCTGTGTTGGCTTGGGTGTCTTGAAGTCTGAGTTACATACAGGAAGGACCAGGAGGTCATCAGATCTGGAAGTTGAGCCTCTGGGGTTAGGTTAATCACTGCCAAGCATCCCCTTGCTGCTAGAATTCCAGGGTGAGGAGTCTAATTGGCCATAGCTCTTTCCTACTTTGCTGTACTACTCCCACTCTCCCAGGCAGCCTTTACTTTTTCATAGCTCCTGAGTGTGAGTGCCTGCTGTCAGGAAAAGGCTTCCCAGATGATGCATGACCGGCTCCTTTTCTCTTCTCAATACTGAATCAAGTTTATGGTGCCTATTCCTCATCAGACTGTTATCAGACAGAGAGGTGGACAAATGTGATTTAAAGCAGATTGTAGCACCAGCCAGTGACTACTCCTAGCACTAATCAACACCTCTTCATTCCCTGGAGAAGATGCTTGACTCAGACGGACTTTAATGGGTACTAGTTCTCCAGCTGGGCAAACACAGGCCTTTTGCTCCTTTTTACAGAAGAATGACAACAATAGAGACACTGTGAGTGTATAACAACCAACAGGGCTTGCTGCACCAACTGTATTATTGTTTTACTTACATTATTGTTGACTCCTTGCCACCATCCTATGAGACTGGTACTACTAGCCTTTGTAGATATATATAGACCTTGGGTTTCAGAGAGAAGAAAATGCAAGGCTACAAAGGTAGAAAAAATGAAGCTAAGATTACTACACAGGTCTGTTGTGCTCCAAAGCCAGAGTTCTCCATCATTACACTATACCAAGTTCTTAGGAGGAATGATTTTCTAGAATGTGTCATGGAGCTGTAATCTGATTTGTATGTGGTACAAAGATGACAATTCCTTAAAGATTATAGCTGAAGACTGCTGCTGGGGAGGGTACATTTAGATGAATGGGACCAGAGAGCTGGTCCTCTCTGCCCCTGAAGAGGATATAACTTACATAGTGTCAGCTTCAATTGCTGACTGAATGGTCCAGTGGTTTGCGGGATCCTGGCAGGAATGTTTTCCTTGTCCTAGAATGCTTGTGTGATAGGAACCTGGGAGAAGAATGGGTGTGTTTGTCTGGCTTTATGGCTTTGAATGCTGATAATTTGTAGACAGGGAATACAGGGGCATCAGAACTGTGGAGTGGGCAGATGTGGAGGAGGAACGGCTGGAAGAGAAAGCCGGCCCGTGGAACAGAGAACAACTTTGTTTATCAAAGGGTGGGATGCGGGTGTGGAGGAAAGCTTTGCAGCCAAGCTATAGAGACTGAGTGGGGACTGCTGGGCTGGCTGCCAACCCCAGCCACTGCCAAGGGACTATGATGGCTTCTTCTTGTAAGAAATTTGGAAAAGAGGGGTGTACTATTCCCAAGAGAAAGGACAGATCCTGGGCATATATACAGGTCCAAACACTTGAGAGCGCCTTTGTGTCCCCCAGATCAAGATAGCCAGGAACAGGTTTGGCACTGCCGGCCCAGGGTCTGGATGATAGCCACACACCTGCAGATCCTACCGTGCAATGGTGAGCACTTGGAGCGAGAGCTTGCTGATTAAGGGACAGAGCATTATTTGTGCTGGCTGCAATGCTCTGCTACCAGACAGAAGACAACAGCATCCTCCCCACCTTCTTTGTCATGTTCCACCTTAAATATCCCACCCTACTGCTCCACGCCGATAGATAGTGAACCTGGAGTAAACCCTTATCTCTCTGAACAGCTTAAGTAGCCAGCAAGTACTATTATAGGGAGTGGTCTTCACCCCTAGGCACACTACTTCCTACAAGGTTCATCTCCTAGGGCAAGGCCCCAGGATGAGATGCTATTTATGGTTTCTGATGAGATAGCATGTGGCAGCCTTTTCCAGGTAGCATGTAAGAACTTGACAGGGTTGGGGTAGGTGGTACAGCACCAGGAAAGCCCCCGTGCTTGGAATTCAAAAGCCCTGGCTCTTTCTTATTATGTTACTTTGGGAGAGTCACCTCTTCCTTATCCTAATACAGAGGTATATGGTTCATCTCACAAGTTATCAGAAAAATAAGAATGCCTGTGAAAAGGCCTTTATGTCAGGAGCACAGTCAGTGGCTGCTCTGAGCCTTCATTCCCACACAGGAACAAAGGAGATTTTCATTAATACACTTTTTTTTTAAATTGGGAGGATAAGGTTTTATATATAATGCTAAAAGTACCCAGCATTCAACATGCAACAGGATGGTTGGTAAGGGTTTTAGAGTGGATACTCAATATGAATTTGTCTATTAATCAGTCTGGGACAGTAGTAATAGAGTCCTAAAGACCATGGGGCGAGAACAGTGAGGAACTTGAATTAGCCTTCACAGTTTACAGCAGCTCACGTTGGACCTGAGAGGCTGTGGTAGCATGTCTGGGGCCTCTTTACCTAAGAATGCTCTATCCCCAGGGTGCTCGTTTCTAGCCCAAAGTAGAAAGTGTGGCCAGACTTGGTCCTGGCTGCTAGAGCCCACCTTCCTGAACTATATGTCACAACCCTGCAGGAGGCTGTGTAACTGAATGTAAAGGCATTACTAAAAGATTTCTAAACCTTCAACAAGTAGACGTTAGTTCAAAATCAAATGCACTATGTATCCTCGATGTCTCCCTATGAACACTTGGCCTCTGGCAGCACTCAAATGTGCTTCCCTGCTGCCTTAGTTCTCAACACTCATTTGATCACACGTGCCCTCATACATAAATATTGCCACAGATACCTTAGCTTAAATCCCAGGTTATTGTCACTTTTGCTCTTCTAGAAACAAAATGGCCTAATTATGGGAAAAAAAGACTTCAAGGATCATCCTCTCATCATTCCTCATTATTTTAAGTATCAAATTGGGTGTTTTTAGATTATGTCAAGTTTTATTTTAGCCAGGTGTGATGGTACATGTCTTGAAACCTTAGCATTTAAAGGCCATCTCTACTGCACACAGAGATCAAAGCCAGCTTGGCCTATGTGAGACCCTATTTAAAAAAAAAAAAAAGTTTGCTGTTTGAGTTTATGACTTGAAATTAATTTTGAAAAAGTGTTAAATGAATTTGACTTGGAATTAGAGCGTAATTTTTAACAATTTCTGAAATAACCCTAAATATACTTCTGCTACTTCATACCTAAACCATTGATGGTTATAAAGTCAAAATATCAATTAAGCCAGATGTGGTAGAACATTCATTTAATCTCTAAACTCAGGAGGCAGAGATGAGCAGGTCTCTGAATTTGAGGCCATCCTGTTTTATGTAGTGAGTTCTAGGCCAGCCAGGGTCTAGAAACTTGGCCTCAAAAAAAAAAAAAAAAAAAAAAAAGATTAACTTTGGTGTATGTCCTACAGTGTCAAATAGAAGTGTCCCACAGAAGCAATTTAATTATTCATTAAAAAGATAGTAAGCATGCCTCTCATTTGTATTTAAACTTGATTTTATCTTTAATAAATGGTAAAATTATATGCCAAAGAATTGTCTTAAATGTATTCGGACTGGAGAAAAGCACTTAATAGGTAAAGTACTTATAGCATGAGGACCCCTAGTTCAGGTACCTGTACTCATGTAAAAACCTGGGAATGGGGCTGGTGAGATGGCTCAGTGGTTAAGAGCACCAACTGCTCTTCTGAAGATCCTGAGTTCAAATCCCAGCAACCACATGGTGGCTCACAGCCATCCATAATGAGATCTGACTCCCTCTTCTGGAGTGTCTGAGGACAGCTACAGTGTACTTACACATAATAAATAAATAAATCTTTAAAAAAAAAAAAGAACAAAACCTGGGAATGTCTGTAACCACAGCACTGAATGGGAGCAGAAACAGGCAGGTCCCTACACCTTGCTGGCCAGCCAGTCTAGCCAAATTAGTGAGATGTGGAATTCAATTAGAGACTGGTATCCCTAAAAATAAGCTGAAGAACAATAATGAAGGGCACAGTGTCAACCTCTGGCTCCTTATGTGTCTTACACGCGAGCGCGCGCGCGCGCACACACACACACACACACACACACACACACACACACACACGCCACATATACCAAAACATAGAGTAGAAATAAGATGAATTCCACTGTGGTTTATTATTAGTATTAGATTTGTATACCTGTTTTTTATTACCTATGTAAGAATTCATCAGGTGAAAAGAAGTCATGTGTAAATAGTTCAAGAAGCCTGCCTGTTCTGCATGAGCCAACTACCCTGGATACTAGAAGAGCCTTGGGAAGTTAGTCCAGGTTCCAGGTTCTCATCCCACCCCCAGCTGGCTGTGTTTAGGCTGGCCAGTGCCCTTTCCATGTTGAACTTGAGTTTCTCAGCTGTATGTTGGTAGTGATTGTTTCACCCGGCTCTTAGGGTTGAGAATGCACAGAAGGTGCCTAGCACAGAGCCTCTTGTGGTATAAAGACTCAGCAAGCATTTCCTTCTACCTTGGGCTAAAGTCAGGAATGCCAGTAGGATTTTTTTATTGTATATAATCTCAGCCTTGCTAGAAACAGTGAACCTAAACAAACATAATTGGAAGCATTTTCCACATTGTGGCTGAGGCTCTCGTAGAGTCACCATGGCAGCTGTCACTGAGACTAGAGACTGCATCTCCACAAAAGCTGTATCTTAATATTGTCACATCACTCTTCATTTCTACCCCAGATCTCCTTCAGCTCTTGTTAGCATAAGCAAGCAAACATTATTTTGCAGAGGGAGACCTAAAAGCTTACAGGGTCAAATGACTTTCCCAGAATCTCACAGCTCTCTGTGGTACAGCTGGATCTGAACCTGGATTTACTTGACTGTCTGACCTTGGAAACAGCAACTTATGTAATCTGTACTGGCTGCCATACCAAGCATGGATTTCCCTGTGGGTTCCCTCTCCCCCAAGTGGAGCTTCTTTCCTATCATAGATAACATCTGTGTGCCCTTCCAGGCCTTTGCTTGTATCCAAGGTAAAAACCTGTATCTGTTCTCCAGATTTAGTGATGAAGGGATGGAGGTGATTGAACGACTCATCTACCTGTATCACAAGTTCCATCAGCTCAAGGTCAGCAATGAGGAATACGCGTGCATGAAAGCCATTAACTTCCTGAATCAGGGTGAGTAGGGGGGCAAGAGCAGCAGTTTGGTTTATGTATTTATTTTTGCCGTAAGCACTTGCCCTTCTGTATCACATACACAACTCCCCACCCCCCACCTCCACTTCCCGCCCCCAGGACTGTCACAGAATCTGTCACACCATGTGACCATCAGTCTTGGAAGGCCTGCCCTCCCCCTAGTCATCACCCTGCTACTCGACAGTGCAAGGAATGCTTAGATTTTTTTTTCTTGAAGTCTAAATGCCACAATCTCTATAACTCACAGAGGAAGGAAGAGGATTCACTTTGTTTAGTCAGTTTTAATGCATTTAAACACAGACATCAAGGACAGAACGTGCGTCATTTAAAATATGTACAAGTTTACCAGCAACTGAAGAAGAGAGCGTGACTGATGAACCTGTTGGAGATAAGGCTGGTTGACAGGCTGACCATGGCTCTGATGTCCCAGGGAAGAGTGGTGGTGGGCAAACCTCCATGTGCACATGAAGCCCGCTCTTCATCAGAGGAATCCAGTTGATTTATAGGCATATTGCCAACAAGTGGCATGTGGTAGTTGCTGGGAGCTGGCCTGTGAAAGACAAAGTAGCACATGAATGCCCCATTCCCAGAGTGGACCTGAGTGCTTTTGTTCCTGTAGCTTTAAAAGTGCTCAGTTTTCCATTCTGGAGACTTTTGATCAGCCCTTCCTTTTTTACCACTATTCCCCACTCATCTTTCCAGTACAGTATAAACCCACTACTCCCATCTGTATACCATCATGCATGCATAGAGAAGGTGACCTACATGCCTTCTCTAGCCAAACCCTATACCGTGTATTAAGGATATTGGCAGGGGTTGGGGAAAGGAGAAAAATAAAAACCAGGCCAGCCCCCAGGTCCCTGAAGAATTTACATGTCAGTAACACTCAACACAGTAATTGTACTGTATTTGGGGGAAGATTGGTAGCAACTTCTTAGAAGAGGAAAAATGGATTGTACTGGACCTCAAATGCTTGGTATACTTTACATGCTGAATGCTTTATTCATCTTCTGTACGTTATGCATAAGGATATGTGTGTGCGTGTGTGTGTGTATATATATATATATATATATACATATATATACACACACACATGTATGTGTGTATATGTATATATATGCACATATATATGTACACATACATACATACATACATATGTGTGTGCAGTAAGACAGAATAGTAGAGACACAGGGACTTGGACACTGGAGATGATAGGTGTCAGGCTCCTGGCAAGCTCTGCTTCAAAGATGCTCTGACGGGTTATTGGGTAAAGAGTTGGCCACCACACTCGCTGGTGCCTGTTTTGTGCCACCATACCCTTTATTAAGAGCTCAACACTCTAAGGTGCAGTCAAAGGACCATCCTTTGTATATTTTTCCTTTTCTATCTTACTTCCCTTTATCCAGATCTTAGTTTCTCCACATTAGAAAAAGAGCAATCTTTTTTATGACTACATTGAACAATGTCTCATTTTTTTACAAATCTAATGTCCCTCCCCCAATTCCCTAGGTGATTTTTGTTTTTGTTTCCAGATATCAGGGGTCTGACCAGTGCCTCACAGCTGGAACAACTGAACAAGCGGTATTGGTACATTTGTCAAGATTTCACTGAATATAAATATACACATCAGCCAAACCGCTTTCCTGATCTGATGATGTGCTTGCCAGAGATCCGATACATCGCAGGTAATATTCTGGATCCAGGCTTCCACCCTTCCTTGCATCTCCAAGCTTATGAAGAGATTGAGATGAGCAATATTCATAGGATGCTCACTCTAGGCTGTCACCAACTGCAGACAATTACTACCTTTGCCCTCAGATAAGTTCTGTTATAATAGAAAGTCAGTGTCACTGTCACTGTCTTCAGACACCATAAGAAGGCATTGGATCCCATTACCATGTGGTTACTAGAAATTGAACTCAGGACTTCTAGAAGAGCAGTCAGTGCTCTTAACCACTGAGCCATCACTCTGACCCTGAACTGTACACTTTTAACTTTTAGATAATGAATTTTATATGTGAATTATATGCCAGTTTTCAAAGACTTTATTTCATAGGATTGCACAAACTCTTTCCAGGGGCATAAAAAGTGGCATCTTTGAGCTTATGTTTACAAATGAAATTTGTATGTTGCAGTGTGTTGTATTTGTGGTCTTGCACTCTGCTAAGTTCCTGACAATTAGTAGGTCTGTCTCAGTGCATAACCTTGGCTCTTTGTTGTTGCCTTATGACATTTAATGAGGACTCTTGGTTTTGTTGTCCAGCACTCACTGGAATAATGTTTAGACTGGGTTGTGTTGTTTTGTTTTGTTTTGTTTTTCTGTAAAATTTAGCAGCACAACTTTTAAAGGAAAACATGTCAGTCTAACAGAATTTTTTTCTCTATTTCTTGAGCCACAGGGCAGTCTAGCAGACCTAGGCTGGACCTGGCAGTATTTTCAATCACCTAGAAAGCTTTTGAAAAACAACAGTGTTTAGTAGGTTGCATCTCCAGACATTCTGACAACTGGTATGGGGTGAAGGCCAGGCATCAGTATTTTTTAATGCCCTCAAGGTGATTCTAAGGTACTGACAGGGAGAACAGGGAGAACTACAGCCTTGTGTATTTTGCTTGCAGTATTTGTGTACTTAAAGCTCTGAGAAATTTGTCAGCGAAAAAAACTGTCAAACTTTTTATCTCCAGACATTTCAAATTTATTTGCCCCTGTAACTCTTCTCCTTAGAGTTCCCTAGAACTTTTATTAATCACTTACTCTGTTTTGAAGAGTAATGTTTTATAGAGTGCTAGAGAGTTGATGGGAAGCAAGTTTCCTGTAGTCTTTCTGCTGTGAAAAGCTCAGTAGGGCTCCTCCATATCAGCTGTAAAACAGGGGTAAGAGGCAATCACAGACAGAAACACGAGTCTAATGAGACAATGCATTAAACTGGCTGGCACAGAACAAGTGTAGCAGACAGGAGAGTGAGCATAGATACCCTGACACCATCAAACCCTTGTGGCCGTCTCAGTGCTTCTGATAACCTTGCCCTCATCCTGGGCCAAGCTGATCCAGCCGCCTGAGTGGAGATAAGGCAGGCTTTCCTTCCCCACTGGCCACTGCTAACTCATCTCTTCCCTTTACCTAGGCAAGATGGTGAATGTGCCCCTGGAGCAGCTGCCCCTCCTCTTTAAGGTGGTGCTGCACTCCTGCAAGACAAGTACAGTGAAGGAGTGACCTGTGCCTGCACCTCCTCGGCCACCCATAGTGCCTTGGGTAGGCAGCACAGGCTCCAGAGGAAAGAGCCAGAGACCAAGATGGAGACTGTGGAGCAGCTACCTCCATCACAAGAAGAATTTGTTTGTTTGTCTGTTTTTAACCTCATTTTTCTATATATTTATTTCACGACAGAGTTGAATGTATGGCCTTCAACATGATGCACATGCTTTTGTGTGAATGCAGCAGATGCATTTCCTTGCAGTTTACAGAATGTGAAGATGTTTAATGTTACCGTGTTGTCATTGTTTAGAGATAGGTTTTTTTGTATTTTGAGGGAGAGGGTAGGATGGACTAGATGAGTAAGTATATCCATAATGTTGACAAAGACAACTACCTCAATGGAAACAGGTGTATGACCATCCCTACCTTTTCCACATTTTCTCAGCAGATACACGCTTATCTGTTAGAGAGTAAACTGCCTTTTTTTATAGCCACAGACTTCTAAGTAAAAGAGTACACCAAAGGAGCAAAGTGGTATAGGGAGATTTACTAATGGCCGGTGGGACGTCTGAGAGGCAATTTTGATTTTGATCATCCTGTCCCACAAGCGTGAAGGGCAGAAACTCTGCCTTACCTTCTGCTGCACCCCTCCCCTACATGCTGTTGTCAGTTGATGCTGCTGTCAAGTTTTCATCCAGGTAGAGTCCTGACAATAAGTCAGTCTGTAGGACTAGCCTCGCAGTGCCCTTGTGGCTCATAGATGCCTAGTTTCTTAACCTAGATCTACCAAGGCCTAACTTCTTCAGACTCCATCCTCTTATGAATTTGACTTCCTGTCAGTCCTTTAGAAAGGTGGCAGGAAAATGCAATGTTCTGAATTCTGATGCCATTTCTGATTTATTCTTTACATTGTTTCCCTCAAAAGGTAGATGGGCAAAGGCCAGGCTGCTGAAAGAATACAGACTCCTTTGGAAGTCCCTGTTCTCACCCCACCTTATCCCCCCGAACTAAATCCAAAACTGCCATTTTTAAGCAGTAGAAAGGACCAGAAACTTTGCTCCTAAATTTTGTTGTAAGTTCTCCCATTATTTCCAAAATGAGATTTGTTTGCCAGGGTCTAGAACAGAAAGCCAAGACCCAGAGAAGCCCAGCTATTCTTTCAAGTATTATCAGGGGTCTGATGACCCACCAAGGTTTGGAGGGATGGAGCCAGAAGGACCTAGAAGGGAAAGGGGCTTTAAACTACCTCATGTTTCTAAGGGCTTGGCTGCTGCTCTGCAGCTGCAGCCTGGACCCCCCTGTGCTTTACTGCCTACCCCATCTAGTTCTAAGAAGAATTCTCACCCTCCAGACTTTGGCCAGACCAGCTAGGTTTGTCTTAGAGTTGTTTCAGCTGCTTTTCCCTTTGTTTGTGCCAGGCTCTCTTAACCACCAGTACCCCAGACTCATGCTTGTATCCCTTGATGGGCCTGCCTTACCCACAGTATCTCTTTTAGCCTTTTTTGTCAGGATCTGTTTACGCTTCCCCAGTGAAACCTATTAACTTACTCTGGAGGCTACTACATCCTGTGCCTCCTAGGTAGTCTCCACTTGTCAGTTTTTCTCTCTAGTGAAATGTTACGGGTACCAGCAAAGTGACAATATGTCCTCAGATATCCAAAGTTCAGAGCATTATTTCTTCTCATTCTTATTCCCCAGCCACTTGAGAGAGAGAGAGAGAGAGAGAGAGAGAGAGAGAGAGAGAATGTTCCTTGAGAAAGTTCCAGATAGAATGTTTTTCACGTGTTTGTGGGAAGATATATGTATTGGTGTGTCTGTTTCTGAGCTCACAATATTTTCTTGTTTGCCTGAATTTTTACATTTAACCAACCAGATCATGTTATTTGGCTCTGGGTCAGATTCACAGCTGCTTTCCTCAAGCTAGAAATCAGAGACACAGATCAGACAGTGCCTGAGTGCACACAGCAGCTTTCTTTGCTTAGACCTCCGTTTATCAAATTGTTAGGTTTTTAAATTGCTTTTCAAATTAGCATTTTACCTGTTGTGTTGAATGTCAAAGCTCTGATGAGACAAGAACATGTCTCTCCAATAATGTAGTATTAAACAGAGCAAGTTGTTAATTTGTAGAGTGGGGGAAAGGTTCTGCAAGTTGCCATTGTACAAATCCATTTTTACAAATGTTTGCAGCAGATTCCACAGAACAAAGAGCCCATTCATTGCCAAGAGCCCTGCAGAATCTCTGAGCCAAGTGGCTGTGTGTTCCGAGCTGGAGCCTGACCTGTGGACCGCCTTTAATGTCTTCTGCACCCAGTCCTTTTATGACATGGGCTTCTTTTAAACAGGGTAAAGTAAATGTGCTGCATTGCAAACTCAGGTATTATGAGGAGAAGGTAGGAGTGTAGCTAGCAGCGTGGAGACATTAGGTCAGCCACTAGATGTATTTGTGATTTTGGTTTGAAGGACACAGAGAAAGGTTGGAGGAGGAGGTTTGGTATGCTTGTTTTTTGCCTTTTTTCCCTATAATGTTTGGTTAACAGGCAGCCTTTTAGCTAGTGGAAGAAGGGAAAACTTGTGCATGTTACATCTCATTCCTCTCTCTCCTGTCCTCTCTGATCCAGGCCACTGAAAATACCTCACTTTGAGTGAGATTTTTTTAAACCATAAAAAAAATATAGCCCCCAAAGCCATGTAGAGAAGGAGACCCCACCTCCGTGCACTATGCCAAAGCTAGGTTCCCCTTCCTTTTCTTACGTATGCTTTCTTGACCCAAGGCAGAAGTGTGGAGTCTTGGAGCTCTGTAATTCCTGTTCTCTGGCTCCCTTTATAGGCCATTTTTGTCCTTTGCAAGGTTTGATAGTCTTACTCTTAGTTTGGAGAAATTCTCCACAACTCATTTCAAAGCACTCTACCTGGCTCTGACGCCCAGTCCCCAGAGCCAACCTACAAATGGAGGCAGGCCTCTAGGGAAGCAGGCAGGAACCTCCCTGTCCTGATCTAAGAACAGTGGAAGTGAAGGAGAACACCCCACACATCTCTGGCTTTAGGATACTGGGGTTTTGGGGTTTGTTTTTTAATTGCAGTTCTTTTAAGAAATTCAACCTTTCAGACCAGCCCTTCCACTAAACTTTGATTCTTTTTCTTTACTGCTTTTTTAAGCGTAAAAAAGGAAAAAAAAAAAAAAGAAAGAAAGGAAGCCCACTCAGCTGACCCTTCCTCCCCCCCACCCCCCGTCTGTGGGAGCCTGCACCCTCTGCCGTCCGTCCTCCTCCCTTCTCCTCACGCAGTGTCTGTGAAGTAGAGTTTTATCTGTTTCTTAGGATGAAAAACGGCAATCATCTCACCAGGTGCTGGAAACTGGTCAGCCTTGAAGCAGGCACTTCTGGGACCACAGCTCAGGGATGTGTATTTAATTACAGGGTCCCCAGAAAGCCCTCTCTTGGCTGCCACAAGTAGCATCTTTCCTGGTCTTGAGAGTCAGACCCTGACTACTTCCTCAGAGTGAGCAGCCCCAGGCCACTGAACTGAAAGCAAGCTTGCATATAGGTCTGGGCTTCCTCAAGACTTTTGACCTACATGTGAGCCTCTCCTGGTGCTCATGAGAAGCCTAGACCCTCTGCCCAAACCAAATCCTCTTCTTATCCAGCAGTCCTAAGTACACCCAGCTTGCTTGGGTATCAGCCGTAGGCTCAAATGGAAGCTATGGGAATGGCTAAGGCCTGCTCCAAACCCAAGAAAAAATGTGCTACTGTAGAAGCCAGTCTTCTAACCCTAAAGCCAGCCCTGCCAGCCAAAGGGTTCTCTTGCTCTTTGCTGACCTTTTTCTTAGCCGAAATATAATAGGTGATAATGTTTTTACTCAAATTTCCATGGGGGAAAAAAGACTACCTCTTGAGTGACATCCTGGTCGATTCCTCTTTGAGGAGTCCTGTGGGAAAAGAATACTGTAGCTCCCGTGCTGTTTACATGTTTCTGTCGGGAACGAAACCCTGGACTGTTGTGTTTTTGTCTGTGTTGCCATCCCAGGCCTGTGATAGGGGCTTGTGGCTGCATTGTAATGTCTGGGCAGTGTCTGGGGAGTCCTTTCCACCTGCCCAGCTAGGGACAAGCCATCGCTAGAAGTAGCCTCCACCCCCTTCCTATGCTCCATAGCTTGGATTTCAGGGACTCCGATGGCAAGTGCATCATGAACCTACCTCAGGCTACCTCCCAGTCCTCCCACAGTCCTATGTAGGAATCGAATGAATGGATGTCTCTGAGCCCTTGTTCCCAAAGGGCCGGCCAAGGGCTGCCTGCCAGCCTGGCTCCATCAGCCCTGCATGTCCAAATGATAGTTGGCGGGCTCTGCAGGCTGCTCAGGCCCTCTGCTACCTCCCACACTTGCCTGCTGGCAAGGGGTGGGCCCTGTTCTGTGAATTGACTACCTGTGGAAATGTGACCAATTAGTATGAAATGCATGTTTAGCAAGTATTAGGTACTGTATTTGAACCAATAAATGTGAATCCTCTGCACATGCCATCTGTCTGTGAAGCTTATCTTGGGCTCGGGGGAGGGATGGCCTGGTGTCCTGAGGCATGGACTCCTGCTCATAGCCAACACCACTCCCATCTCTGTTGCTGAGGGCTTGGCAGCAAATAGTTTGCTCCTGAACCTCAGGAGCCAGTGAGTGCCTGCTGCCTGCCGGGCACTGTGTTGATTTTTCATAAACCCAGACCACCATGAGTTTTGAGGACTATTGCCTCTTTTTGTAAATGAAGAAACTAAGATTGGGAATGATGAAAAGGCTTGCACAAGGTTCTCAGCCAGAAAAAGGCACAACTAGGGGATACTAGGTGAGAGATACACAGACCTTGGAAGCGCTGTGAGAAGATGGGTACAGGTAGTGAAGAGGGGCTTCCCAGATGAGAAAGTCTCCAAGCTGAGAACTTTCCACGAGGATAAAGTCACCACCACACTTTCTAAGATCTTATAAAACAAAACCTGAGGAAGGAACTGAGTTTGGGGATGCCATGGAGCCTGGAGCACTGCTGGAAGGAGTTTGGAGTTCGGGAGACAGCACTGTGCTTGTCTGTGACAGCAGTGTGCGGGGCAGTGCTAGCTTGTCTGTGACAGCAGTGTGCGGGGCAGTGCTAGCTTGTCTGTGACAACAGTGTGCTGGGCAGTGCTAGCTTGTCTGTGACAGCAGTGTGCTGGGCAGTGCTAGCTTGTCTGTGACAGCAGTGTGCTGGGCAGTGCTAGCTTGTCTGTGACAGCAGTATGCTGGGCAGTGCTAGCTTGTCTGTGACAACAGTGTGCTGGGCAGTGCTAGCTTGTCTGTGACAGCAGTGTGCTGGGCAGTGCTAGCTTGTCTGTGACAACAGTGTGCTGGGCAGTGCTAGCTTGCCTTACCTGCTCAGTTGTCTAGCAAGTTAATCCCTGACTCTCCAGAAAACTATTAAGGTTCTTTATAACTTCTGTAGGATGTGAGCAAATAGTGACTGAAAAGTCAAGGAACAGGACAGAGGCAACACAGGAAATGTCTTGAACCCAGATCCACCCAGCTACAAAATCCAGCCATCTTGTCCTGCTCACACACTGAGGCAGGGTGAAGGCTGTGAGGACAGAGGGAGTGTCCTCAATGGCAAGATAAAGGCCAGAAGAGTCTCATCCGTCTATTAAATTGTCCTGCATGAAACAGAAACATCCAGCTGCCTTCTGTGCTCCATGCCCAGCACAAGGTACCAAAGAGCCCTTGAGGTTTGAAAGAGGTGATTTGAAACAAAGGGCCCACAGCAGCAGGAGGTAATAGGCTGTCTTCACAGCCTCACAAGAGGGAGCAGATAGAAACAGGCACAAGGAGAAGTATATTGCTGCCTAGCGACAGTCACTTGCACCGTGTCCTGTCATCCCTTTTGCTCAGAAGCAGACAGACCCAGGGAAGTTTAACCATGTGCCTAAGATGACACATGAGCAAGCTGGAGAATTAACTTTTAAATTCAGGTCTATCTGATACCAAAGTTACAATAGCTTCCTCCCTGTTCTTTTGAGCACAAATGGAGTTTGTAACAAAGCTTAGGAACAAACGGCCTTTGGTTGAACCTTTCGCTATTCAAAAACAAGTCAGCCAATGAAAGATTAATCCTGTAAACTGTATACACAAGCTCAGCCTAATCAGGGCAAAAAGCAATATGTCCCAAGACCCCAACCTATGATTTCTCTGAACATAGTCACTCTTGAAGGCTTTGTCAAAAAAGAAACAGTTCAGGAAGTGAAGTGTATGCCAGAAACAGGAAATGCCACACTTTTTTTTTGTTTTTTTTTTTCGAGACAGGGTTTCTCTATGTAGCCCTGGCTGTCCTGGAACTCACTCTGTAGACCAGGCTGGCCTTGAACTCAAAAATCCGCCTGCCTCTGCCTCCCAAGTGCTGGGATTAAAGGCATGTGCCACCACTGCTGGGCTAATACCTTGCTCTTTATTTATCCCCAGACTTCCAAACCTCCTTTGTATATAGCCAAGACTCTGGGAAGTCCTACCTGAAGAAATACTCCACTTAGCCCTACTAGGACATACCAGAACTACCCCTTTGTTGGGTTTACTTTTGTCTTCTGTAAAAGTTCTGTTGAGTCAGCATTCCATGGGGTAAAATTAGGGGTAGTGCTCTCCCAAATATCTAAGTTGCTTCTTAAGTAATGGTGAGCTTGGAGTTTCCTGGAGTGTGTCGTGACAGTCTAGGAAGAAAGAATGGAAGATTATAGCTTAGCGTGAAACCCCAGGTTCTGTTTGAGCACAAAAGGACTAAGTGATGTAGACATAGAGTGGGTGACTATACCGACATCCATGGGGTCACTTCCCAGAGCAACTCAGTGAAATGCGTGCTCTAATGATCCCATTTTACAGAAGAGAAAACTGAAGCCCCAGACGATAAATAATTTTCGTAAGGAGACCTAACTAGGGAGCACACAGGAATGCATAGGAATAAATGTTGGGTGACTATTGGAAATATCTATGCTCTCTGAGCTCCTCACCAGGCTGGAGATAAGCAAGGATATCTCTGTGTAACCAGTAGTGAAACCTAGTGCTCCAGGTTCCAACAGTGGAGCCAGAAACATCCTGAAGTGATGACAGGGGAGGCTGCTGGGATTGGATGATCTGGCTGCAGGGAGTCCTTTCCAGGGTTTACGTTCCTCAGGCAACCTGTGAGCCAGCAGGAACATCAACAAGGGGTCTCAGTTCATCTCCACTGTGGAGTTTGACATTGACCCCGATAGATGCCTCCCTGGTCCCCACTGGCCCACTGGCATCGGTAGAGGATAGTACCTGTAGCTGAGGAGTTTAGGAATGACAACAGGCTTCACTGAAGTCCAGACATCCTTGGAGACAGTGTGCCGAAGCTGCAGCCCCTCCAGCAGCAGAGGCCAAACAAAGCCAGGAGCTTCCTCTCTCTTCAGCCTGGCCTTGGCCTGATGGCCCATCAGGAGTTTGGGTGCAATGACAATTAGCCTGCCAGCTCCTGTGGCAAAAGTGCCCAACTGCCAGACCCAGGGCTCCTGGAGACTTTGTTCCCTTGGCAACAAGTCTCACCATGGAGACCACAGCCCCATCCTTGCCCTCCTTGCAAGCTCCCTCTCCACAAGCCTTCCCTGCTCTACACCCAGTCCTTAGAGCGTGCAGGTATAGCAGAGTGCAGTATGGAAACAACAGGAGTCCAGTTTTGTGCACCCACTTTATGCCTGGCAAGGCTCTGTGCCATGCCACTGTCTCGTTTTGGTTGAAAGTGAGGCAGGCACCAGACCAAAGTCTCAAAGCTGATCAGTGCAAGAGCTGAAACTCGCATCCAAAGCTTCAGGTCTGGGTTCTGTATTTTTTTTTTTAGTCCCTGTGGCCACAGGACAAAGTCTGATTTGAACTCAATTGCTGGGTAGACCCTCATACACACCCACAGCTCCTACTGGCAGCACAAACCATGGTTTCAGCCCTGTAAGGTCCAGGCTGGGTCCAGCATCAATGGCAGAATTGCACTATTTTAAGCCAGGACTGGAGAGCCCCATGTGGGCACACAGACGGTGGGTCTTTTTCCCGGAAGTCACCATGGCCTCCCTCCTCTCACCCAGCAGCTTTCTGAGGCAGTCACTTCCCTACAAACAGGAAGGAGGTCCTTAGGCTAAGACCTCCAGTCCCAGTTTCCTCCCCGCCCCCCACTCCCCAGCCTTCTCCACTACATGGAGGAGCCCACCAGATCCTGCTTCATGTATCTACTGGGGATGGCTTCCTAGGTGGGTCAAAGGGGGCCTAAATGTTCCAGTCACCCTACTGTTCCCTGGACAGGCTTCCCCTTTCGGTCCTCTCACCACAGTCTGACTTTTCCCATTGAGGTTGGTCATTGAATCAGAAGAGCAGAGCTGTCCCCAAGATTGGGTCTAATTCAGGGACCCTGGAGAAAAAGCAAAGAAAAAAAAATTAGAACATTGAAAGTAGCAAAGAGAAACAAATTGGGGCAATCCAAGAGAAAGATATGGGGATAAACAGATTCATCAAGACAGAGAAGCGGAGAAAGCCAAGAGACTGAAGTGGGCTTGGGCTCAGTGGCAGCTCTGACTACCTCCCAAGCTCAGGCCCAGGCTCAGAGCTGTGGGGGGCCCACTGGCTGCAGAACTGGAGAGGAATGTGGGGAGCAAGGCTGGGTCACCTCTTGAGGGCCAAGCGTGTGCGCTTTGAGATAAGCTGCCCCAGGAAGGGGCCACAGCTGCGCTGCACGCTCCAGGAGCATGGCAGAGAGGCCCAGGCCCAAGGCTGGAGGTTCAGCCCTGCCAGACACCCAGCACCTGCCTCTGCCTAGAGGGGCTCTACCGGGCTTAATTCTAGAAGGTCCCAAGTCCCTTTGGCCCTGCCTTTCCTGGAAGTCATGCAGCTTCTAAGTGCATCTGTTGGAACAGCACCAGCCACCAAGAGGCACTTACCTAGCAGCTCCAGGTCTTGCAGTCTTGGCTCAGGTTTGGAGGATAGGAAGGGGATGAACACTAAGGGTTCTTGCAGAGCAGGAATGCCGGGAGGTTGGGATGCAGAGAGATATTGAGGCAGTCAGTTCTGAGTGAACCCCAAGTTGTCCCCGTGTGATCCTGTACTGTGGGATGTGTGTGTGTGCACACACTACCTCCAGTGTTGGGATAGGGGTGCAGTGGTGTACTCATCTACATGTTGCCAGTCTCTATACAACTGCCTCCACAAGTCCCTGGCTCAGTCTTGAGAACTAGCCACTAGAAGTGCTTAGTCTCCCCCCCAACCCCCCGCCCCTCACCAGGTGGTCCAGCCTGGTGAGCCACTGGAGGAGAAAAAGCCAGCAGGTCTAATGAAGGCCCCCCACTCCCCACCACCCTCCTCATGATGCAGCTGAGGCTCCCGCTGGCCACGGCCTTGACCCAGCACTATGGACTTCTCTGACATTGGCATCGGATCTGAACATCTGGCAGAAGGCTGATAAGGGGTGCAGCGGAAACAGCCTCTGCTGCTGCCAGCAGGCCCGCCCCCTACACTGCCCGGAACGGGGTCTCCACAACTAGTTCCTTCTGCCTCCAGCTCCCTGGGCCCCTTGGCCTTTAGTCCATTTTCTGCCTCCATCTCTCTATCTCTATCTCTTTCTCTCTCTCCCTCCCTTCCTCTCCCTTCCTGCACAATTCTTTCTCTGTCCCTCATGAAGTTCCCTCATTCTTCCCCTCCACTGTCTATGTGTCTTCCTTACCATTGGCAGGTCTCTCTCTGTCCCTCTCCCTAGCTTCTTTTTCTAGCTGTTTCTCCCCACTGTCCCCCAGTCACAACTGTCCCCCCTCCCCTTCCTCTCGGTGTCTGGATCTCTGCTTCTTTTGTCCTTTTTTCTACCTCCAGGAAACAAGCCTGGCACTTTGGGAAAGTCCCTCCTCAGGAGCAAGCCTGGACGCTTTGTTTGCCTTGGGGAGGCAGTGCTGAATCAGGGCCATGCGAGACTCTGCTTCCTTCATAGGTCTCCTAGCCTGGACCCCCAGCATTGGGGCTGCCCAGGATGCAGTGGATGGTGTGGAGGCTCTGCTTTCCCACTGCTAAGCTGTCTGTGCTTGGGTAACTTTAGAGAGATACTTCCTGACTCAGCCGGGTCCTGAACATTGCTCACAGTGAGTGAAATAAAGATACTCTACCCCATTCCCAGGATGGTAGCAAGGGTTTGAGACTAAACCTAGGTATGTAGTGATTCACAGGGATATAATAAGTGCTTATAATGCTTCCCATGTTCACAACCCCAGCTCCTTCCTGCTCTGTCTGGTCCAGTGATGGAGCACCTCTGTGAGTTGATGCCAGCCGGCCAGAATAGAGGGCAGCCCTGAAGATGTGGGTATATCATATCCAAGGTTGACTAGAAATAAGGAGCACCCTGCCTAAGTGTTTCTGACAGCTAACACCTAGAGGAGACAACACAAGAAGTAACAGAGCCTTAGCCCTTCAGATAGGCATTCAACAGTGCTGAGGATGGAGATAAATCAAGTCTCCCACAGAGGGTTCCCCCTAGCTGAGGTGAGTCACACTTTCACAGAAGGGCAAGCAATGTTGACAGCGATGTCGCAATGTCAGACTCAACAAGTAAAGGGCCTCAAAGGACAGGCAGCCAATCTTTCAGCAGGTGGCGTGTGTGTGTGTGTGTGTGTGTGTGTGTGTAGAGCTGGCATTTACTGAGCATACAGAGCATACTAAGAGGACACTAGGTAAGTTACATGTACCATCACCTTCCATACTCCTTTTATAAAGGAACACACGAGATGTAAACAGGCCACACAGCCAGAGATGGGCCAAGTTGGAATGGAACCCAGTCTCTGCCAGCAACTCTCAAATCTCAAGGACTTGTCAGGACATCACAGCTAAACTACCTGGTTATTTCCAAAGCACCATGGTGCTGAAAGATCCCATTTAACCTGTTTAAAAAGTCAGGTTCTAGCCGGGCAGTGGTGGCGCATGCCTTTAATCCCAGCTTTTGGGAGGCAGAGACAGGCAGATTTCTGAGTTCAAGGCCAGCCTGGTCTACAGAGTGAGTTCCAGGACAGCCAGGGCTACACAGAGAAACCCTGTCTTGAAAAACCAAAAAAAAAAAAAAAAAAAAAAAAAAAAAAAAAAAAGTCAAGGTTCTGCCAGGCAGTGGTGGTACACACCTGTAATCCTAGTACTGAGAAGGCAGAAGCAGGAGACATCTTTGTGTGTTCCAGGAAAGTCTGGTCTACACAGTAAGACCTGGTCTTAAAAATAATAAATATATAAAAACAAAAATATTTTCTAAAAAGAAGGCAGGCTTGGCATTTCTAAAGCCCTGGGTTTGAACCCCAGTAATAACACACACACACAGGAGATACAGAACTTACTTCATGAAGTCTCCTATCAAAAGGGCTGCAAAGAGTCAGGATTTTGTGGTACTGTGTATGCCACAGGGTAAAATGGCTTTTTCTAGTCCATTTCTTTACTAGACTCAGAGGATGAACAGCATGGATTCCAAAGTAAGAGAAAGCATGTACATGACAGCCAGAGAATAGAGTCAGGAGTGGCAGCTTACACCCGCAGTTCCAGCACTCAAGGCTGATGCAGGAGAATTGCCACCAATCAGAGGCTAGCCTGGACTACAGAGTGGTAGCTTATCGCCAACAAAATTTTTAAAAATCAGAAAAACAAAAAATTTAAATGGAAACAAAAATAATGAAATGGAATGGGGAACTGAGAATTAATAAAAATGAAACAAAGGGGTAAGTCCTAGCTCTATACAAGAAAACTATGACTTTCTAGGTTAGAGGCATGACAAGCCAGAGTGCTGAGGAAAGTTGTATGTAATGGTATAGATATAATTCAAATGAGCACGTTGAACTTACTCAAATGTTATGTCAGACAGTAGTAAAATCACTGTTGAACTCACTATTTTTTCTTTTGTTATTGATGTCCCCCTACCAGCCCTACTTCTTGCATAACCTTTCCACCCTTTCCCCCCCCTTCTCCTCCTAGAAGGGGGACCTCCCTTCCCTGTACCAACCCAGCCTGGCACATCCTCTCCCACTGAGACAAGACAGTCTAATTAGGGGAACAGTATCCACTGGTGGGCAACAGAGTCAGGGACAGCCCCAGCTCCAGTTGGAGGGCCCCATAAGACCAAGCTGCACATCTGCTACATGTCGGGGAGGCCTAGGCCCAGCCAATGCTTGTTCTTCGGTTGCTGACTCAGTCTCTGAGGGCTCCAAGGGTCCAGGTTACTTGACTCTGTTGGTCTTCCTATGGAGTTCCTAACCCTGTCAGAGCCCTCAACCCTTCCCCCACAAGACTCCCTGGACTCCCTCCACTGTTTGCTTGTAGGTCTCTACATCTATTTCAACCAGATGCTGGGTGGAGCCTCTCAGAGGACAGTTATGCTGGGCTCCTGTCTGCAAGCATCACAGAGGATCATTAATAGGAACTCAGGTTTTTTTTGTTTTTTTGTTTTTTTGTTTTTTTTAACTTGAAGCAGGCTGCAGTGGAGCATGCTTATAATCCCAGCCCTCACAAGGGAGTAGCTGGAAAGTTAGAGACCAGCCCAAGCTACATAATGAGACACTGTCTCAAAGCTAAACAACAAAAAACACTAAGTGGTAACATGAGGAGAAGACATGCTGAACTCAAATCTAACTGGTTCAGTTATCCAGAAAAGGCCCTATCATCCAGAGCTCCAGAAATGAGAAGCTGTGCCGGCTTTGCCTGTCTCTTCAAGTGAAGTGGGAGTTCTCAACAGGAGTCCCTACTGTGTGGCCTCATGCCCCTGAACCACTCCTCAGAACAAATGGTTGCAAATTCTCTTGTAACAGAGGCTCACTGCTCCTTATCATGGTGTACCCTAGTGCCTAGAACAGTGCTTGGCTCACAAAGCTCACCGTCTATAGGAGATGTAGAAGGAATGCACAGATGGGTTACTTGAGAGATGTGAGATGGAGGACCAAGAAGGGCTCAGCCATCAGGATCCAATAGGGCTAGGCCAGCTCCAGAACTGGCTAAACAGAGATGCCTGGCCATCTAAATAAAACCAAACCAAACCAAACCAAAACCAAAACCAAAACCAAAACCAAACCAAAACAAAACAAAAACCAAAAACAAAACAAAACACCCCAAAACCTCCTCTCATTCCTGGGCCTAGTACCCACATAGTCCTACCTGAAGTCTCTAAAGCCACACCCTTAGCCCAGCACTCTTGGCACAGCCTCAGTTTCCCCATCTACCAATGGACCATATCTGCAGCTCTCAATGCATAGTGATATTCAGAGAAGCCATCAAAAAGGCCACATGAACACCACCTGATGGCTTCCACCATGCCATTTCTCCACACTAGTCATTCTGACTCCTCACTCAGATCTGGGACAAGCTGGACCAAGAAGCCCAGGCCAGGACCCAGGGAGGAAGCCATTCAAGGGGAGAAACTCCCAGCCTGGTGAGGGAGCGGGCCATAAATCAGTTCCCACTCCCACCCAGTCGCTAACAAGCCGCTGCCTATCCGCCTACATGGGGTCCCTGCCTCAGGCTCCCACAGCAGCCTGAACAGCCAGCTGGCCAAGGCCTCCCCAGTGCCTTGGCCTCTGCCCCCACCCAGGGCCCCCATAAAGATAGGGATTTTTTTTTTCTTTTAGAAGAGTGAAAAAAGATATAGACCCAAATGAAGAGAAACACCAACAAAGGAGGAGAAAGGCCTGCAGAGTCACGTGGGGGCAGAGACCAATTGGGCCTCCGGTGGCCCCCCCACCCACGAAGGGAGGAGGAAAGGACGATCGGACAGGGCCAGTTTGCAGTCTGCCGCTGCCCGCCCGCTGCTGGGTGAAGAAGTTTCTGAGAGCCCGCTAGCCACTGCCCTACCTGGGGCCTGGGAGCCTCTCCACCAGGACCCTGGTACCCAGTGTCCACCCTTATCCGGCTGAGAATTCTCCTTCCGTTCAGTAAGTGAAGGCCGGGGCCCAGGCCTCTAATGGCCAGCCTCCCTCCTCAGTGCCTTGCTCCGGCCTAGACTGGCCACTGCCTGCTCTACAGAATGACCAGTGCCTACCAGTCTGGGCAGAGAAAAGGCCAGGGGTTTCTCTAGATCCATTTCCCCATTACAATACCCCTCATCTTCCTTATGGTGTGGTACAGAGGAGCTAGGCCTATGGCGACAGACCTAGTAGGGTTTGAGGGTGGTTGGTGGTGTCTTGGAGGTAGCGGGGGTAGGGGGGTGGGTTCCTGAGGGTGTGGGGTTCTGTGTCTGTCCTGAGGGTGCCTTACGCTTGTCTTCTGGTCTTGGAGTCTTGCTGCCTGAGTGTCTGGGTTGTGTCTATGGAGGTATCTGAGCCTCCATATGTGTATGTCTGTGTCTCTACTGTAAGTCAGGGCCAATGTCTGTCTATTTTGCTTCTCTGGGTAGACAGATGAAGGGCTATGAGTCACACTATAAGGATATAAGGGTATACAGGGAGGGTGAGGGGGCATTCAGTAGAACCCTAGAGGAAAGGGCTGAGATAGAGGCAGAAAGGTAGAGAGAAGCTTGGTGCCCATCCCCCATCCCACCAGGGATTTAGCCCAGAGGAATGTCCACTTTATCCAAGATGCCCATGGTGGGCTACTCTAGAGATGCCCAGTCAGGAGCCCAGCCCCCATGTCTCCATCCCCATTGCCTACTGGCCTCTGTGCGTAGGTTCGTCTGGGAGCTTTTGTTTTGGTTTTGTTTGTGTTTTTGCCATGCTAGAAATGAACGGCAGAGCCTCACACTGGGCGTGGTCTGCCACTGAACCCCATTCCCTCCCCAGTTTCACTTTCTGAGGGTTCCTATCTGGAGGGAATTGGTTCATAAGCCCATATAGCCCCTCTCCCTGAAGTTTAAGTGCTCAGTGTGGGGCGAGGGCCTGATATGTCTCCAGCTCTCTCTCCTTCCTTCTACGATTCATCCACTTCAGCCATGCAATTTCACTCAACTCAGCTCTGTAGGACCGCAGGGAAGTGACTTGCCTGAGCTAGGACTGGACAGTCAAGTCGGTCAGATTCGGTGGTGCTTCCCTCCATCGGGTAAATGACTTGAGAGGTTCGCTGTGCTGTTCTTCTTCAGCTTTGTCCGAGCACCCTAGTGCTGCACCCACAGACACTCGAGCCACGGGTGGGGTCCACACAGAGTTTTGCATGGGTGGGTCTCTGCCAAGGCATAGCTGCTGTGCTTCCCCACTGAGGTTTTCTGGCGTCCATTTCCAGCCCCTGGCTCTGACTTCCACCTCTGGTGGCTAAGGAGACTTGGATGGATTGAGTAGGCCTCTTCAAAGATTTCTCAACCTCAGTTACTTAACTTGAAAAGCCGTGTGGTCTGGTGCACGTTTCCAGCCCTGAGCAACTGCTCTGCCACCTCACCCGCAGGAGCAGTAGTGCCGAGGCTCGGGTGCTCTCCCCCTCCCTCTCCTCCCTAGCTCTAGGAGAGCTCACAGGGGCTCGTGGGTACAGCCCCACGGCTTTGCTTTTCGGGCTCTGCCCCCGTGGAGCTCCGGCTGCTTACCAGACCTTGGGTTGTCACAGAGTGGGATAGCCATGCCTCCCATTTCCAGACGAGCACCCTGAGGGAGACTCCTGGAAATGAGGTTCGCCCCCGAACTCTTGCTGTCCACTGCACCGCATCCATTTTTCTCAGCCACCCTCTGGGAGAGCTGGCTTCGGATTAAGAAACAGAGCTGGAGTGGGTGCCTGCAGCCTGAGGAGGCAAATGTGGCAGTGCTAACTCAAACGTCTAGTTTCGTCCTTGCCCTACTACTGCCTTGCCCTCCGCCCCACTCACGCCCTTAACCCCTTCACGCAGCAAAACGACCAACCGTTCAGGCCTTGGCACCCTTAAACTGGACTAGCAAACGGGAGCTCGCCCCATCCTGCGCAGGGGGAGGCCCGAAGCTTCCCGGCGCACGGCACCTGACCAGATTCCGGGGTGCTCAGGGTCCCCAATTCTCTTACAACTCGCGGGCTTCGGAGGATCGAGCTGGGATTGGAGGGCCAGGAGGTGAGGGTGAAGGCCGAGCGGGGCTGGAGGGAGGGCAGGGCACAGGCCAGGTTGTGGGGAGGACGAGGACCGCGCCTCCGCCCCCGGATACCGCACGCGCGCATATAGAGCGGCCACCCCGGCCCCGCGCGGCGGGTTCGCGAAGCGCGCAGTGCGGCGGAGGGGCCCGGGTCCCAGGTGCGCCTCGAGCAGCCCCGCGGGCGGCGGGCGCGGGGAGGCGGGGGCAGAGCGGGACGGTCTCCCCGCCCCCGGCCCGAGTGGCCGTCATTGCGGGCGGGCGGCGCTGAGCCCGGGTGCGGCTTCATCGCGGGTGGCGGCGCGGCCAAAAGGTGCGGGGCTCGGTGCGGGCCGAACGCGGGGTGCTGCTCGCGGGAGCGGCCTGGGTGGGCGCCGCCGTCTTACTGGCTCTCGAGATCTGGACTCTCCGTCTGAGGTCTACCGCAGCCGGTAGCCCACTCTCTGTACCCCGTCTCCGCCGGAGGTCTCCGCCCCGTGCCCGCGCCCGCGACCCCGCTGCGCCCTCCACGCCCGCTCCCGGCCCGACGTCTCCGCTCGCCGGTGGGTGCCGTCGCTGCGTGGCTTTGTCTGCGGACCCAGCGGCCCGGCGCCAGGGTTCTCTGCTTCTCAGGGTCGGCCCCTGTCCCTCCACGGGGCCACGCCTTGGAGCTCTCTGCCCGCGCCGCAGCCCACCGAGAGTCTGTCCCCATCCCCGACCCTCTCGCTGGGCACCTCCGTCTCTCCAGGTTTTCCGTTTGTGTTTCTGTCACTCTCGCTGCCTCGGTCTTCCCGTGGGTGTCTCTCCTTGCTCGGTGTCTCTCACTGTGTCTCTGATTCTGTGTCTCCGTGGTTTTCTCGTTGGGCCTGTTACTCCTAGCCCCTTATCCCGTCTTTTTCGTTACCCATCACTGGTCTTTCATCTTTTTACTATGTACTGTGTATCGATCTTTAGATCATTTATCAGTCACCGATCACCATCTGTCCATCATCTATCTCACCTATCATTTATCTATCATCAATCTACATAATCTATCAATATCTACCTACCTACCTAACAATCAGCCATCTATGAATCTCTCCCAATGCAATGTCGTTCGCACGGCATTGCTGTCCCTGTCACCCAGGATCTCCTCTCCGTTGAGCATTACTGGCTGGGGTTTCTCTCTGTCTCTTCTAGACTCGTCTCTGTCTCAGGTCTCTGTCGGGCCCCCAGACCACTCCAGCCGTGTGCCCTACTTCGCCCTGGGTCCCTGGCATCTGTCTTCTCCGCGCCGGAGCCTATCTGATTTTCTCAGAATCGGGGTTTTGTTCTCAGACAAACGAATCAGGATGGAAACGCATCGAATCCGAGGGTCCCGGATCGGGCGCGGCAGAGGCGGCGAGGAAGCAGCCCTGGAGCGCGGCGGGTGGCTGAGCTGCAGCGCAGGGACATGGCCCGCAAACCCCCGCACCTGGCCGGGGCTGGGGACCGCCCCGTGTGCACAGACTAGGGCAACCCCAAGCCAGTCGCCGTCAGCCCAAGCTGACCCGATCCTCCTTCCACAGGCGGACGCCGCGGGCATGGACTATTCGTACGACGAGGACTTGGACGAACTGTGTCCGGTGTGTGGTGACAAGGTGTCGGGCTACCACTACGGGCTGCTCACGTGCGAGAGCTGCAAGGTGAGCTCGAAGTCAGAGCAGGGAGGGTGTAGGCTGCGGGTGGCAAGGGAGCGGGCGGCGAACGAAGGTCGGGACCTGGCGCTCATTCCCTTCCTCTGGAGCAGGGCTTCTTCAAGCGCACAGTCCAGAACAACAAGCATTACACGTGCACCGAGAGTCAGAGCTGCAAAATCGACAAGACGCAGCGTAAGCGCTGTCCCTTCTGCCGCTTCCAGAAGTGCCTGACGGTGGGCATGCGCCTGGAAGGTGCGCGTCCTGCACGCCCGGGACCCCTGACTGCTGGCCGCCCCAGGGAGCCGCGGGCGGGCCTGGGAGAGGGGCTGAGGGGAAAGCGGAGCAGTTTCTGGATCCAGGTGATTGGCCCCTCGGCGTGACGTTGGGGCCCCAGCTCTGCAGGGAGCAGAGGCAACTAGGGAGTCTAGCGCCAGAAGAGTGCGTGCATGTAGGGCCTGCCTGGGCTCAGTCCCAAAATATCCAAAGTGAGACTTACAGCATGGTGGTCCATCCCTGCAATCCTAAGACTCTGGAGTCTGAGGCAAGGTGGGGTGCCAGTCATGAGCTGCGTATTGAGATCCAGTATCCCCTACCCCTAGAGGGGTAAGCCTTTCTCTAGGACAGAGCGGAGCCTCAATAGAGCCACAGTGTGAGAAGCTCCCAGACAGCCCCATAAATTCCCCACACCAGCCAAAGCCATAGCCCTCAATAACTTGATCATGTTCAAATCCCAGCTTTGTCACTTGTAGGCTACAGAATTTCTCTGAGCTGGAGATGCCCCCATTTGAATAATGAAGTAAAAAAGTGATGCTCCCCTTGTGTTAGTGGGGGTGTGGGGGGTAAGAAAAAGCGGGAGTTGCCTGCCTCGAGGGGAAAGACTTGCAGAATAGCTGTAACTGTCGTTATCATCACACTTTTTGTTATTTGTCCATCACTCTTCAGACTGTGCATCTATCTGTCTGTCTGTCCAGACATCTACGTTTCACATTGAGATTCCTTCCCATGCATTCAGAGTCCAGCCCTGAGAAGGGAACAGTGGCCTATAGCTGCCTCTCCCCTTCTATTCTGGTCCAGAGAGGACAGCAATGGTCCATCAGGAGAGACTCAGACTCTGCAAGAGGACAGTCATAGCTTCTACCCTGCTGGCCCCAGTCGGGCTGAGCGCCCAGCCAGCAGCTGTTGGCTAAAGTTTTTGCAGGGAAGGCCCTGACGGCTGGGGAAAGCTGTGGACATATCCTGCTACCTAGAGAGGGATTCCGATTGAAGGAGGTACCCTGACCTGTGTCTGGAGCCCTCATACCTAGGTCCAGATTCTGAGCCGGCAGAGGGCTGGCTATTGTGGGTGGCAGAAGCCTCTGCTGCAGCCTGAGGAAGCAATGCATGCTCTTCACCTCCCGGCAGGAAGATCTGTGGCGGGCAGGCTCCCAAGCCTTTAGTTCTGTGGAACACCACCCCTCTCTCCCTTTTCTCAGTGCTTGGGTGGGGTCCTGTCTGAGCGAGGGCTAGAGTCCCACTGGAGCTGCAGAGATGCACCTGTTGAGTCTGGCTGGTGACACATTCTTGGCCAGGAGAAAAACATCTGGTCAGCAAAATAGATCCCCTCCTCCAGCACAAACCCAGGCTCGCAGTAGACTGCAGTGGGGGAAGCTTTGTAGAATCAAGAAGGCACCCACTGTGAGCAAAGCAGACTAGGGCCCCTTTGCTTTCACCATCTCCCTGTCAAACCCTGGACTGGGCACCTGAACCCAGGAGCTCTCAGCCTGAGGTATTGGTGGCAGGCAGGACAGGAGATTCTGCCTGGGGAGATCCTGAGACTTCCTGGAGGTGACAACATTGGACTGGGTGTTAAGTAAACGCAAGAAAAAGAAAAGGGTTCCAGGCAGAGGGGAGCGTGGGTGAGTGGGCAGAGGGGAAGAAGAGGGCATGAGAATGTAGAGAAAGGCTTGGGATGCCAAGCCAAGGCTGATGATCTCACCTGTGGGCAGAGAAGGCCACTGAATAGGGCTGAGGGAATGGTATATGCGTGTATGAGAGAGACATATCTTTTTTTGGGAAAGATCTGTGGCAGACAGTTGGGAAGGTTGAACCTGACAGACTGCTCCTGCCCACAGCTGTGCGTGCTGATCGAATGCGGGGTGGCCGGAACAAATTTGGGCCCATGTACAAGAGAGACCGGGCTTTGAAGCAGCAGAAGAAAGCACAGATTCGGGCCAATGGCTTCAAGCTGGAGACTGGACCACCGATGGGGGTGCCCCCGCCACCTCCTCCCCCACCGGACTACATGTTACCCCCTAGCCTGCATGCACCGGAGCCCAAGGCCCTAGTCTCTGGCCCACCCAGTGGACCGCTGGGTGATTTTGGAGCCCCATCTCTGCCCATGGCCATGCCTGGTCCCCATGGGCCTCTGGCTGGCTACCTCTATCCTGCCTTCTCTAACCGCACCATCAAGTCTGAGTATCCAGAGCCCTATGCCAGCCCCCCTCAACAGCCAGGGCCACCCTACAGCTATCCAGAGCCCTTCTCAGGAGGGCCCAATGTACCAGAGCTCATATTGCAGCTGCTGCAACTAGAGCCAGAGGAGGACCAGGTGCGCGCTCGCATCGTGGGCTGTCTGCAGGAGCCAGCCAAAAGCCGCTCTGACCAGCCAGCGCCCTTCAGCCTCCTCTGCAGGATGGCCGACCAGACCTTTATCTCCATTGTCGACTGGGCACGGAGGTGCATGGTATTTAAGGAGCTGGAGGTGGGTAGCTCCTCATAGCCCCCAGCCCCTGGCTCTAGCTATTAATCTTGGCTGCCCAGCATCACCCTTTTGATGGGCAATCCTACCCAGTGGCATCAGGCAGTGTCTGGGGAAGCTGCATGGAAGAAGGGCATCTTTGAGCTGTTGCAGCTTCCTGGTGCCTGCTGCCCCCTGTCCATCCCTCTCCCTATCTCTTCAGTCTGTCTCTTTCTCTCTCTTTCTTTCTTGTGTCCCATCCCAGGCTTGTGGTCTCTCAGCACCTCCGGGTTCCGCCAAGCTTTGCTTCCCTCCCAGTTAGCATTTCTACAGGCAGCTTCCTTTTTCTTCAAGACCCTGGGCTCCTTCAAATGTTTGTCTTGGCCCCAAATCCCCAGCCTATGTCAGAAGTAGGTCTTGCCATCCTATCCTCTCATTTATTCAGAAAGAACACCAATCCCATCATTCTCAGTTGTCATACATGTGGCTCTGGGTGTATGACTTTGTGTATTTGTGGACCTGAGTACTACCTAGCTAATGTGATTTACTATCCTGTGATGATGATGTTGTTGATGATGATGGTGGTGGCGGTGGTATGCGTGTGCAAACGTGTGTGTACGAGAATGTAGGATAACTAGATAGAACTCCTGCCACATGCAACTGTCCTCCCTTATCTCAGTGCCCTCTTTCTCCCAGGGTTAGTGCACATGAAGGTAAAGAAAGCGGGATCACAGCAGGAAGGACTAAGGCTAGCAATAGAAAGAACTTTCCAGTCATCTCATCTATTAGTGTGAGGCCCCTAAGGCATGAGAGCTGACTCTGTAGTACACTACATAGCTCCTTATGTGCACCACCCCCAAGATTCCAGAATCCTGAGCAAAACTCATTGTTGCCTGGCATGGGTACAACCCAACCTGACCCTCCTAGGTCAAGCCCCCCTGGCTGTTCTGAGGCTAGCTATAAACAGCAGGCTGCTGCCCTCCCTGCGGGAAGCACTGCAGCCTTGAGCAGTTGTCAATGCTGACGCCACTCTGCCTGGGCTTCCTTTGGGCATGTGGCCAGATGGGCTGGGGGCACTGCCTGCCTGCCTGGCATCGAGGGGAATAAGGTGCTGCATGAGCATTCTGAGCCCTATGGGGACACCTCAAGCTTTGACCCAGGGCACTCTGGGAATTAGGAATTGATGATTGACCGTGACTTTCATTTCCACTGTGTAAGGCCTGCCATGACCAAGAACATGCCATGTCTCTGTCTTGAGTGACTTCTTTCTGATGTAGGATGACATTGGTCAGATAGTGGACCCTCCCATCTGCCCTGAACTGAGTGCTCTGGAAGATCCCACCCCCACCAAGACACTGCAAACCTCCCCTGAAGTCCCTGAACAGAGAGTAGAAGGAGCTAAGCATTCCCAGCTTTCCTGGATCTTGGATCCAGGGGCAGGGCACTTCCTCTGGCCGCCTTCCTGGTTGGGGGGGGGGGGGGTCACGCAGGATGGGAAGGGCTTTTGTCCTAGCGTTGCTGAGTGTTTTTTCCTGCTTCTGGCTTCTCTGTGGCCCAAACCTTCCTGCTTCCCTTTCCCAGAACCTGTGAAAGGAGCCCAGGAATCTTAGCCATAGTCAGTGCTGCTTCTGAGGGACCTTGCAGATAAGCCAGAGCCTAGCCCTTCCAGTCTCTCTTGAGCCAGCATGCTTTGCCAGGCTGGGGGGTCTGTGTCTCAGAGGCCAGGCGTGCAGGTCAGAAGAGCTGAGGCTGCCCAGTGAGCTGCTTCTCACCGTGCCACGTGCCACGTGTCTCTTAGGTGATAGGAGAGTGGTTCTGTGGCTCTGTGACTGGAGCAGCCTCTGAGATGGGCACTGGGCCCAGGAAACTACAGGGAGGGCTAGAGGACATATGTAGATTGTGAATGAACAGGTCTCTTGGCTCCTCACATGGAGAGAAATAGAGGACCTGGGGGGAAAGCACTGCTACATCTGTGGTAGTCAAAGGTTTCTCTGCAGAGAGGGTCAGAAGGCAGGTCAAGGCATGCGACCCATGGACTTAGCAAGTAACTCTGCTCTTCTGGCCTCAGTTTCTTCATTTGTAAGGTATGAGGAGCCTAACTAATATTTTTCTGGAGCCTTGTAAAGGCTGGGTGAGCTAGGATAGGTAAATAATTTGACATGTAGCTCAGTACACAAGAAGCCTCACTGGTGGAGTCCATTCCTCCCCTCTGGTCTGCCCCTATTTGTAGTATAAGGAAGAATCTCCATTCCCAGGCCTTCTTGGAAGAGTACAGGGAAGGACACACAAGGCTCACAAACCTCTGAGCTCTGTAAAATGGGACCCGCTTTGCTCCTGATGGTGTACCAAGTTGTTACCTGAATGGTGGCAGATTCCCCTTTACCAGGTGCTCAGCAGTCACCAGGAAGGACAGGCTGGAAGAGGTGATAGGCATCCATCTTGACATCTGTCCCTCCTCAATGTCCCACTCTCCTTCCCCACGGAGGCCCCCATTGTCAGCAGATAACTGCTCAGATAGATGGTTTATCGAGACACAGTAAGTCTGTCAGTACTGGGCTGATAAACAATTGCTCAGCCAGGAGTGTGCCATGGCCAGCCATGGAGTGTCAGACCCTGAAGAATTACTGAGCCTGTTGGCCTTGGCTGCCAGACTGATCAGACCCCAGGGGCTCCAGAGAGGCCTGCTAAGGGAGAGGTCAGTACAACACCATCAATACCCTTCTAGGATACAGACCGAAGTGTCAAGGCTCCAAGATTTGTGGTGGGCCATAGGAGGACTCAACAGACAGGCTGGGCTGGCCAGGGATCCTGAGCCAGGACTGCAGATGACCTTGTTGTCAAGGTGGCAAGAGGAAGGTGGAAACCAGCTCCTTGAGCTGAGAGATGTTCTTACACACGCAGCTTCTTGTGGAGAGCACAGGCAGCTGCAGTATGTTGGAGTTGGATGTCCGTGTGTCCATCTGCCCACCCACAGGAAGAAGTGGGCATGACAGGAAAATTGGCTTGGCCAAAAGGAAAAATGGAGGCCAGAAGGTTCTTCAGAACCTTTGGGGCTGGTCCAGGTGCCCCATGCCCTCTCCAGTGCCAGCTGTGCTTGATTGTCTCAGTGCAGAAGAGGGAAGAGTGTCCTTTCCTATCACAGAACAGGAAATGGCGGTTAAGGAGAGCGCATGACCAGGGGAAGGACTGGAACACAGGGTCTGGCATGCTCAGTGTAGCTTCATGCTGCAGCCTTCTCATTGGTCCTCAAGCTGGGCCACCCAGCCCCAGAGCTGAGGTCTGGGTAGAGTCTGCTAAAGGGCTGGGCACCCAGGTCACTATGACCTCTCTGCCTTCTGCCAAGGCTCAGTCTGCTTATCTCCTAATTCTCCTCTTTATCGTTTCTCCTGCCCTGCTTCTTCCATCTAGGCACAAGGGTATCTGTGCTGATGCCTGAGATGGGGGCAGAGCACGTCCAGCCCTGTTGGGCCTCTTTCTGGGTCACCCACATGGGACTGTATTTACTTTGTTGCCACTGTGACTGTCTTACAGGCTTTTTTCACCCAGGTGTCCAGAACTTCTCAGGATCCCTGAGAACGTCCCAGATCCCCCCTGCCTGGTGTCACCTGGGTGATCCTGTCTGAGTATCCGTCACTTGGACAGGCATGAGGGGCTCTGGCACTGTGTTTCTGGAGTTTTGGTTTACTCCTTGGAAAGGGCGATGGAGAGAGAGATGTGAGGAGAGGTGGGGAGTAGCCTGCGGCCAGAGGCTGGGTCTCTGTTCTAACAGTGATGTGACTCAGGACAAGCAGAGGCCTGGGCTTGGGACCAGAGAGGAGATGGGTAAGGACTGACGGAAGCAGGGCCCTCCTGCTCTCCTGCCCTGTGTGTTGGAGCAGGGGTGGGTAGGTGGGGTCCTGAGGAGCCTGCAGGACTGTCTGGATGCTCTTTCCTTTTGACCCTCTGTTTTTGTTAGGATTACTATGGCTGTGTTGAAACACCATGACCAAAAGCAATTTAGGCATGAAAGGGTTTATTTGGCTTACATATCCTGAGCTACAGCCATTGAGGGAAGCCAAGACAGAAACTCAAAGTGGGCAGGAACCCAGAGGCAGGAGCTGATGCAGAGGCCAAGGAGGACTGCTGTTTACTGGCTTGTTCCCCATAGCTGCCTTTTTATAGAACCAGGACCATCAGCCTAGAATGGTGGTGGGTTTCCCCCCACACCAATCACTAATTAAGAAAATGCCCTACAGGCCTGCTTACAGCCCAACTGTATGGAGACATTTTCCCTCTCAGATGACTCTAAGCTGAGTCAAGTTGACATAAAACTAGCCCACACCCCTGCCCTCTCTTTTCTCATCACCAGCCTGAGGATGCCCCAGAGAAGAGAGAAAGGCTGATAAGCTAAGGACAGAGCTAGTTTTTATGTCTTGTTATGTCTCCTTGGGCCTGGGTTTGAGGGAAAGATGAATGCTTTATGGAGCAAATACCCCTTCATCAGCCTCTTGCTGATGTTTGAAGGGCCAACAGTGGCATTAGGGAAGCCAGTCCTGCCCTCTCATACTCCAAAGTACTGGGAAAGCCAGGCACGGATTGGTGCCATTCTAGCTCCAAAGGGTCGTAAGAAAACGGGGTTAAGGAGGGCTTCATGGATGAGGTAGCCAGTCTGTAGGAGACTCTGAAGTCCTGGTGGCAAGGGGGACAAGGGGGCAGGTTGTCTTCTATGCCTGGTGAGAAGAGCATGGGTCTAGAGCCACACTGAGCTGTACAGCCATAGGTACCTTGTCTGAGCTCACTGCTCAGTTTCTTCTCTCTGTAAAGTGGTGGTGACTGTCAGCGGGGTTGACGTGCAGCGAGGTTGGTAGTTGCTGCAAGGTGTGGCCCAGGGAGAGCTGGGGGTATCTAGCCAACCTCAGTCCCATTCCTGGAAAAGCCATGTGGTAGAAGAATTGACCTTAACATGCACAATGTGGTACACACAGACACAGACACACACACACACACACACACACACGTGCCTGTGCACAGACACACACACCAATAAATGTAAAACAATTATTTTTAAAAGAAAGGCATTGGGCTGGGTGGGGAAAAGGAGGTGAGTGGGGATGAGGCAGTGTAGGAGGAGAGGTTGGGTGTAGGGGCTGAATGGGGAGATGGCAAAGTGTCCCTGGCTGCCGTTCTCATAGCTCTAAGCAGAAGTTGCCCCTGTCTGGAGCATCTGCTCTTTCTGTGGGAGGATGCAATGACCCTAGAGTTGGGGGATACTCAGAAGGGACTGTCATCTCCTGGGCTCCAAGGCCCAACTGCACCCTCATGGTTAGAATCTACTTTGCTCATTGTTCTATAATTGCTGCAGACAGTTGAGGTGTCCTGAGCCAAGTAGCTCCTCTATTTTCCCCAGGAGCTTAGGTACCTCTGCAGCTCCCTGCCACCCAGGGACCCTTCAGAAGCAGCCATGATCACAGGCCCTCCACAGGGCATAAGGGGTGAGGGTTGGTCTTCACAGCATTAGCATTACTAGTCTCTGAGATCTCCTGGGTGAGGGATATGTGACTGGCCCTCTCCAAACACTCAAATCACTGGACAATTGAGAAAATGGAGCTCCAGAAAGACTCTGGGATGTGTGTGAGGTCACATACCTAATGAAGGCCGGAACTGGGGCCAAAGGAGGCCCTCACTGGGCCCCAATGAAGCAAACAGCTGGGCAGAGAGAGTTGAGAGAAGGGTCCAGAGGACAGTCTCCAGCTGGACCTCTGCATGATTCTTCCCTACAGGTGGCTGACCAGATGACACTGCTGCAGAACTGCTGGAGCGAGCTGCTGGTGTTAGACCACATCTACCGCCAGGTCCAGTACGGCAAAGAAGACAGCATCCTGCTGGTTACTGGACAGGAGGTAACTGGTCTAACCCCCAGTCCTGCATAATCCCAGACCTTTCCAGGCCGGCTTGGGATACCCCAAATTCCAAATTCAGGGACATACACTAGCCAGACTTCTCTGTGTCCTGGGGCCTTCAAGGAACCATAGTGTGGAATGGCCAGTGGAAGTTCTTATAGGAGATGACAGTGGAATTTGGGTCTCCCCAAAATAAGGCAGAGTTGGTGAGCTGGTACTAAAGTGACAGGTGACACACGTGTGGAAGCTGCAGGATCAAGGATTCTGAGAAGGGGTTCAGAGCAGGGCCAAAGGACTGTGGGGTGGCAAGTGTGAGAGATGAGGTTGTAGGCATTGCTAGGGGCTGGTGAGCAGGCGAGACCCTGTAGAGTCTCCATTCTCATAAATGATGAATGAATGAATGAATGAACACAAGAGTGGGTGAAAGGCCCAGAGAGCTCAGACTCAGAATTTGGACCCTTTTAGATCAGAACATGTAACATGACAGAAGTGGGAAGCTGTGGAGAAGGCCTGGGAACTCCTGAACTCTGCCCCCCACAGGAGAGATATTAGGGTTGCCAGTGGATGTAGGTGAAGGAGCCTAAAGTGCTGGGGTCTGGCGACACATTTAAAGAGGACAGTACAGAGATGGTGAGAGGAGGGAAAAAAGTAGGAGGAAGAAAAGAAAATCCTGGAGACAGGAGAGTGGCCCCAGGAGGGGACACAAGTTGAATAGTGGGCACAGTGGGTACTGGAATGAAATGCAGATCAAGGTCCTATTCCCTCTCCCCCTGCCTCTCAGGACCTGTGTCCTCATCTTGGGTTCATATCTCCCATGTTTCAGGCCATTGGAAGAAGGAATGGGGATGCTGGTCCCAAGGGGTTACTCTGGGCCGCAAGAGTGCAAAGACAGGATCTGGGGTATGAGTGAGGATACACCGGCTGCAGGAACATCCTGGGTGTAGCCACCCACCTATGTTTGATTGTGTGACTCTGCACATACAGAGATGCGTGGGTGTCCATAGCTGCCTGGCACAGTGTAAGCATGAATGCATATGCAGGTGTGTGTCTGTGTTGCTGAGAATGGCCACTGAAGGGCAGGAGTGGGCGTGGGTGTGCAGACGCAAGTACCACAGCTTCAGGGAACAGGGAATGGGCTTGTGAGTCTATCTGCATGAGTGTGTGTGTGTGTGTGTGTGTGTGTGTG
>NW_022196897.1:26420081-26441307 GCF_008632895.1 Mastomys coucha | reverse complement strand
GAGAGAGAGAGAGAGAGAGAGAGAGAGAGAGAGAGAGGCAGACAGACAGACAGACAGAGACAGACAGACAGTGACAGAGAGAACGAGGTAGATGGTGATGTATCAGCTGTTATATGGTGGTCATTTCCTGTGCCCAGCAGAACCACCCCTACTGCCTTCTCCCCTGCCCCAGGGAAGGGCACTTGTCAAAGTCAGCTATACAAGAATTGTTCACACCACAGGGCTGGAAGCAGTCCTTTGTAAATGAAGTATCCTTCAGCTCCAGTGTTCCTGCTGCCTGGTGCCTGCTCCACTGCCATTAACGACAAGGCCAGCCATGGGTGCTCAGCTTGATTCAACAAAGCTGGCAAAATAGTGGGCCCTAGGCTCAGTGCTTGACCCAAGTCACTGATCAGAACCTTCTGCCCTGTGCCCTTTCACCCGAGCCCATGTCTTTCTGCCCACCTCCCTGACCTGCCCTCTGCTGGTGCAGGTGGAACTGAGCACGGTGGCTGTGCAGGCTGGCTCCCTGTTGCACAGCCTGGTGCTTCGGGCACAGGAGTTAGTGCTACAGCTGCATGCTCTGCAGCTGGACCGCCAGGAGTTCGTCTGTCTCAAGTTCCTCATCCTCTTCAGCCTCGGTGAGTGGCCTCTACAGGCTCTGCAGTGGAGGGCGGTAAAGACAGTGGGGGCCCTACCATGGTTAGAAAGCCCAAGGGACAAGGATCCTCTTTTAGTGAGTGTTATAAGGGCACGTTGTGGGTCAGGGCCTGGCTGCTCCCTGGAGGGGCTTGGTTTCTCAGTGTGAAATCTCAAAGGCTGAGATGTTGTCTATGTTTTGTTTTTCATAGGGTGAGACTGTTTCTGAATTTGTTTCTAGCTAATCACGCCAGAAATTGCTCTTCATACCTAACAGACTTAAATGCCTGCTGCATTTAGGACTCTCTTCCCTGGCTCCTATCCTGGGGTCCCTACTTTTCCCTAACTCCCTGAACTACAGGGACCCAAGTTCTGACTCTAGGTCCCTTCACCTGTACATTCATTCTACAAACATCTGCTGAACATCTGCCTGGGTGCCAGGGACTCGAGGCAAACGTCAAATGGGAAAGATGCCAACTGCTGCCCCTCAGAGCCATCCACTTAAGGGAACAGCAAGTGTCTCATAAAAGGCGGAACACATAGATGGGGGAATGCATAGCAGCACAATGCAACAAATATGAGGATATGCCTCAGAGAGCCCAAGTTCTGGGATAGAAAGCTTGGGAGAGAGCATCTCAGTGGGTGAGTTGGGCGGGGGATTCGTCAGCAGGGAAGCAGCTATGGGATGGGAGAGAGACAGAAAGGAGGTAGGTAGGTCTTTGTGGCAGCCTGGCAATGATGCTTCCTAGGGGTAGGAAGTATTTGGAAACAGAGAGAAGGGAGCTGGTGAGGAAGCCCAGTGCTCAGGCTACTTGTCATGTCCATGTGCTAGGGACAACGGCCTGGGACTCTCAGCCTGGCTAGGGTTCTACAGAGTGTTAGGAAATGACTACAATGAAGTTGCCACCTTAAAGTGTAGCATGGCCTTAGGTGCCCTGGCCAAGTTTGGGAGGACCTTGAGTGGGGATGCTCAGCAAAGAGGACTTCTCAGCACCAGTCAGAGCTCCAGCCCTGCTCCCTTAAGAGAACCCCACAGCCCCCATTCTCCTACAAGCAAAGGTACTAGGTCCAGTTGGACATTGGTCTCCCTATTTCTCCTGGGGCTGGGCTCAGTGGTGCCTTGACTTGGGGCAGCTCAGTGCCTCCCTCCCATCCCATAAGCTAACTTTACCTTCAGTAACTTGGGAGAGATCAGTGCTAGAGTGGGGAGTGTGGGAAGAGCCTGAATAAGTACATGGCTGCCTGGAGTCTCTGATCTCTCCGGCTTTTGCAATTGAGCAAGTCACTCTCTGAGCCTCTATTTCCCCATGTGTGAAATGACATCCGTAAATGTCCTTGACATACTGCAAGGGTACAATGAGGTAATTCTACCACAATCTTGGCCCTCAGAAGTGTGTACTGATGTTCTTTATTAATCATCCTTACTAAGTCCATAAACAGATGAGCCAGAGTGACTGAACAAACCAGCCTACAGGCTGTCTTTATTCACGCTTTGTGTCTGACTGAGGGCTTTATTGTCTCAGGTCTGGCCATGGTGTCTGAGGAGTTCTCAGCTCAGTGGGCCTGAAGTTGGGTTGAGGTTGTGGATGTCAGAGGCACAGGAGACAGTGATTCTGGGACCTCAACCTACTGAAGCCTAGAACGAGGGGACAATGACAGAGACACATTGGGTCATAGAGTCCTTGGAAAGAGACTTCATGTTGGGATAGGAAGCGAGCAGTCCAGTATGATCAGAGCGGGGGCAACTCTACTGGGTCAGGATGCAGGATGCGGTACATACATCTGAGTTGGGCCCTGCAGTGTGAATAGGAGTGTTCTGGTGAAACAAACAGAAGGAAAAGCCTGTTGGAAGTTATGGGGAGGGGGATGGGTAGAGAGGAGGCCACAAGGTAGACAGGGGATGAACTGTGCATGGCCTTTGTTATTGGGTACCTTGAACCTTGCTCTGGAATGGTTCCCACTCTGGGAATAACATGATCACCTCACATCTGCATATCACCATCTCAGGCCCTTCCAGCTGCAGCTGAGTGATGATAGAATAGACCCTGTGACTCTGAAATGCAGAGCTCCTCGTCAGAGCTGAGCTTTCAGGAAAACTAGAACTCAAGACAAGGCCGGCCACTTACCCACAGACTTCCAGTCAGTCTGCTTGTGGGACCCTCAGCCTCACCGCCCTGGGTTGGATAGCCTCAACCCTAGGCAGTGACTGTCACCCACCCCCCACCCTGTCCCTCCCTACACACCTCTTTCTCGCCTGTCTCTGCAGAAGGGTGCCATTTGGCGTCTAAATAGCATCTCAGGCAGCTCAGAGGCAGGTAAGGAGGCTTAATTAAAATTAGTGCCTCTCTCCTGGCAATCGCAGTGTTTATGAAGATGGGCCCGGCCGGCATTGTTCCGCCGAGGACTTAATCGAAGCTTAATGGATTGACCTAACATTCGATTTCCTGATTCCCATTGAGGCGCACGGCAGCATTCCCTTAAGCGTTTGCAATTTACCCACCGCTCCAAGCCAACAAAAGACGGACTGAATAGCAGTGCCACTCGAGGGGCCATTGTGCGCGGGGGCGCCTGCCTGAGTCACTGCTATTGGGACAACATTCTTTATGCCTCGCTGGAATGAAAGGATTATTCAAATATTCAATTAAACCGTGAAAAGGGGGCTTTTCTGAGATCCCGGGGGGCCCCCAGCTCATGGAGCTAGCGGCTGCTCCCAGGGTGGGGTGCCATCTCCCACCCCCTCTGCCTCCAGGGATGTGGGCAGTACAGTCCATTCTGCAGGCTCAGGTCCCAGGCTGGTACTCAGCAAGGAGCCCTGTCCTGACCTGCCCCATCTTACAGAAGATAGGTTCCAAGGTGGCCTCTGGTTGCAGAGCTGGGGTGTGAGCCCCTTGGCATGTGAAGGGAGAATCTCCAGGTTATGGGACGATGCCTGTTCCTGGGTCTAAGAGCAAAGGGTACCACACTCAGTGTGATGTGGCTGTATTCCATCCCCTAGTCTGAGTGAGCAGAGGAAACTGGAGACTGGAGAGGTAAACTGATCTAAGGTTTCCAGGTGAGGGAAAAGTTAGGTCTAAAGTCAGCCCCAGGGAGGGATCTTAGACTAGCCCCATAGGTTGCAGAGAGCCTGATTCTGAAGCCTTCCAGCTCTGGGAATCCCAGCCCCGCCCTGCCCACAGCAGGAAGTCCTGCAGCTCCTAGAATCAGACAGGCTTGGGTCTGAGTCCTGCCCTGCTATGTGTGGGTGGTCTAGGCACACACTTGCAGGATGCACTTCTTGCAGTCTAGATATCTGAAGGGATGAACCAAGCTGGTGCCATGAAACGGATCCCAGCTCTGGTCTGTGGCTGCTGTGTATGTCCTTCCACCCTGTAGCTGCCTTCATGCTCCAGGGCCATGGAAGTCTTAATATGTGGGAACTGAGAGTCCAGAGGCCTTCTTAGAGAGGGGCTGTACCTGAAAGTTGTCCTTGCCCTGCACCCTCCCCCTTCTACTCCACTGTCATCCTGAGTCCCCGATGCTTGTTGCTGAGAACAGTAAATCCTGGTAAAGCTGGAAGCCTGGGCCCTGGTGCCTCCATCCCTTCCATCTGAGCAGCATCCTAGCCCATCCTCCTCCACCTCATCTCTTTCCTCTGGGCCCCTTTACTGGGCAGCCTAGAGACAGACCCCATCTTTCTCCTATTAAGAATGTCAGAATAACTCAGGGATAGTATGAAGGTGCTGACTGATGATACAGGGATGGGAAAGGGGTTGGGTCAAGGACAAATGGGATCAGTAGGCATCTCTCGCTTCCAGGAGACTAGCTTGGTGGAATGGTTTCCTGTGATCACCTTTAAATGTACCTGGAGCCAGCCAGCCTAGAAAGCTGGGTTGTTCTGTACAGTTGGGTAGGTTTCACTGTACAGGGGGCACTGAGGCAGTGAAGGACTGGGCTGGGATCTCAGAGTGTATCTCTAGACAAAGGGGGCTAAAAGGCATAAAGATGTCTGTGAACTGGTGGCTATCCCAGGGAGAGGAGGAAGAAAATGACCCCAGCTCACTTATTGGAGGGTGATGGGAGCCAGGGTAGAAGCCAGCAGCTGCCAAATCCTGCCATACGACTCAGGCCCAGCTCCGGTTTCCCTAAATCCATCTTTGGACAACACAGGCCTCAGCGGGTATGCTGGGGGCGGCTGAGGATCAGGGTTGCCAGGCACCTCAGCTTTCCTGGCGCAGTGGGTGTTAAGAGGGATTAGAGGGCCAAGAGCGCATGCTGGACAAACTCCCCCACAGTAGAAAGACTGGGGGTACCTACCTCAAGGGAGGAAAGCAGATGAGTGACCCATCTTGTGAACCTCTGGAGGCAACAGCCCAGCAGAGGCCAGGATAGGCTTTGAGGGCTGGGGCCTTATGTTAATTAAGCTCCTAGGCAGGACATGAGCTGATTGAGGCTGAGAGCTGTGACAGGGGCTTGGTGACAAGGAAGGGACCTGGACACCCTGTTTCCAGCCCCCTTCCCTGAGGAAGGTGAGCTTTTATGCAGAACAGGCAGGGAGGGACTCTTCTACAGGGCAGCTCACTCCTAACCAACTCCAACGACCTCTTTTGTGTCTAACCCAGGACTAAGGCCCAAGGATGCACTGATCACGCTCCAGCCCCAGTCACATTTGGTCCACACTGAGCCACCTGCTCCTCTCCCTCTCATTGGGAGCTGGCCTTCCATATCTATCTGGCGACCATTGTTCTCACACAGCCTGTCTGTTTGGAGAGGGCTAGTGAGCCAGACTGCCTGCCTACTCACCCGCCCACTGTCTTTCCACCCTCCCCCAACCCTCTCTTTTCATTTTTTTGATAGCACAGGGGATAGAACCAGGGCCTGCTTGTGCCAGGCCAACAGTGTGCTCTAAGCCACACTTCAGTGCTGTTTTAAATTTATGTAAATTGCTTTGCCTTACAAACCTAAAGTTCTTCACATTCTCTCTTACCTCCCACTCTGCCCTGCTTTTCTTTTTTTTATTTTTTTATTTATTTTATGTGTATGAGTACACTGTAGCTGTACAGATGGCCATGAGCCATCATATGTGTGGCTGCTGGGAATTGAACTCAGGACCTCTGCCGCCCTGCTTGCTCTGCCCCTCTTGCTCCAGCCCAAAAGCACCAGAAGAGGGCATCAGATCTCATTACGGGTGGTTGTGAGCCACCATGTGGTTGCTGGGATCCGAACTCAAGACCTTTGGAATTGCTGTCAGTGCTCTTACCCGCTAAGCCATCTCGCCAGCCCAAGAACCTGAAGCTGTTGTGAAGCCACATTTTTTTTTTTTTTTTTTTTTTTTTTTTTTGGTTTTTTTTGGTTTCTCTGTGTAGCCTTGGCTGTCCTGGAACTCACTCTGTAGACCAGGCTGGCCTCGAACTCAGAAATCCTCCTGTCTTTGCCTCCCAAGTGCTGGGATTAAAGGCGTGTGCCACCACCGCCCAGCTTCTGCCCTGCTTTTCAACGTGGCTCCACATGCTCTGAGTATATCCATTCCACAACTTCCCACATGTAACCGGCACACACACACCCAGGTCCCTCTTCCTTACCACAAGCAGTGCCTCAAAGAAGCTGACCCCAGAGTCCCATGACTGAATTTATGGAGCCTCTTTCCAGGGCATGTCCAAAGTGCTCATGAGTCTGACACCCTAAGACAGGTCCTTTGGACAGTGATGTTGATGATGATGTCTATCAGGGCAGGGATGATGGCACAGAAAGGCTTTGATGTGCATCCTGGGAGAGACAAGTGCACCCCATTTCATAGATGAGAAAATAGAGAGGTGTAAACACCATATGAGCAATACATCTGCTGATGTTCTTGATGGTCTTGATTTTCAAGTATCCATGGTGACAACAGCAGTGATGGCTGGGTCAGTGGTATGGTTTAGTGGTTGGTGATAGTGGTGGCCATACTGGTGATAGAATACAGGGATTTTCTAGGTGTGATAGTGCATGCCCTTAATCCACTGGGGAGGCAGAGAGAAGCAGGTGGATCTCTGTGAGGTCCAGGCCAGCCAGGGAGACATAGTAGATCTTGCCTCAAAAAGAAAGAAAACAAACAAACAAACCCCAAAGACAAAGAAAGCATGGGGAGAAGCTTGGGGACAGTATGCAGAGTGATGTCACTGACGGTGGCCACAGGGTGGGGGTGAGGGGGTTGCCACTGAGGGGCTCATAGCAGTCTCTGCACCCACAGGTTGGTATCCCCCCTTGGAATGTGGTGTTGGTAATACTGGTGACTGTGTCAGCCCAACTTCGTTGGTGGCACAGTGACAAGAGGGTGATGGGCTGCTCCCGTTGCAGATGTGAAATTCCTGAACAACCACAGCCTGGTAAAGGACGCCCAGGAGAAGGCCAACGCCGCCCTGCTGGATTACACCTTGTGTCACTACCCACACTGCGGAGACAAATTCCAGCAGTTGCTATTGTGCCTGGTGGAGGTGCGGGCCCTGAGCATGCAGGCCAAGGAGTACCTGTACCATAAGCATCTGGGCAACGAGATGCCCCGCAACAACCTTCTCATTGAGATGTTGCAGGCTAAGCAGACGTGAGCCTGGGAGCCAGGCAGTGGGCAGTAGGCAGGGATGCCACTGCCTCCAAAAGACTCCTTGCGTTAGGTGACCCAGGAGCCTTGTCCTTAAGCCTCTGCCCCTGAGCTCCATAGCTGTGTGTTTGGGATGACGGGCAAGGATGGGCAGGAACTGGCCGGGGCAGGTTGCCTTCACTAGCCATTGGCATGTGTCTGCCACTTGGAGTGCCCCAAAGGGGTGACTTCTAACACTCCTTCCTCCATCTGCCCCCAGCTTTTTTTTTTTTCCTGGTATCTGAGGTCCCAGGAGGAGGCTCGGGATTTCCTGGTGGGCCTGGATGTCCCTTGGGTCAGAGGTCATCCTTTCCCTCTCTCCTGTAATCAGAGGCAGAGGAAGGTCTGCAGGCATCGATGAGGGCAGAGGAGGGGGGTCTCCAGAATCCCCTGAAGCAGGGAAGGAAGTCTGCTGTTGTAAACTGAGTTTGCTAAATTGGGTCCCTAGAGGACAGACACCATGAGAGTGGGTAGGGCAAAAAGACCCCCTCCAGCCCTCCACCTGTCTAATTCTGATCCACTATCTGTAAAAGGACTTAGTTGTGATCGTCCTTCTCCCAGGTCCCAGCTACCCAGGGAGGAGGAGTCTGGTGTAGTCAACATTCCTGCTCTAGCCCTGCCCACCACCAGCTGGCTGGGCTGGTACTTATCTGCAAGGTTGCAGTCACCAGGATTCTTTCGCTTTCATCTAGATAGTCCTTGGAAAGTGTGTGAGAGAGAAGTGGGCAGGAGACAGACTGAGGACTGAGCTGGGGTATGGGGATTAGCACCAACGCTTTCTCCTGACATCTCCTTCCAAGAGTCAGGGTGGCATCTGGTCATCTTCATGTACCCCACCTCACTCCTGAGAAGAGCTGTCACTTGCCCTCTGCCCCAGCTCCACTAAGGGAGCAACAGGAGGCCTGCAGGAGCTCAGAGTCCTTGCAGGTGGGGATATGGGTGAACCTAGGAGAACTCACGGATCTTTATATGAGCACAGTGCTGAGGACTCTCTCTCATGGCTCCATCCTTTTGGGTCCCTTGCCACACCCCTTGAAACTGGCCTCAGTTCCCTGGCTTCTGCTTTGCCTCCTGAAAGTCACTCTGCAGGGCCAAGCAGTGGGGGGAGAGACCTAAGCCATCCTCTGTTTCAGACTGGGCATCCACTGTCTTTCCTGCTTTCATGTCCGATTTACAGCTTATGCTAGGCCTGCCCAACTGGACAAGGCTGTCTCCTGTCTTCTACTACCCTGGCTCAGACCCCACCTCTGCCCCTGAAATGCGTGCTCTCACCAAGGCCAGAGACCCACAGCCCCAAGACAAGAAGTGCCCTTATAAACCCCTGCAGCCCTGCAGCCCTGAAATAAATTTTGCAGTTAGTTTCCAGTAGCATCTGTGAATTTGCATTCTGAAGCAAGGTGTAGTCCCTGGGGTAGGTTCTGGGTGGTGGTGGTGGTCTGTCTGCCACCAAAATAGTGTTCAGCTCAAACCTCTGGGAAGGGGCAGGTAAAGGTGCTTGCAGGCCTGATGACCTGAGCCCACATGGTGAAGGAGAGAACTGACTCCCATAAGTTGTCCTCTGACCTATGTGCAACACACACACACACACACCCCATACACACACACACACACACAGAACCTGCACAAGACCAAGCCACTCAACACTCCAGCACGGATGGAGGAGGAACTCACATATCCCCTACTCCTGGCTAAGGAGCTATTGACTGTCAATGGCTTCTGGGGGTGGGAATGTCAGATTTCTTCAGGGATGTGATCCTAATCCATGCTCCAGTGCTCCATTGGAAGGCCCTGCACCTATGTACATACAGACTTTACTAAATGGACTCAGCAGATTATGAAAGTAAAGTAAGGAAGTTGGGAGGGGAATGTGGACAGAGTCCTGGGAACTGAGCAGTGGGAGATGGGTATGATCTAAATACAGTGTATATCTGTGTGTCTACATACATACCATACACATTGAAGGTATTATTTAAAATGAGGCAGGAGACAGATGAAGAGCCCAGGGTGTAGAGACAGCAGGTGCTACTAGGCTTTGGGCCCCATCCCAAACCTGGGACTCAACTGTACGAAAACCCAGGGAGATGCTGTGACTTTCTGGGGTCTCATCTCACTTCCACCCAGTCATGCCAGTTCTGCCCCATACCGAAAGCGCATCCATTTCATGAACACCTTGCAAACACCACAGCTTCCTATCCTTGCAGTGACTCCAGCAGGGGTGCCAGTGTGGGGACCCAGATCCAACCTGGCTCTCCCTTTCTACCCTGCCCTCAATTCCCACCCTTGCTGATGAATCCTGCTAGGTGGCAGCACTGAGCTTGACCAACACCTGAATGCTCCAGCACCTCCCGGTGGATCTGCTCTTCCTGGCCATCTTTGAGGGTTCTCCACGTTCCTGCAGCTGAATCGGTGCTCAGCCACTGTCCCACCAACTTTAACCAATATGATTAACCTAGGGCAACATTTTCTAAAAAAACTAGAAAAAGGGTACCTCCTTTAGGGGGAGGTGGCAGAAAAAAGATGTTCCTCTCCTGCTTTGTGCCTGTCCCAGGGCAATGTCCAGGCTTAAAGAAAACTGTCTTAATCAACCAGATGCTATGATGTGATCTCTTATTAAGAAAGTTGTTGATTAGCTCACAAGAGAAGACTCAACAGCTGAGAAGTCGTCCAAATTGAGTTTTTAAGGATGTCTAGGAATTCACCAGCTTAACAGAAGCAAAGACAGTCCAGAAAGAACAGTGTGACAATAAAAAGAAAGAGGGTGGTGCCAGCTGACTGTGTTTGGCTGGAGCATAGAGGGTGTGGGAGGAAGAAGAGATATGTAGGATGGAAAGGCCTGGAAAAAGCTCCTTAGTCCTGTCCCCCGACCCCCAAACCTTTTTGATTGGAACAGGGACCTTCGAGGGAAGGGATTCAGAGCGCATGGAAATGCAGATGGCTTTGTGCCACCAAGGACCCAGTCTCTTCTACCTCCTTACATGCCCCCTGGCCCTCTAGCTACAGGCCATGGGTTCTGCCAGGGCTGAGCATGTATGCTGCTGATATTTAGCAAAGCCCACCTGCTCCAAAAGGAATGGCCACCTGGCTCAGCCTTTCATCCTCCCGGGTTTCTGCGTGCCTTCCCAGCGAAAGGCAGGTGCTCTGCTGTCTTCTCTCTCGTGAATATCTGGCCTCTTCACCCAGAACCTTCAATGCCTTGAACACAGTTTTCTCTGCCTACAGCCCTACATGTCTCTGGTCACAGCTGACCTTCTCTGCATACCTACAGGGTGCAGGGTAGTTGCCATGCCCCAAACTAGCATAGGACTCTATCATAAGGTCTTTTGAGAGAGAGAGAGAGAGAGAGAGAGAGAGAGAGAGAGAGAGAGAGAGAGAGAGAGAGCCTGTTATCCCTCATTCTGCAAATGACAGACAGGAAGGCTTCAAGTTCTTCCACATCCTAGGTCCCCAGAAATAAGTGCCTGGAGACCCGGACTTGCATAGGTGAGCCATTGCTCTCCAGAAATTGTGTCCCAGTTGCAACCCACATAGGATTCGGGGAGGAAGCCACCAAAGCCCAGGGACTGTGCCTCACTGGCTCTTGGGGGTTTCTCACTCACCCTGCCCTCTTTGTCTCCTTTGTCCCATGCACACTCTGACCCATCTCTGTAGCCCCAAGGGAGGTAGGCTGGATGGTGTTGGGGTCCCAACTGGTGGCTGGCCTGTTTTCAGTTGACTTCCATACAGGTTCCTCCTCAGTGAGACAGCCATTCCCTTATTCCTGAGTGAATCCCTGCTCCCTGTGTGCAGTGGTGCCTGGCACCTCCAGAAATCAGTGCCTAGGTGTTTTGGGCCCACACCCATTGCCCATGCACTTAGGCTGCCAGCAGGGACGCCCCTGGCCTGTGTCTGCACAGTAAGGATGAAGTTAATCTCCAGGCAAGAGTGAGGAACCACAGCCTCAGGCCAGGGACACTGCAGATGCTGAATGGGCTGACTGCTGGGCAGAAGAGATGACTCAGGGACTAAAAGCACTTGCCACAAACCCTAATGACTTGAACTTTATGCCAGTCATGGTGAAAGGGGAGAACTGACTCATGCAAGCTGTCCCCTGACCTCCACACAAACATCCCGACACATGCACACACACAAGACAAATGTTTTTTAAAGTGCTAACTAGAACTAGCGAGCCTGGCAGCAAGGCAGATTCCCAGAGTCAAACTGACAGCTTCTCTGTTCCCCTTCCTACCAGACAGCCCTGTTCATCTACCCCTTCCTGGCCAGGAAGACAACCCCCAGCCCAGGGGCTTAGGGGTAGCACAGGCAGGAAGCTTCAACACCTAGTTTATTATCAGACACTGGCGGGAGCATCTAGGAAGTGGAAGGAACCAAGACAAACAGAAGGACCAGCCGGGCTGGTCCAGAGCTGCCTTTCTCTCGCTTGGAGCTGCCCCCTGTACGGTTCAATCTGGGTTTCCGACGATGAGCTGAGGTCCTCTGGCCATTGAGCTCCTGAAAGGCTGGGAGGAAACCCTGCACATGCCTTTTAGATCCCTGTAAGGAAAGTGCAAGGGATCTCTTTGGGCAGGGCTGGCAAGAATGGCCAAGATTAGGCAGGGTCTGGCAACAAAGACTTGTGGGGAACCCAGCCTGCCCCTCGTGGTCTCCCTGAGACGGTTTCTCTACAGTCAGAACACCTGCATGCACCTACTGTCCCCAGAGCTTTCCGGAAAGGACGCATGGCCGGCAGCCACCCCTCACTGAGACCTTTGCCCAGGTTGCTCGGAGTGCGTGATTGGGAGGAGCTAGGGATGTCAGGCCAGGGTAAGGGTCTGGAAGGTGGGGCCGAAGTGGAAGCGGCTTCGTTGCTACGAGCAGCCCTAGCAACGCACCCATTCAGCAGAGACAAAGGCACAGAGGTGCTGCAGTGGCTCTTGTTCTCGCAGACGGCTGTGCCTGCGGGTGGGGGCGGGGTGGAGGCGGGGGCTGGGCCCGTCGGGTTAGGGGCGGCTGCGCACTCTGATCTTGCCTAGCCCTGCGCCCCTGATCTGCCTGCAGGGGTCGCTCCAGCCTCTTTTAGCGGACCGGAAGCTGAACAATCAAGGCTGCCACAAACCTTGGTCTTTGGATCACACCCCTATGACTATTGCCACGTCTCAGTTGCCCCATCTGTGCCGGTGAGACTGGTTCCTGATGCGCCACTGGCTGCCTAGTCGCAGCTCCTTTGGATACCCTGGCCTCCTCCTCTGCACACTTCGAGGAAAGCAGCCTCCCCTGACTAGTGGACCAGAACCAGCACCGGCCTAGGGTTTGGCATTGAGCCTAATCCCCGCAAGAGTTCTGAAAGCAGGCCTCTCTTCCAGCCAGCCATGGATATAGTTTGAGACTAGGCAGTGTTGATCTAAGATTGGTTCCTGTGTGGCTGAGTCTCAAATCATTTTCATCTTGGAGCAGTGCGGGAGAGGAGGGATGAAGTCGTCTGCCCAGGAAGAGAAGTACCTGAAGTCCTAAATGCTGTCAGCTCCACGGCCTGAAGAAGAGAACAGGAAAGATAGGCTCCTTCTCCTGTCCCCTATACCCCCTGGGAGCTCTTGGCCCTTCCCAAGAGGCCTTGGATTTTAGGTCTACCAGCCTACAGGCTCTAGCTTCCCGGTGCTGAGGACAAGGTCCCTGGGGTCAGTGCCCACCTGCCCTGTCCTAACCTTTGTTGTGCCCCCAACCCTGCCATTACACTAGCTGGTCCCTTGTTCCAGTCTTACTGGTCTCCTGGGTTCCGTAATGGAAGAGAAGGCTGTGGGAATCCTGGATCCATGGGTCCCTAAAAGGGGGAAATATTTGATGAACTCTGCACAGGCTAAGACATTGGGCCCCCACTATCAGACACCCTAAAAATCTGCTCAGAACTTTACTCTCAGATTAGTGGTAAGGAAACTGAAGCCCTCCCAGCTCTTGTGTCAAGGGCTCAGGCACACTTCCCTCGCCTAGCCCCCACTGGGCTAAGAACCCTAGACAGGAGTTCTAAGTAAACCCCACCTCTGGTTCAACACCCAACTGTTCTCCAAGACCTCAGTTTCTTTGTCTTTCTAGTGGGCTTATAAAGTCTGCCACTGTTCTCCTAGCTCTGGTTGACTGATGGAGAAATCAAGGCAGCAGAAAACACTAGGCATGGAGATAGAGAGATTGTACCTCTGAGAGCAACAGGTCTTCTCAGAGAATTCCAGGCTCGGGTGTTCTCCTCGGCCATGGCCCAGGGACATGAAGCCTGCAGGTCAGAAGGGCCAGAGAGTGTCTGAAAGGAGAGGTGTTGTGCTTGGGTCCTGCCCATCTGGTCCCAGGGCCCCTCCCCCTTAGGCAGGTGCACCTGCTCTGTCCTGAGCACCTCAGCTGCCTTCCTCTCTGTCATCCTCCGTAGTGCATTCTGCACCTGCAGGGTAGCACAGGTCAGGCCTTGACCCTCCCTGGAGCCCTACAGGTGAGTCCTTCCTTGAATCTATGGGAATCAGGGATAGGGACCCCAGTCCACCCTCCCTTGATTTTTTTCCCCACAGTCTCCTCACCATACTTACCTCTCCATTGTAAGCAGCGTAGACAAGGAAGATGTATGGGCCCTGTGGACAGGTCTCATATCAATCACTAAGAAGGAATATACCCACCTGCTCTGTGGCCTGGCCTCCCACTTTCCTTGGATCAAGAGCCCAGGACCACAGTAGATAAATACACTGAGGGACATCGAGAGGCAGAAGGACTCAAAGCCTGCCCTGCCCTCCTTCTAGCCCTTTAGTCTGCAGCCCCTAGAGTCTCTTATTTCCTTCTGAGACTGAGTGTAAAGGGCTCAGCATTCAGGCCTAGGACAGAGCTGACTCCTCTCTGCATGTGTAGGGACCAGCAGGGCCTTGACACTCAAAAAGGACCACCATATTTGGGTCTCATGAAGCCCCATTTGATGGATAGAGAGGCCCAAGATAGTGTTGTCCAATGGGTCAGGTCTGAACTGAGCCTAGAACTAGAGCCTAGAACTTACTCAGACACCATGTGACAGCATAAAAGGCAGCTTCCTGTTCAAGCCTGAGGCCAGGAGCAGAGGACATTGGACTCCTAGGTCTTCCAGCCTTTGGACCTCTGGTCCCCGGGCATAACGGATTGACATCACCATTCTTTAACAACTAAGACAGATCACTAAACTCAGAGCCAGCCAGCCTGTCCCTTCTGCACCTCTGCATTGCCTTCCTTTGAGTTTCCTTTTCATATTCTACACCAGCAAACAAAGGCATCTTTCTGAACTCCGCTACCCCATGCTTGACATCACCCATGGCTCACACTCCCTACAATAAAACTGGAGTCCCTTATAGCAACTTCAGAGTCAGAACATTTTGGTCCCATGTCCCCTCTTGACCTGTTTCTTCCCAGCCCTCCTCATGTTGCCCTGGGTCTCACAGTGATGCCCCTCTGCATATAGCTTCATACCTTAGCTGAGAATTAGCCCTTCCACTTAAGAATTCCCTCTGTCCCCACACTGCCTTGGCTGTCCCTTGCCCTCTCAGCCTCTGAGTTACCACACTATGGGTAGGTAGTATGAGATGGGCACTTTGGTCCTATGCACTATGTTCTTTGGGATGTGAACCAGCAACTGGCCTGGGGGTGGGGAAGATCTGTAAAGCATGAATGAATGAACAAATGAGTGAATGAATGAAAACAAAGGAGTCCCTATTCACAGAGCTTTGGTGTGCATCAGGTATTGTGTTCAGCCCTTTGTAAAGGTTATCTCAGTTGGGTCACCAGAAGATTCCTTAAGGCACAGAGGACTTCAATCCCCATTAGACAGGTCCACCAAGGTAGATGTGAGCTACAGCTGGCTACAGAAGTGAGGCCTGGCTTTCCTTCCACAAAACGAGACATAGTGTGGGTCAGAAGAAAACAAAATCATTCCTGAATAACAAGTGAGGCTGGATCCATTCTGGTCTCTCTGGATCCTGTCACTGGGCTGGGGTATATCCTGCCTAGTTTATGCCCAAGACAGAAGGGCAGGACTTCGGGCCAGGCCTGGGGATGGTTACAAGGCATTCAGGTGCCAAGGACACAGCCTAGAATAAATCAGGGAGCTGCCTGACAGCACTACTCTCATAGGAACCAGGAGCAGGCCAGAAAAGGAGCCCCAGACCAGGACAGGAGAGATCTTAGAAGATGGAGAAGAGCCCAGGGGCAATGCCAGGAAAAAAAAATATCAGCAGAGAAGACAGTGACAGCCCGAGAGACAGAAAGAATCAGAGAAAGTTCAGAAACAAAAGAAGCCACAGGTGGGGGTGGTGTGGAGATGGGGAGCCTAGGGTGTTCTACTGGTTGTACCTCTGAGTCCCCCTACAACAGGCCTGGAGCGTATGCCTGGTAGAGGGGGCGGGGGTACTGTCAGCAAGTTGAAGTAATCACCATGACAACGAGCTTCTGTCACCTTCAGTGTCCTGTTTTGAGCTACAGAAACCTCACCAGGGTCACTTAGACACACAGGGAGAGCTGGGATAGAGCCTCTGAGTACTGGGGACTTGGAGCTATGTCAGGAAAGGACACGGTATCCAGTATTCTGCCATTTAGGCCAACAGGGTACTAGGGACCATGCTTACCCTTTATCATTGCCAGGGGTTCATGAGGCTCTTCTTCTTGCCCCAACCCCATGTACACCTCTGTGTGAGTGTGTACATGTATTTCTGCACGTGTATGAGCACATGTATATGCATGCGTGTGGCGGTCACAAGTCGATGTTAGGTTTCAACCTCTACTGCTATCCACTTTATCTTTTGAGACAGGGTCTCTCACTGGACTTGCAACTCAGCTTCAGCTCCCCTCCTGAAGTGTGATTGTGCCAGGACTTGCCCACAGTCAGTGCTGACTACTTCCAGAACTAAGAATCCAGACACTGACTATAGGACCCATCTTATTTGCTCTTGCTTTGAAGCCTTGGGAAAGCAACTGTACAAGGCCTGTTTCTCTGTCTGTGAGTTTGTATTGAGATCAAACTGTGAGCTGGGCCAGAGCAATCAATCACACAGGCATCAGAAGCAGCCCTTACTGACTCAGCCCTCCTCTCTAAGGAAGGCTCACTGCTCTGAGGATGCAGGGCCCTAGACAGCCTTTGCCCCTGATTTGAGGAGCATGCCTTTGTTCAGCTTTGCCCTGAGTTGTTCTTTTTGGCCCTGAGAGGGAGTCGGGGTAGGGAGACCTGGCATGGACAAAGGGGACAGTCCTACAAGGGTCAGGACAACAGTGACAGGGACCACTCCTTGGGGCCCTCACTGTCTTGCCACCTACTCCTGGGGGTGGCACCATCTATTCCTGCCTGGGTCCCCAACAGGTCTGTAAACCTTATAGACAGGAACACTCAAGTGCTTAGATACTTCTCTGTCACCAAGCTATGATGGATGGCTTCACTGTGTGACGTCAGTATCAGTCTCCTGATTAAACCCTCTCCTAACCCTTTGTCATCACAGATAGGGTGGCCTGAGCCAACCCCACAGTAAGCTAGAGATACCTAAGGAGAGGGCACAAGATCCCTGTATGCCTTCACTGGCCTCCTGGTGATCCTTGAAGTGGCCCAGACACTGTGACCCTTGACCAACCCCTCGGTAAGCCTGAGAGACAGAAAGAATCAGAGACAGTTCAGAAACAAAAGAAGCCACAGGTGGTGGTGGGGGGCGGAGATTGGGAGCCTAGGGTGTTCTACTGGTTTCATCTCTGACCACCCCGCCCCCTAGCAGGGCTGGAGAGCCTTCCTCAATTGTCCAGTGAACTAAAAGTCCTTCGTCATGTCCCACGTGTGGACATAAGGGCACCAGTTGCCATGCCTCCCTTATCCCCTCTTTTTGCAGAATGCCCTACTTTGCTGTTGGATGTCTTCTGTGATGTAGGCTCACCTCCTGCTTAGTCTTGGCAAACCACATACCCTCTCTGAGTTCCAATGTTCCAGAGCCCCCATTCTATGTGGTCAGGGCCTAGAAATACCTGGAAGGAATTGAGAAGCACAGCAGCATAGGCCCAGGTTGGGCTAATGTGTACCAGGAGGCCAAACAGCCAGGTCAGGCCCAGGACAGGTAACAGGGCCAGCACTGGTTTCACCATGGCCCTGTGGGGAAAGGAGGCAGAGCTGAGGGGCCAGTGTGATTCCCTGGTGTCTGATGGATGATGCAGTACCAAGGAAGTACATGGAGACGGGAACCTGCAAACTGCAGATTGGGAGAAAGCTCTGCAAAGCCTTTGGGTGGACCTGGCTTCGTTCTTAGTAGGGGTGGTGGTACTGGGAGATAAGATTTCATTCATTCACAAGTCTAGTTTGCAAAAATGAGGCAGCTTCCCAGAACTCGGCAGGGAGTGGGAGCATGAGTCAGGAAGACTCTGCGACCCTCTCCAGTAGCCTGGCTTCCCTGACTTCTCAGGTACTTGCTGGTTTGAGTGGTTCTGCTGCAGCAGGGACTGGTTAAGTGAAGAAGGCCACAGAGGAGGCTGGGCTATAGGAAGAAGGTTACTCCACTGTGTTCCAGCAGTCATGGTGCTGGGGAGTGGGGACAGGTCCTTGGTAGAGCTAGAGGCTTGAATCCTTACTCTGATCCTGAACTGGGGATGGCCAGACTTTAGGACTCCTCCTGTCTTGTCTCAAGCAGACCCTCAGCACCTTCTGAAGACAGTGAGCCCCCAGGACATTGGCTGATATCCACAGTGTCTCATATAGCATGATATGCCCAAGCACGAGTGCCATGGAAGTCAGCCACACATGTACTGATTGCTTAACACAGGCTCACACATCCCAACAGGACTCACATACTCACAGTAAACCAGGCTTATGTGAGGTGCCAGCTGACCCCGCACCCCAATCTCATCCCGCCTCCTAGCCGAACCTCACCACATTTGGAACTTGATCTTCTGCTGTAGGTCAGGCTGTGAGCTCAGCATGCGTGCGCGGTGGTGGCTGCTGGATACAGTGACCATTACCACACGGACCAGGATGTAGGTATTGGCCTGAAGGTTGGGTGCCAGTGAGCAAGAGGAATCCCCTCTTCCCAACGAGTCCCTCCCTTGTGGCACCCACACCTTCCGGCTCACAGTCAGCACAAACAGGACGGGCCCCACAAAGGCCCAGATGGCATCCGTATGGACATTGAGCCAGCAGTGTCCAGAAGCCACGTAGTCATGAGGGTGCAATGCTAGGGTGATGGACACAATGGCCACAGGAATGCCTAGGGAAGGGGAAAATAGACTCAGGCCATGCCACCACTCACTGTTGTCTAGTATCCCAGCGCACAACTGTCCCCTGGGCCAATCTAAGAGGTGGAAACTGAGGCTGTTGAGTAGGGGGGAGTTAAGAAAAACAGACTGGGCTGGGCGGTGGTGGTGCATGCCTTTAATCCCAGTACTTGGGAGGCAGAGGCAGGTGGATTTCTGAATTCGAGGCTAGCCTGGTCTACAGAGTGAGTTCCAGGACAGCCGGGGTTACACAGAGAAACCCTGTCTCGAACAACAACAACAACAACAACAACAACAACAACAACAAAGAAAAAGAAAAAGAAAAAAGAAAAAAAGAAAAACAGAGCTAGGGTCTGATGTAACTGGGGAAACTGAGCTCACAACAGAGACAAGTATCAGGTGGTACTGGATGAAACACGTATAGGGTAGTGTTGAGTGCTGGGTGTTCAGTGGTACTAGGTACTAAGTATTAGGTAGTTCTTAGGTGCTGTTGGATGCTGAATGGTACCAATGGGCCAGAGGTTAGGTCTGGGTGGTACTGGTGTGGGGCAGTATTGGAGAGCAATGGAAAGAACAAGAGTAGGGATCAGGGGCCCTCACCCCAGCCTGCAGCATAGTACAGCCTCATCCTGGGGCCTGGGTGCATGCTCACAGCTACCACCTTGCTCCAAAGCAGCAGTCCCTCCGCCAGCATCCAGGAGAAGGCAACCAGAAAGAGAAGATGCATGGCCACTGTGACAGCCACACAGGCCACCTGGGGGAAGATGGAGGTCACTATGGAGCTCAGCTCTGGGCACCACTTACCCTGATCCCATGGTCATGCTTGGCATGCTCATCCAAAGAAGAGTCAGAGGGAAGGTCTCTGTCATTTGTACCATCTGGATCTTTCTTCTCTGAGATTTGCTCTCCACCAGGGCAAGGAAGCCACTAGCAAGTAACGGGGGGGTGTGGGGGGGAGACCTCAAAAGGCTTCTCATGCTTTTCGGCTCCAGAGTTTACCAGTCAGCTGCTGGCTGCCTACCTTGTTGGTCTCCGCCCACTCGCTGGTCATGAGGAATCCCTCAGCAGAGGCCAGGGAAAGAATAAGATTCTTGTGGATTGTGGTCCGCTCAGAAGTGGGAACCCTGTGTAGGTAGAAGGGTTGGCTAACAAGGACAGCCCCACCGGCCTCACACATTTTCAGCTAGGCCTTGGGGTGTGAGGGATTTCTGATGGCTGGGCTCTTCATGTAGGCTACAAGGGACCCAGCTTACCCTAAGGGAAGCCCCAGACCAAAGTCTCATGGGGATGGCTGTGGAGTCTAAGAGGGGACAAGCCCTGGTGTGGGACACTCCCTCACCCAGCCACAATGAAGAGCAAGAAGGTGGTAGCGAGAGCACAGAGGGACACGCCACAGCCCACAAATGACAGAGTCCTCAGCAGCGACTCCTCTTCAGGGCCTCCCTGCTGGAAAGGACAGTGAGGGGCCCATCCTCATCCCAATTTGCACAAGACTCACCCTGCCTGCTGACGTCAAGCCTCCCTAGGGAATCAAGGACGGCAATAGTACCGACCACCAGGGACTAGGCCTGCACACAGTAGGTGCTCAATAAATGAGTTTATCTCTTTCTTGCTGGATCTCCCTAAAAGCTGCCCCTCTTGCCAAGCTTCCACTGACTCAGCAGAGTCCTGCATTGGAAGTGACTGACAAATCCAGGGGGATGCTCCTGTGAGGCAGGTGATGTAAGAATCACAGACTGCTACTAAAGATGAAGCTGCTGGTGGGTTTTAATGTGATGTTTACAGAAAATAAGCATGTAAGCTTTCCTGGGGGCTCTTTCAGACCCAGAGTCTTCCTAAGGCACCGGCTCTGTCTAACTGGACCTTCTGGCAAATGACCGTGGGGTTCCTTTCTGTTTCCATGAAGCCCTTTCTTCATCTACTCTGGAGTTGGCTTCCCTCTTGATTGAATCTCCCCTTCAAATTTGCCTGAATTCATGATTTATATACAGTTTCTTCATGACCTTCAGGACACCTTTCTAAACCCCAGTTCTAGACCCAATAGTTCCACAGAGCCCTGACACCCCACCATTTCCCCACCTGGGTCCTCTGCAAACCCCATATCTAGCTGGGCCTTGGTCCCTGACCCACCCTCCAAGTGTCCAGTGCAAGGTCTCAAGATGAATTGGCCTCATGGATAATCTGCCTCTGCAGATGTGGTTACCCTGTTTCTCCCTGCTCACCTGGACTTCATACACCTGCAGCAGGATGGCAAAGCTGGTGCTGTGGTTGCAAAGGCAGGTGGTAGAGTCCTGGTGTAGAGTGAGCACTACACAGCCAGTGGTGGCCCAGGAGCCCCCTGCATCTGAGCTTAGGGTTGGGATGGAGCAAAGGGGCTCTTGAGATGTGGTGGACACGGGGAAAGACAGGGCAGACAGAGGACTCGCGACCTGAAGTCTGAAGCTGAGGGCTGCTTTGCCTCCAGTCAGTGATATGTCCTTGGCCAGTAACTAACCCTCTGGGCCCCAGTTTCCCATCCAGCAAATGTGCTTAATTTTTTCAGGGATGGTAGGATCAGAGGTCAGAAGAAGTGATGGCCTCTGTTTTCTTGCCTGTACTGGCTGCTAAACATTTGTGGGTGATGTCATTCCTTTTGCTGAAGTCCCAGGAGGGGACTCTGACAATGCTCAGGGCCACAGCCTCATAGGAATCCCTCTTAGCAGCCATTGGATAGTTGAGTCTCCTTCAGGGCACCTCCCAGAGTCAATGCTACCTCCTTCATAAGCATCCTAGGATGAAGCTCAATACCATGTGGGTAACACATCCTCCTTGCCC
>NW_022196897.1:26387113-26419896 GCF_008632895.1 Mastomys coucha | reverse complement strand
TTAAATGGTTTATTGATTTAAACCATTTAAATGGTTTATTGAATTTAAATGGTAAATTGATTTGGAGTTGGGTGAGATGGTTTTAACAGGCAAAGGCCCTTGCTGCCAGGCAAACCTGACAGTCTGAGTTTAATCCTCAGGACCCATATGGTAGAAAGAAGTGACTCTTGCAAGTTGTTCCCTGACTTCCATACACATGCAGAGACACAAATAAGTCAATGTGGAAACTTACTTGGCACTGAAGTTCCAAAACGCACAGACAGGTTCTAGAATCTTCTGTGGAAAGACCTAGGGGTAGGGCAGGTATATGAGTGTGTATGGGGATATGGAGCAGGTGTGCTTATGAATGTGTGTGTGTGTGTACATGTGTGTGTATGCATGTGTGTGTATGTGTGTGTGTGTGTGATTTTTCTACAAAGGTACCACAAACCCGAGTTGTAGAAAAGACAGTCTTTTCCACAGGTAGTGCTGAGGAAGCTGGATATCCACTTGTAGAAAAATGAAACTGGATCCTTAATTTTCACCTTGTATAAAACCCAATGGGGCTGGTGAGATGGCTCAGCAGGTGAAGGTACTTGCTACTGCTGACCTGAGTCAGTCTGTGGGGCACTCATTGTAAAAGGAGAGAACTAATCCTGCAAGTTGTTCTCTGACCTACACACACACACACACACACACACACACACACACACACACTATGGCTCATGTGCATGTATGTGCATGCATGTGCACATACACATAAATAAATGTAAAATATAAACCTTAATATAACACATGAAACTTTGAATTGGGACTGGACATGGTGGTGCATTTAATCCCAGCACTCCAGAGGCAGAGGCAGTTGGATCTCTGTAGATTTGATGACTGCCTTATTTACATAGCAAGTTCCAGGTCAGCCAGGACTATACAGTGAGACCTTGTCTCAAATAAAATAAAATAAGAATTGACAAATGTAATTGTGTGGAATTAAAAAGCTTCTGCACAAAAAGAGGAGACAGATGGTCAAGTGAAAAGACAGGCTTTATAATGGGAAAATCTTTGTTAACTATATGTATGACCAGAAATTAATATTTAGAATCTATAAAGAACTCTAAAAATTAAACATCAACCTTCCTCAAACAAATGATTCAATCTATAAATGGACTAATGAACTGAACTGACAGGTCTCAAAGAGGACGACAAATGGCTGATAAATATATGATAAAATGTTCAATATCCTCAGTCACCAGGGAACGGCAAATAAAAACAGCTTTGAGATTCCTCTCACCCATTGCATCATCAAGAAAACAAACAATGGAGCCTGGAGAGATGGCTCTGTGGTTAAGAGCATGCATTGCTCTTGTAGAGGTTGGAAGTTGGGTCCCCAGCACTCTTGTTGGGCAACTCACAGCTGCCTATAACTCCAGATCCAGGAGGATCCAACACTCTGCCCTCTGTGGGCACCTGTACTCTCCCCCACATGTACAAAAAAACTAAAAGAACACAAATGAATTTTTTAAAACAGAAAACAAGCAACAATACACACTGAGAAAGATGTAGGGAAGAAGGAACCCTATACACTGATGGCACAATATAAACTGGTGCAAAAGCTATGGAAATCAGTGTAGAGGATTGTCAAAAAACTAAGATTAACTAGGTGGTGGTGGCTCATGTCTTTAATCCCATCACTCAGGAGGCATAGTAGGTGGATTTTTGAGTTCAAGGGCAGCCTGTCTACATAGGGAATTGGATAGCCAGAGCTACACAGAGAAACTCTGTCTCAACCAAACCAAACTAAACCAAACCAAACCAAACCAAACCAAACCAAATCAAACCAAACCAAACCAAACCAAACAACCATATATGAGGGTTGGAGAGATGGTTCAGCAGTTAAGAGCGCTGGATGCTTTTCCAGAGGTCCAGAGTTCAATTCCTGGCAACCATCTGTAAAGGGATCAGACGCCCTCTTTTGTATGCACCAGATCACTAGGATGTGTGTATGTATATGAAGAAGGAGGGAGGACACTGGAAGGAAAGAGTAATAAGGGTAATAGATGGGGGAGTATGATATACAGATATGTAAATGTAATAATAATAAAGTCTATTATTTAAATGATAACTAAAATCTTAACTGAAATCATGTTAAGTAGTACACTAAACTGCATATTTATTCATTCTATCCTCTGTATCCTTGGGTTCTGCCATGTATCAAACAAACCACAAATCAAAAATATTTTTTTAAAACAGAAAAACTAAAACAAAAAAAATTGCCTCTGTCCTATGCATATAGAGACTTTTTCTGGTCATGATGCTCTACACCAGACCTTAGTATATAGCTGTTCATATCACTGACATTGTAATGGATACCATGAGTGAGCTAAAGGGAACTGGGAGCATCTACAAAAGTGTTTATAGGGCACTGTAACTTCCAAGCCATTTGGAATAAGGGATTTGAACATCTATCACTGGGTTCAGGTGCTGGGAGGGGGGTGGTTCTAGAACCACCTACTCAAGGCTGAGGATCGATGAGGGCACACTGCAACCAAGCTGACTGAGACTTTCCGGAGGATATGCAGACAAACTGATACAGAAGCCACACTGGGTGCACACATGTATCCACAGTGACCACCTGTGAGCAACAGACATCTAAGCTTTCTTTAAAATGCCCCAAGGGTTAAAAGAAAAAAAACCAGGGCTTTAGACATTGCATGTCATGAACCCAAGTCCCATGGTATGAAAGCCTTACCATGCCAGTTTATAGAGAATCCCTTCCTCTTCATACAACCACAGTGACTAGACCATCATGCCAGTGTGTAGCTCTCCAGGGCCTTTTGAGTGTTGCCCTACCTCTGTCATTGAGGTTGCATGTTTTTATTTTTAAATCTTGGGGACAGAACCCAGGTAGGCAAATGCTCTGGCCCTGAGACACACCTCTAGCCAGGGATAGTTTTCATCCCCCTGAAACCTAACTTGGAGAAGACTCCCTGAATATCAGCCTGTGAGCGTGCTCTTACAATGGGCCGGTGTGATTGTATGTGCATATGTGTGCATCCTTGATTTATCCACTTAAAGATGGGGCCAATCACATAGTCTTTCTGAGCACCATAGGAACAAGCATTGGAGGGCTCAGTGAAAGTTGCTTAAATTATTTATGAAGCTATTGTGAAAGTGCACATTACCCCTCTTCTGGTCCCTTGAGAATGGAGGAAATTATTGGGGATGAATATGATTCTCTCTCTGTGTGTGTGTGTGTGTGTGTGTGTGTGTTGCCTGTATGTGTGTCTGCGCATTACATTTGTGTAGGCCCTCAAAGGTCAAAAGAGGACATTATATCCCCTGGGACTGGAGTTCCAAACAGTTGTAAGCTGCCCTGTAGATGCTGGGGATGGAATCCACTCTTCAGGAAGAGCAGGTTTTAAGTACCGAACCATCACTCTAGCCCGAATATGCTCTTTTGAGCATGTTTAGGTCTTGGCTTTCTAGAGAACAAATATTGGCAAGCATGCGGCAGGGGATCAGGGAAAGGGATTAGCCAGACAAGTGCTGCACCACCCAGTACCTGGGCCTGGTGCTGCAGGTGAAAGGTCACAGCTGTGTTCAACTCCCCAGCAGCATCCCATACCTCCGAGGAGAGTATAGCTGACCCCACTTGGGTGCTTAGGGACCTGTGGGAACAAATGGAGCTTTTAAGGGTGGTTGTGGATGTGGGGAGTGATATGCTTGCCCTGGGTCATTTCAGCCAAGGGGAGAGCACTAGACCATGACTTGGGGCCTTGAGCTCCAGCCTCAGGGACTTGTTGGAAAGCCCTGTCTCCTCTCAGAGTCTCAGCTCTAAAGCCAGACTCCAGATAAGAAGGGGGCAGGCTCCTTTCTACAGACCCAGCACACTGATAAACATTGACCTGCCCACCATGATGGGAGTCTGGGAAGAGATGGAGGCCTGGCTTTCTGGGGTGTGAGGGAGACACAGGCCTCTACTGGGAGGGGTTTACTCACCTCTGCTTTCTTACCTCCTTTGAGACATTAGTGGCCAGGAGCTCTAGGCCAGGTGCCCCCAGGGTATACTGGAAGATTCTTGAGGTGAACCAAGTGTGGATGACCATGACTTCTGCAAGGCCTGGGAAGGTGGGAGACACTAGCTGTCTCTGAAGGCATTGATCTTTCCATTTCACAGGGGAACTAAAGGTCACAAGCCAGTGACTTTTCTAAGATCATATAACAGAAAAATGACTAATGCAGAATTCCAACCAGCCATGGCTACCACATCTTAACCTGTAGTTCCAAATCCCTTCATCTGTCCTGTACACTGATTCCCAAACCCCGAGTGGTCAGGGCCGGGGGCCTTTTCCACCTAGCCACTTCTAAGGAAATCATGTGGATTCACTGGAGGAGGCTACATGGATGCCAGACCTCTCACCTGGAACACAACAGGGTTCCAGCCAACTCTCTCCTTACTCACCTTTCCCAAGGAGCCGCCTCACTTCACCTGCAGGGATGTGGATGTGGCCTGGTCCGTCTGGATGCCCACCAGGAATGGTGAACGTGTGCCCTCCAGTGCTGGCCTCCCTCAGGTGCAGGCTTTGCACCTCCAGGCCTGGGATCAGATGGAGCATCGGCTGGATCTCAGGAGGGAGGGCTTTCTTCTGGGGTGCTCAGTTGCATGGTTGACTTGTCCTCTCCCCACTATAGGACTAGGGGCCCACCATTCAAGCCCAGAGAGGTTGAACCACTACCCACAGTAAAATGGCTTTCTGGATTCCTGAGGGAAGGGTATTACCATGGGGTGGGGGGAACCTGTGGCTAAAGATTACTGTGAAAGTCCCCAAATGTATCTCCAAGCACTTGATGAATGTGAACTTGGGTCTAGCTCTGGGCAGAGACTGTTCAAATAGCCCTGGAACCCCAGGGGCATCAGGAAGAGGAGGGGCAGTCCAATTATGCAGGGACATGTTCAAGATATTAGACTAACTAAGGAGAGAAGACTAACCCACCGAGAGAGAACTCATGTGGTATGTGTGTGTGGGGGGGGCGGTTAGGGGAGTTGGTACCCAAGCAGAGCTCCAAGGGGAGGAATTTGCTAGGAGATTAAAGGAGAAAGGGCAGAAGATACAGCCTGGATAAAGGAAGGAAATGTGAAGTGCATGGAAGTCCAGACAGCGATCTCTCAGGAACCACATTGAGAAAGGATGGCTGGGATTTGCTGTGGAAGTGGATGGTCGCTCACCAGTAAGATGATGCTTGATGTGGATTCGAGGCTTTGCAGAGGTCAGCATGGAGCTCAGCAGGGATGCCAGGCGCTGCACACTCATCACCAGGGCCATAGGCCCACCAACCACCTGGGAGGAAGCTATAGCTCTGTTCCTGCTCCCACTCCAGGCCCAAGTGCCATGGGTCCTGACCCGGGGGCCATAGATGCTTGGGCCTTAATGGCCTCAAGATCAAGGCTTGAGTTCCCTGTCTGCCTCAGTCTCCTCTGACCTCTCCAACTCTGCCTATCAATTCAAGCTGCAGGTCTCCTAGCAGGACATGTGGCTACTGGTCTGTTGTGGGCTAACTGGAGTCCACTCAGCCTGGGCCACCTCTCTCTTCACACTGATTCAGAGCCAAACTCATAATATATGTGCTCAGGTTCAACATTAAAAAACAAACAAAACAAAACCCAAATTCACTGAGTGGCTACCCACTTTCTGTTGTGAACATCACCCTGTTCACTTTACCATTGCCCCAGCAAGGCAAGTGTGAGAATTCCATTCTCTAGGTAAGAAAACTGAGGTCCACAGCCCCACATTCCCTCATCTACTACAGTGCCCCAGATCTGTGGTTACAGCTGGACTTCACACACATGCGGGAAGGGAACTCCCTACCTGTCCATGTGAGCACCACACCACCGGTCTTATTGGTTGTTTCACTCCTAGTCACTCTTACATCCCGTCTATTCCTAATCCTGTCCACTAGTACTTCGCAAGGATGAATTTTCTAAAAGCCTCTCCCTCCAGAGCAATTTCCTGCCTGTGTATTTAGGCAGACATGATGGGTGGACCACTCCACCTAGAGGGTCCCCGACTTGAGGCAGTTGGCAGAGTCTTGGATATGGGGAGGGCCCTTATCACCAATGGCTCTTAATACTATTTTCAGCTCTGTGCTGTGTTCAAGTGGACTTTCCACTCACAGTGACAAAAGGAGCCTCTCTGATGGCATGGAGAGATGCAGCCCTCAGAAACAGGTGCGGACTCACCCACAGTTAGAGAACAAAGGGGCTGAAAGGGCATATCCCATCCAGCCCCGCCTGCCTCACCTCACGGATAGACACCCACGCACTGGCTGACTGCTCCTCCAGGGTCAGGCTGGCCACAGACACAAAGCCTCTGCCAAGCTCCTCCCAGGGCTGGGTCAGCAGCTCTGGCTCCTCAGCTCTGAGAGCAGTCACCCTCTTCAGGAAGTGCAGGATGGCCAGCAGGGTAACAGGCCCCAGTGGACCTGGCTTCTCTGCCAGGACTCTCTCCAGGAGACCCAAGAAGCTGGAAGCCTTGTCCAAGGACAGGATCCCTGGGGCTTCAGACAGTGGGCTTGGGAGAAGCTGTGGGTAGAGGAATAACTGACAGGAGGGAACTCTCCAGATACCACAGTTGGGTACTGCCAGGGTCTTCTTAGTGAATCAAATTTGTCACAAGCTCTCAGCTGTTGGGTTCTAAAGATCAGGAACAAATGGGGTTCCTGTAGATATTTTAGATGGGTGTCTCTTTACAGGTAAGGAAAATAAGGCACAGGGAGTTGGCCTACAGTGCCACAGACTTCTCAGTCTCCAGGGATGGGCTTACCACAGTGGCTTTGGCCAAAGTATTGACTCTGCTGATAATATCCTGATCCGGCCATGACTGGAAGTTCTGAAGCTGCTGATAGGTCTCTGCAAAAGGTGGAAGCCAGGTTAGACCCTAGGCAAAAGAGGGGCCAGCCTCCTCCATGACCACCCTCAAGGTTCTGTTTTCGGGAGGAAAAGCATATCTGTGGCAGTGCCTGAACTATTAAACAACGTGGTAGATGGGGAAACTGAGGCACAACATGGCAGAATCACTTTTTCAAAGTCACACAGGGGAAATTTGCCCCAGGCCTGTCTGGACAGACCGCCGTGTTGTCTAGATCTATGGAATCCTCAAACCCGGAGATTATAAAAGCCCTAACTTCTCTACTACTCGGCAGAGCTCTGGCACAGCTAGGCGCACCTTTTGGATAGCAGCAGAGAAAGGGCTGTAGGTGCAAGCAGAGTTCAGAGCCCTTGGTGCCAGGTCCTGGGTTCCACGTGGGGCACTCCTCTGAGGGTACTGACCAGAGTAGCAAAGTGTCAGGATTACAACTTGGCTATTTACCCTTGGAGGCCCAAAAGGCGCTTGCACGTGATTGGGAACTAGCATGCAGCATCACCACACCACGGGGCATGTCGAGATCAGGGAGAAGAGGCCCTGAAACCTAGCACTGAGCAAGCCCACACTAAGTAAGCTTCTGGACAGGAATTGTTAGCCTGAAGAGGGAGTGGCCAGAATTGGGCGAGATCAAATTGGCAAAGGCAGAGCTGGAGACTGGTGCTAGACAGGGGCGGGGCCAGACTCAATGGACCAGCCAGGGGAAAGACATAGCATATGGGCAGTCCGGGCCAATGTCCTACCAGGACAGAGCAGACGCACAAGCACGGTGGGCAACAGCGAGGGTGTGACGTCCAGGGCCTCTAGGTCCCACTGAAAGAGCAAGCCCCCGGGGGGTGGCGTGCAGGCACGAGCTCGGCGCACTTGCTCGAGGCTCAGCACCCGGTCCCACAGGTAGAAGTCAGTGAGATTGCCGCTGAAGGCGTCGCGGGCTGAGAACCCGCCACCCAGGGAGTCCTGATCCTGACCCAGCACAAGCACACCGTCGGGCGGTACCGGGTGACCCGCGCTGAGTCCCTGAGCCCCAGCGCGTCGCCTCCCATCGGTGAACAGCGCCCAGCGCCCGCTGCGCTGCTCCCACGTGGCGCACACGTGGTGCCAGCGGCCGTCAGAGCGGAAGACAGCGTTGAAGGGCGCATGGTGGCCGCGCACCACGAGTGCAGCATGCACAGAGCCTCTGGGTTCAGCGAAGACGCGCAGCTGCAGCGCGTTGGCGACAGCCGGAGTGGCCAGGGAGAAGAGAGTGGCTGCCTCGGTCGCTGCCTCGTCCCACTGAACATGCACGCAAGCCGTGAGCGCCGCCAGCGCGGGCAGGACCTTAAGCAGCCGAGCGGCCCTGTCAGCGGTCCTCTCACGGAAGACTAGCGCAGACGTGGTGTGCTCACCTGTGTGGACACGCGCCAGAGCCTCAGTTTCCCTAACTGCTACAGGGTCTGCCACTCACTGGCACAGCCGTGGAGCCCGTAATGGGATTTGGGGTTCCTTTAGTCTGAAGGAGAAAGAAGTGGGGGTTCCAGGCCCCCTGCCCAGGGTTAACCCCACTTCCAGAACGGGCATGCACTGTTTACTCCAGCTCAACCGAAACTGTTGTCTCAGTGAGACCCAGCCCCCATCTCTGGAGGTCCAGACACTATCCTTCCCCCCCACCTCCCCGCCTTGCTTGCACCAGATTCTGAGCCCATACTCACGCCTCTGCGGCTGACTTCGTAATGAGGCCTCTCTTTGTCCTACCCAGACCGAGCTAGGCAGATGCGAAGTGAGAGCCCTATCTAGAGGCCCCAGTGCCAGGTGGCCAAACCTGTGGTCACAGGACTCTTGGGCTTGCCACCAGCTCTGCCGCTGTCCTGTGAATTCGCACAACCCCTCTGCAGTCTGCAGCATCTCACCTGGGGCAGCTAGGGCTGGAGGGCATAGGAGAGCAAGCGCAGGAGAGATTTTTATGGGTGTCACACCCTTTTGGACGAGAGCCAAGGACATGGTTCTGTGTTTGTGGGGCCTGGCCAGGACTGTCTACTCGGTGACTTGCCCCCTGGAGTCTTCCTATACAATAGGAATTTGATGGAGCTCCCTTCCCACGGGGTTTGAAGGAAACACCACCTCCTCCCCTTTTCTGCATAATTCAGACCAATATGCCAACCGCATGCCACAGCTGGGCTGTGTCTATAGAGGACCTTCATACCAACCTGTAGCCAAAGGGTTCTTTGATTCACTTGGGGAGTTAGAGAAGGTCCCAGGGAGACTTCTGATCTAAGAGAGAATATGGATGTGCACTATGGATAAGCACTTCTCCCCAGTGTTGAATGCCTACTGTGTGCTCCGGAGGTGATGTGAAAGCTGTGGACTCTGCAGCACATGTGACTACTCCTGGTTGAATATCCCTCCATAAGTGAATGTCAAGAGCATAGCACCCAGTAGTTGCTTTTGTTCTGTGTATGTGCAAGGGTTTAACTTTAACATTCTTTGAAGTGTGGTAGCCATTGGCCAGTGAACAACTATGGGCTCTCTTGACCTCCCCACTGAACTCTTCCCTCCAGAAATTCAGGTACCAGAAGAGAGAGGAGGCAGTGAATCAGAGGAATCATTCTGGATGCAGCCATGGCAGGTGAGGGACAGCGGGGAATCACACACCTGGCCAACGTCAACTGAGAAAAAACAGAACAGTGAAACAGAAGTCAGTGGGCTGAGCATAGTGGCACACTCTTGGAGTCTCACCGTGGCCTGGGCGGTGAAGGCGGAAGGGACAACCTCAACCTCATAGTCACTCAAAGTCAGCCTGGGCACATGAGACTCCATTTCAGAACAATGACAACAACAACAACAGCAACAACAACAACAACAACAATAACAAAGGCAACTCGGCCACCTGCCTTGGAACCTCCTTGGAGTTCTACAGGGTTCAAACATTCCTTTGCTTGGTTTCCAGCCCTCACTGAGCTGGAAGCCAAAGCCCTGGGGTTAGAGCTCAGGAAAAGGGATGGCATTTGCTTGTACAAAAGGATGGTCTCCAGGAGCGTCCTCAGGACTGCAGGCTGGAAAACGGTAACCCTGGTGAGTTTCAAGGGCTACAGCAAGCCACTCTCCAGGGAGAGGTGGACACAGCCCAGGAGCTCAGAACCATGTGGTCTTCCGGGGGCTCTCAGCTTGGGGGTCAAGGCTCTGCCTAGTCTGTCCTATATTCCCTATGCAGCCAGCTGTTTATTTTCTTAGGTCTTTGTTTGAGTCAGGGTCAGCCACATAGCTATGCTGGCCTTTGAGTCCTCCTACTTTAAGACTGCAACTATGGACTGCCACACCCACCCATTTAAGCATCATCCATTTCCATACCCCACCCCGTTTCTTGAGACTTTTCACGACACTGTCCCCTCTACCTGGATCAGCCTCCCATACCCTCAGTTGTCCCTTCTTCAAGGTAGATTCTCAGTCCCCACCCCCCACCACCATTAGGCCTATCCTAGCCCAGATGTACAAACTGGGAATAGGGTAGTCATGGGTGATTTGGAGGTTGCTCCTGGCAAGCTACAGGGATCTGCCTCCCAGGTCTCTGTCTCAGCCCTGGCATGCACAAATGCCTTAGACAGCACTGTGCTGGCCTCATGCTACTTGGGAGTCTGGCCCCTCACACTAGTAATGCATGCCCTTATATAAAGATAAGTCCTGGGCTTAGGAGGACTCAGAAGTGCACATTTTTGGGACTCTGAAAATTGCCAATTTATTGTAATTTTACCACTTTTAACCTGTTTCTATCTGCCCCATCCCAACAAAAGTGGGTGGCAACAATAGTAGCTGGGAGCTGAGGTCCAATTACACTATATGCTGTGTGTATCACAGTAGTGCTCAGTGGGTGCTGTGTCCCTTGCTTCCGTCTGTATCCTCCAGCTCCATGGGGCCCACCTCCCTTGCTCAAATAAGTTTGACTGCCACCATAGGTCTCCTTTCCATGAGAGAACTCTGAGACATCCCCACTAGGCAGATGAGGCCTAAGACCTGAGCCCCCCTTCACTACTGGTCCCTCTTCTCTTCCCAGTCCCGGGTTCTCACCTGCTTTACTGGTGCTGTCCTCTGCTGGTCCACCAGTTCACGGTCAGCTCTGTTTCTGGAGCCAGCTCTCTGCTGGGCAGCCTAGCCAGTCAGGTCCCACAGGATAGGGGCGGGACCCTGTGACTCCTCCCAGAGACCTGCCCCCTTGTGTCTGGGAGGGAACTTTTAGCGACTGCACAGAACATGACAGTTGACCTGTTCTTCCACTAGCACACAGGTGAAGGTTTCCTATTAGAAAGAGTTGGGTTGTGAGACTTGGATTAAAAAATGAACTTGGGGAAGCTAGAGGGTCCTTGAAATTCTGGATACCTTAGGAGACCAAACTAGTGGGAGCAGAGGGGACCAACCCTCAGCATATTGCTACCTTGAACTGCTCCCCCAGCCTGCCTCCCTTACATCCACCCTACCACAAGGACAGTTGGCATGCTCTGTTTAGTAGGCAAACCATGGACAATTAGTTTTATCCAGAGCCATTCATGTGGAAGGTAGGAAGGGCCAGGCATCACCAAGAGTACAATGGAAAGCTGAGGGCAGGGGTACTGGAGGCCCTACCCCACCTACCTCAGTGGTCTTAACAACAAGGATTTCTGCTTGGGCGTGAACTCTGGCTTGATGACCCTGCCACCAAGGCCTCGGGTCCACATTGCCATGTTCACACTGCCTCCTGGGTGAATATTACCTGTCATCCATCCTCAGCTTCGGTGTGTGTAAGTCGAGGATGACAAACAGTACAGAAGTAGAGGTGCTGTGCCAGCTCAGTGTCTTTGAAACTGTGGTCAAATACACAGCACATTGAATTCACTATTCATGATAGTTTATTTTAATATTGTTTGTTTGCTTTTGAGACAGGATCTCATTTTGTAGCTTTGGCTGGCCTGGAACTTGTCACATAGACCAGGGTGGCCTGAACTCACAGGCTGAACTCACAGGTATCAGCCTGTGTTTTACCCCCTGAATGCTGGGCTCAAAGGCACGTGCTACCATACTTGGCCTATTTTATTTAATTGGTCTTGCTTATGTAGCCAAGAGTGGCCTAAAACTTGTGATTTTTCTGTCTCAGCCTCCACACGCCAGGGTTATGGTCATATACCACACCTGGCTTTCTTTTTAAAAAAGAGGGGCATTGAAGCAAATGATACACTGGTGCTAATTTTTCAATTTCTCTCTGGGCTTTGAGATTTTAAAAAATAAAATAAAAATCAGAACTGAACATTGTTGCACATACCTGTAACTTTCAGGATTGATTCACAGGCTGGAGGATTGGTAGTTCAAGGCCAGCATCAGCTACATTGTGAGATTGAGGTTAGCCTGGGCTACAGGAGACCCTGTCTGAAAAACCAAACACACAGGCCGGGTGTAGTGTTGCATGCCTTTTATCCAAGCACTCAGGAGACAGAGGCAGGGGAATCTCTGTGACTAAGAAGCCAGCCTGTCCTACAAAGGGAGTACAGGACAACCAGGACTCTATTACACTGAAAACCCTGTCTCAAAAACCAAACCAAGCCCCCCACCACCACCACCAAAAATCCAAAGAAACAAAAAATTATCCAAATAAATAAATAATCTTAGGGAAAAGAAGTCTCTACCTGGGGTAGAGTTCAGTGTGTTTGGGACCAACAGTGTATAGGTAGGACATGACTATCCTATTTTTGACTTGCCCCCTGCCTCACCCAGCCCCAGTGTCCAGAGCCAGTGAAAAAGTAGAAAAAGAAGGCTTGCACAGAGCCCTCTTCTGCCTGCTTGCCAGGGCCCTTTCTGTACTTTTGGCTTTGGTTTCAGTGTGCCCGCCTCGCTTTCTGTGTAGTATTTCGGGAATGGGCATTTAGTGTGACTCTGCGGTTGGGAAACGGAGACTTGGGAAGATGATTTAGGATTAGGTAAGACCATCAGAACAGTGTACTCAGGCTTAAATCCTGGTGGCTTGAAGGAAAGGTGGGGTGGGGAGTGAGAGGGCACTCTGACGTCTCCCCATGCACTCTTCCCCACAGTCAGCAAGAAAGCCAATACCGCACACAGCTCCCTACCCTTGGATCTCCATAAGCACGAGCCAAAACTAGCTTATTTTCTTTATATGCTGCAGTCATCTTGTAACATCACTGCAAAACAGGCAAACAGCATAGTGGAGCCATCCACTCAACACAGGAGCCCATTTTACACATGTGTAAGTTGATCCCAGAGAAAAAAATAGGCTCTTCAAAGAAAGTGTGGACTCTCTGTCAGCCTCTTAGCAGTGGTCTTTCTCTCCATGGCTGGGGTAGAGCTTAGATGATCCGGTTGAACCAGCCTCTTTCATGTGCACTCTAGCCTCACTCCTGCAGACACATTAAAAAAGCCTGGTACATCTCTGTTTTCTCTACAGGGCCCTTGCCTAGGCTCCTTATTAACTCTCTCCCTCTTACAGTGACCACAACTCCAGAGATCATTCCTGAAGACGGCCAAGCAGCACTGGGGTGGTCTACAGGCCCCCACCTGAGGTCTTGTCCAGCAAGCAGATCTACCTAATTTGTTCTTCTCAGTGACTGGGTGAACAAATTGCCAGTGAGTACAATCCATCAATTCTGTGGATGTCGGCCATGACCGACCCATTGTCTCAGGCTATGGTCCCAGAGGCTGCAGGGACTGATAGCCATCAGGCATTTCAGGCCCATTGTTTGGGGAAAGAAACGGGCAGGGTAAGAACAGCCAGGGGCACCTCAGGGGTGACCTGAGGACACTGGCCCTTCTCTGGACCTGAGCCTGGCCCAGTCTCAGACCTTCAGCCCACCCCTGCTTGTCTGCAGCCAGAAGAACATGGACCTTTTCACCTCAGGGTCACCAGGAATGGGAATGGACCATCACCAACAGGCATGTGACTTCGGCAGGTCTCTCCATCAGAGGCAGAGTCACCTCTTTCTCTGAGGATGAAAGAGGTTTTTGATTGTCAGGATCACTGTCACTTTTCTCTGAGGAGGTTGGTGCCCATACTAGACACATCCCACTGGCCTTGGCATATGAGGTCCATAGGGTCTGTGATGGGCCCAGAGCCAATCAACATCTTCTTTTACCTGTCCTAGAACCTTCCACCATGGGACTGAAAAGAGCATGCCTTCTCAAGTTTCTTCCCTTCCTTAAACTCTTCTGTGGCCTCCTACCACTTCTAGGAGAAAGTCCTGCATCCCTCACATGGTTACTATGACCCATCCATGTCTGTCCCCCTCCTTTTCCTGCCTTTCTTCCCTCCGTTTCTCACCAAGGTGAACATTCCCTACCTAGGAAGAGGCAGAAACCTCTAAGTCTTTTCTGGTTCATATTTCCTCATCCTCTACATCTCAGCTTAGACCTTTCTAGGTTGTCTTCATGCCTCCTCCATACTGAGCTGCTTCAGGATCTACTGGTCCCTACAAATGCCAAGTAATTTGCCTACTGCACACCCATTCCAATACCTGGGCTGAGCTGGACAGAATGAGCATTAATCCATGTAGTTGGGCAGACAGGTCTGATCTGTGTCTTGGGGTTGAGGGCTGATGTAGGACTCTGCTAAATGGGCCCTCTAAGGCCTGACACTTGTCCCACTGGCTGTGGCCACTGGAGAGAAACAAATATTTTGTACTAGCCACCCCCACCCGTGTGTGTGTGTGTGTGTGTGTGTGTGTGTGTACACATGCAGTGTGCTTGACCTGTGAAGAAAAGCTCTTCTGCTGCCTGTCCCCACTTGTTTCTGGGATATTTCTGGAGGCAGATGCACTTAGTGGCCTTTCCTGGGCATGAGGACATTCCTTACCCAGTCCATGTCCTTCTACAGTGGGACAAGTGTTTGCTCTTGGTTTATCTGTGACACCTGCATCTTTGTGCCCAGCATACAGCAAGTGCTCAGTATATGATCATTTGAAATTGGGTGTAACATATGTCTGTAATCCTAGTACTTGAAAGGCTGAGGCAAGAGGGTTGCTTCAAGTTTGGGGCCAGCCTAGAGCTACACAGTGAGTTCAAGGCCAGCATGGACTACATAGCAAAACTGTTTCATTAAGCAATGCTGAGGGTGAAGCTTAATGGATAGAGTACGTTCCTAGTAGGCACAAAGGCCTGGACTCTATCTCTTAGCATTGCATAAACCAGGCAAGCTGGGGTTACAGCACTTGGGAAGAGGAGGCAGAGGATCAGAACTTCAAGGTCTGAACTTCAACTACTTAGTGTTGAGGGTACCTGGGATACATGAGACAAACAGACAAGTAAGAAAATAGCTATGTTTATTTTGTATTAAAAGGAAGCCAAAAGCCAGAGTAGGAAAGAAACAACAGCAAAATAGCAAGTCCATGGCACCTCTTTTCTCTAAGCTTAAAGATATTTTCACTTTTACTGGGCTGGTGGATCTGAACACTAGGCATAATGTTTGTTTTTGGGGAGACAAGAATGTTCCCAAATGGATTGTGATTAAAACCAAACAGCCGTGAATTCACCAGAGAGCACTGAGCTGTGTGTTCTGACTGGGTGGGATGCTATGCAAACTTCAGCACATAAAATCTGCTTCACTGGGGATGAGAAGACATGGAACTTGGACCCAGACAACTGCTTTCGACATCTGCAGGAACTTCATGAGCTCAGACCCCTCATCTGGGACCTAGGGTCCTAGCCTCTACCCAGGAGCTCACAAGACCCAATCAGACAGTGAAGAGTAGCAGGTGCTGAGAGGATGCCCATAGTCTTGCTGGAAAAAAACCGAGTCATTTCAAAGATGAACCTAAGACTTTACTGAAGAAAGAGGACAAGAATAGAGTAAGTACAACACCAAGTGTGGGGGTGGGGATCTGCGTCAGGGGGTAAGGATGCTTGCTGTCCAAAATGAAGACCTGAGGTCAGATTCACAGTATCTGCTAGAAGCTAGGTTTAATGGTGTGTTCAAGAATCTCAGTGCTCACTGGGCGGTGGTGCACACGCCTTTGATCCCAGCACTTGGGAGGCAGAGGCAGGCAGATTTCTGATTTTGCGGCTGGCCTGGTCTATAGAGTGAGTTCCAGGACAGTCAAGGCTACACAGAAAAACCCTGTCTCGAAAAACCAAAAAAAAAAAAAAAAGAACCTCAGTGCTCAGGGGGCAAAGAATGGGGTTCCAGGGACTGGCCAGCTAGCCAAGTTGAAACGGAAAGGTACAAGTTCAGTGAAGGACACTGTCTCAAAAACCCAAGGTGGCGAGCAATAAAGGAACATGCCCAACAACACTGACTTCTGCGTTCCATATTGTTATACATGTATACTGTGTATATATAAAAAGAGAAAAATAAAAATAAAAATTACTGGACATCTGGGTGATGTTTAGTGGCAAAACACTTGCCTAGTGTATATGATACCCTATTGCTAGCCATGAAAACGAAAGAAAGAAGGAAAGAAAGAAAGAAGGAAGGAAGGAAAAAAGAAGGACGGGAGGATGGACAAAAATGCCACTGGGAGGTGAGCATGGTAGTGCACCCCTTTAATCCTAGCACTAAGGAGGAAGAAGAAGGCAGATCTCTATGAGTTCAAGGACAGCCTAATCTATAGAGCAGCAAGTTCTAGACTACCCTGGGCTACATAGTGATACCTTGTCTCATAATAATAAATAAAAACATACTATAAGAGAAATTTTCCTCTTCAGTTTTGATCAAAGGAATAAAACCACAACAATTTATATCATTTTCTGATGCTAATTTGGCAAAAAAAAAAAAAGGCCTCTTAAAATCAAATTTCTGTGCTGGCAAAGTTGTGTTGAAATCAGTAAATATACTTAGGTACTGCTACAGTGTAAAATAGCACAGCCCTCTTGGAGATTAATGGAATAGCATTGATAGTACTAAAGATGCTACAGTCTTTGATGCTGGGGATTTCACTCTATGTAAATGCATTGTGCATAAAATTAGTGATAACAAGGCCAGAGATATGCTCACTGGGTAAGAGCACTTGCTGCTCCTAAGAGGACCCAGGTCCCAGAATCTACATAGCACCTCACAACCATGTGCAATGCCAGTTCCAGGGGATCTGATGCCTTCTTCTGGTCTTCCAGAGTATTACATGCACATGGTATACTACATACATGCAGGCAAACATAAAATATTCATACCCATAAAATAAGAATAAATAAAATATTTTCTAAAAGTAGAAATCAGAATATTCTCTACAATTCTTTAAAAAAAAATGGTAGGTTCAAAGCTGGGAGGAATTTCTCAGTTGGTATAATATTACATTGCAAGCACTAAGACCTGCATTTGCTCTCTAGGAATCACATGAAATATCCAGGTAAGCCAGATGGTGATGATGCATGTCTTTAATTCCAGCACACAGGAAACAGGAGCATGTAGGTCTCTGGTCTACAGAGTGAGTTCCATGATAGACAGGGCTACATAGAGAAACCCTGTCTCAAAAAAACCTAAAACCACCATCACCTCCAATAATAAAATCAACAAAACAAGCAAAATCCCGGCATGTATTTGTAGTCCTAGTACTGGGGAGTCGGAGAAAGAAATACCCCTGGGATTTACTGGCCAGCTAGCTTCGTCTAACTGGTACCTCCAGATCTATGAGAGGCCCTGACTCAAAAGAAGTGGGTTCTGTTCTTGAGGATGACACTCAAGGTTGTCCTCCAACTTCCATACGTATACACATGTGCACTTGCATATATACACACACAGGTACATTGAAAAAATGTAGCTCTGTAAATGCCCTATAAATACACTGTGATATGTTCACTTGAAGAGATAACAAAATCATTAACAATGGAAAGGATCATGACAACATAGTGCAGAGGATTGTAAGTCATCCCCACCATCCCAACACTGAGAGGGAGAGGCAGGAAGATTGCCTAACTCGGAGGCCAGCCTGGTCTACAAGGAAATTCTAGACCAGCCAGAGCTACCCGGTGAGACTTGTCTCAAACAGCCCCAAATCAAAACACAGTGTGATAATGAAACTGCAAGTGGCCACACAGTAAAAGAACAAAGTAGGAAGCAAGAATTAAACCTCTGTGTGATAGAATTGCAACTAAATACAACTTCACATGGGCTGAGGCAGATACTGCCGCTGCTGACCGAGCATTTGTTGTTACCACCCTCCTTCTTATCCAAGAAATGTTAATTTTTCTCAGCCTCCCTCGCAGTTTTGGGTAGTCATGTTACCAGTGAAATGGAGCCCACAGGGTTGTGTGTGGGAGGGGGGGAGTAGAAATTAGGGAAATACTTTGCTTTCCTGATAAAGCAGGTGATCAGCCTCAGACGTCACCTCCTCCTAGCCCTCTACCCCGACCCTGAATTCTAGTGCGATGCCCAGAGTTTCAGTAGCTCTTGTGCCTGCGAACTAGAAGCGTGTCCAAAGATGATCTATCTGGGATGGCAGAACAGTCATATTGACATTACAGACTCTGAGTTCCTGACACTGTGCAGTGGCTCCCCAACTTACCTACCAATGAGGAAAATAAGTGGCCATTCACTTAAAGCACTGTGACAGATACAAACGGGTGTATGTAGACATAGAGCCAGGTAGACTGTGATTCAAATATCATTTTCCCTAATCTTGTATTGTGTGGTTCTAGGCAAGCCCCTTACTTCTGTGTATTGACACTATGTCGGGTTTTCCCTTCTTACATTTATTTTTATCTTTTATGTGTATATATGTGTTTGGGTGAGCAAATGCCACATATGTGTAGGTATCTGAAGAGGTCAGAAGAGGGCATCATATCCCTTGGAACAGAATCACAGGCTGGCTGCAAGGCAAAAAGATGCGTGTACTGGGAACCCAACTCCTGTAGTTTGGAAGAGCAGCAAGTGCTCTTAACCACTGAGCCCTCCCCCAACACCGACATATCCAGCTTTTGATGGTGGACCCTACAGATGTGGATGTGTTGTGCTAACTGTAAAGTATGGTCAGGGTCAGTCTTTGAACTGAAACCATATCTGTGGCCAGGTCTAGTGACGTCGGCCTGCGACTCAAAAGCAGGAGAGTGGGAAATCCAGCATCAGCCTAGGCTACAAAGCAAAGACTGTCTCTCAAACAACAACAACAGGAGGGAAGGAATGAGGGGAGTGAGGGGAAGAGAAGTACAGAAGAAGAGAAAATAAAAGGTCACTGAGTCGGTGGCCGGTGGCCAGAGATGGTCTGAGGCTGTACCCTCTCTGAGGTTGCAGGACGTGGCAGCAGGTGGCGCTGGTGGCGCGCGGCTGAGAGGGGCGCGCGGCAGCGGGCGCTGGGGGAGGCTCGGCAGCCACGGCTGTGACTCCGGGTAAAAATAATCAGGGAAGGCCAGCTGCTTCCTTGTCAGCAACCAAGAGGGAAATAAAGCTCACGTCCCCTCCAGCGAAAACCTGCTCTCCGGGTCCCCTGGCTCCTGCCACCAACTGCTCGACGGCCGCGTGCCAATCCGGTCTGAAAGCCTGCAAGCCATCCCGGAGAGGCTGGTTCCAACTTCATCATCGCTTCTTGGACAGCACGAGGGCGGGGAGGGGGGGCGGAGGAGGAGGGGGAGGGAGCTGGGCGTCCCCAGTCGCTGGCCAAGGCTTTTTTTTTTTTTTTTTTTTTTATCAACTGAGGCTAAGGCTCCGACTGTGTGTCTCCAGAAATGGGCAAGGTACCTCTCATTGTCGCCAAGTCCCTCCTCTTGGCTTTGCCCGTTCTCAGTTTACCCTAAGTTTGCTTTTATCTCCCTGCATGGAGGTCCTGAGGGTCCATAAAATTTCTGGTGCTCATGGTTCTGGAATCTAGTGCCCTCCAAGCAGAGGTACTGGTCTCTGGGAGGTCCAGGGAAGTCAGGTAACAGAAAAGTGTTCCTTCTATCCTTTCAGTCCTCTCCAACACACTCAACCCCCTCCTGCCCACTAGGTCCTGAGCTGGTGCCTGGACCCCAACCCTCACCCCCACATAAACCTGACATGAAGACAGGAGGATCAGAAGTTCAAGATTATCCTCTAGATAGAGAGTTCGAAGCAAGTCTGGGCTAGATGACAAACCCTTAAAAAAAAAGAAAAGAAAAGAAAAGAAACAAAGCTGTTCTTTTTGTTTTTGTTAAGAAAATAATGGGAGCTGAAAATGATGGCTTAGTGGTTAAGAGCACTGGCTTTTCTTCCAGAGGACCCAGGTTCAATTCCCAGCACCTACAGCTCACAATTATCTGTAAATCCCATTGCAGGAATTCAACACGCTCATACACTCAGGCAAAACACCAATGTACATTTTAAAAAAAATACATAATTTCATTATGTCACAGTTACTCTCAGCATTCAGTACATTAATTTGCTGTCTGGATCTGTCATCTCAGAGCACCAGGCTGTACCATAGAGCAGAGTAGTGCAGGCTAACCCATCTGGGCTTGTGTGTGAGTACTGTGATGTCCACACAATGTCAAAATCCCCAAATGAGGTGTTTCTCAGAACATGCTGGTTTCCCATGTTAAGCAACGTGTGACCATACTCACAGGATGCAAATACAATTTTAATTGATAAATATTAAATAAGTGAAAAGTAAATAATAGAAATTAAAAGTTTTGTTTTTGTTTTCTCTGTCCTGATCTGGGAAAAGTTGTGGTTGATCTACAGAGAAGCTAATTCTGGGCTCAAGGTCCCAGGCAGGGTTGTTTACTAAAGGACTCTTTGCCAGTTAGCCTACTTGAGTGAGGCATGCAGGATAGTGCTCTGAGCTGGAGGGGGGTTTCTATTTGGTTCAGTACTTTGGAAATCTGGTCCATTTGTTTCTGGCTTTTTTTCTTTTTCTTTCTTTTTCTTTTTAACATTGTCCCTAAGAAAGCTTGTCACTAGGACCCAAGGGGTGATGCCTTCATCCCTGGCTGAGCGTGTGGGAGCTGTTGAGGTGGGCATTTTGAGGCTAAATAAGTGGAGGGAGAGGGTAGGGAAGGTTTGGGGAAAGAGCCAAGGCAAAGGTGAAGGAATTGGAGTAGCAGATCAAAGAGAAACCAAGTGGACACAGCTGGAGCTGCAGAGACAGGCTTTGACCCCAGTGTTATTCTGGGTCACATGAGCTCTAGGAGTGCCTGGAGGTGCTGGCTTGAATGCACTCTCAGGAGGTGGCCTTGGAATTCCTGGTCCTCATCGTCTTGACCCACACCTGTTGGCTCCAGTGGAAAAGTCAGACCTATCCCAGAGGGCTCCTTCCTTCATGGTCTTAGCCTTTGAGCAATGGCTCAGGAGCCCTTCTCCAAGACAGACTGTCATAAAGGGAGAGTAGGGGTGTGCGGGCTGGAAAAGCTAATCTCAGTAACTATGGAAGGTATCCACCACTCCCTCGGAAGACAGCCCACCTACCTCTGGGGAATTCCCCTTCACTCTAACGTTTGGCCTTGGCAACAAATGGGTTACACCGAATTCCTGTGATCAGGCCTGAACCACAGTGTGGTACCCCATCTATCTGGGATGCCTTTTGGGTGAAAAGAGCAGCACCCCTAACGCTAGGGCTTCAGAGCTGGACGGGTATGAAGACAGACCACTTGTGATCACATAATAAAAAGTTTGAAATACAAATGGGACTTAGTACACAAGCACACATACTTTTTAAGGAATTAAAAAAAAAAAAAACTGTCTGATGATGGTCAGTCCTAAGCACAAGTGACTTACAGAGGTATCTGGGTCTTTGGCCAGGGGCTGGTAAGGAGCCCTGCCTAAAACAGCCATAAAGTGCTGGTAGCATGCTCCTCTCAGGATCCCAATCCATGATTGCTAAGGACTTCCATGGATCCTGTTTTATGCCAATCCCAGGGAAATGGCCAGGCTTAGGGAATTTCTGGACATTTGAGTACAACGGTGTAAATGAACAGGATTTGGAGGTCCTGTGAGACGGCTCAGCAGGTGAGGTGCTTGCTGCCAAGCCTAATAATCTCAGTTTCATTTCCAAGTCCGACATAGTGGGAAAAGAGATTTGATGCTAGAATTTTTTTCTCTAATTTCCCTGTGTGAGCCCTGGCACAGAAACAGGCACATAAAGACCCACGTATGTACACATACACCACAAAATAATAAGTGTGATAAAGTTTTATCTTTTAAAAAACACAATATGCAGAGGAGGGCATAGGGAGCTATGGTGTGTCCTGAGCATTGGAACCAGGTGCCATATCAGTGCTGGGCTTGGCCGTGGCTCAGGAGAAAACTATTCTGGCTGGTGCTGAGGTTGAGAGCCTGGCACGTAGAGGTGGGTCCTGGGGAAGCCACTGGCCCCTTTGCTGCCTTCAGACTCTCTTCCATGAGGAGCTACAATGACCACAAATAGCCTAGAGCCACATCCATGATGACTTTGAGGTCTTGTAGGCAGGAGCCTAGCGTGACTCTGCTGTGTCCTCTGCTCTGGGTGCTGCCTGCCTTCCCTAAGAACCTGGAGTGTCTACATATAAGCACATACAGGCTGTTAGCCAGGTTCTGTCTCCAAGGTCATGGGACCAAGGTCCCCTGCCACTTGTAACCAGAAATTGGACCTTACACTCAAAAAAATGTCCAATTCCTCCTCATGCTTTTCATAGGCCCCCTGACAGCAAGGCAGGTTCAGACACTCACAGGGTCACCTGTTCTACCTCAGGATTGATTGATTGATTGATTTGCCTTTTCTACATGTCTGTGTCACACTTTTTTTGTTTGCTTGCTTTTGTTTGCTTTTTTGTTTTTCATTTTTTGAGACAGGGTTTCTCTGTGTAGCCCTGGCTATCCAGGAATTCACTCTGTAGACCAGGCTGGCCTGGAACTCAGATATCCTCCTGCCTCTGCCTCTGCTTCCTGAGTGCTAGAGTTAAAGGTATGTACCACCATGCCAGTTTCTGTTGTACATTTTAAATTCTGCTTCTTCCACCTTCTGACTGTGCATCTGACTCGTGTGATTACACTGGAGTCTCCCAAATACTCCATATTAATCACATTTAAGTTATTATTGCAAGTATGTATTCATGGAATAAAGAGGGAGCATATGTGCCAAGTGTAGAGGTCAGGAAAACTTTGTGGAGTCGTTTCTCTACTTCTATATTTATGTGGGTCCAGGGATTGAACTCAAGTTTCTAGGATGGCACAGCAAGCCCCTTTACTAGCTATGCCATCTCGCTGGTTCTTATACTAATCTTGTTAATACCAGTGGCTTACAACTTCAAATTTTATAAAAGCACACCAGGGTGGTTAATCTTAATTGTCTAAATTTGTTGGAAGTTAGAATCACCATAGAAACAAATCTCTGGGCTTGTCTGTGAGATCTTTTCTGGACTGGGTTGACTGATGTGGAAAGACCCTTTCTAAATTTGGGCAGCAGTATCCCATGAACTGGAGTCCAAGGCTGCATAAAAAGAAGAAACTGGGATGAGTGGAAACATGTATCTCCCTCTGCTTCCTGACTGTGACTATAATGTGATCAGCTGCTTCATAATTTCCTGCTATCATGCCCCGCCTCTACCATGGTGGACTGCTTCCCTTTAAACCATGAGCCAAAGTAACCCTTATTGCCTTACTACATATAGCAAGGAGAAAAGTAATACACTCTCCCAGGGCCTCATTATTCAGCTGACTGCATGTAGCCATGACATAGTTGTCCATCCCCATCTTGCTTGTTCATGCACCCAGTGGTGTCTCTGTCTCAGCCCAAGATGGGCTGCAAATGGCAGGAACTTCTCACCAGGGAGAACTAGAAACGGCCATGGCCTGCCCCCATGATCTCTCCAGCTGGAGTCCCACCTTGGTTCTAGCTCATGGCTCAGCCACTCTCCTCGATTAGGATGTGAGTACAGTGGGCCATCCCCTCTCAGGCAAAAAAGAAAATATATACAATCCATTTTGACCTGCAGAGAATCTGCCATGTGCCTGCTGTGCACATGAACTTGCCTTGTGTCAGCCAAGGGCTGGGGCAAGGCCTTGAAAAGCTTTTGGACTTAGAGAGGCTAAGTCGTTCTCTTGAGGTCACACAGAATGACATGGAAAGTGGAACCAAGAGAGGGACAAAAGTCCTGTATCCCCCACTTTCATGAAGCCACAGACAGGCCCCAAGGACCGAGGTCTGTGCGTAGCTCTGAGTCATTTTTTTCCTTGGCCCCAAAAGTTAGTGTCCTCTGAGCCAGTCAGGTCAGCAGGAGATGACTCGTGGCCCTTAGGGACAGAAGGCATTAGGCCTCATGTGCTGGGGGCCACCTGTCCCCAGACTGCTGTCACCTTTTAATAGATTTCTCAGGGAACAAGTAATTTGTTCCTGATGCTGGCTCTGCATTGGGCAGGAAGTCCCTACAGGCCTGGAAGGGCAGTGTGAAATCACTCAAAGGCAACTGCTGGAGGAAGGTAGTGGGTCAGCATTGGCCATTTAGCTCAACCAGACCGCCAATTACTGCCTGGCCTGCTTCCTGCCGCAGACATGCCCAGGGCCAGAGCTTTGAACCCTTGCAGGGAGGCCAGCTTCCAGTAAACAACCCTGGGCAGCGGGCAGATTGACAGCAAGGTTCAGCTTGAAGACTGATGCTGCAATGCTGTGCTGTTCTAGCTGGCAGGTGGACAGCACTCCAGTCCCCAGGAGTCCTTCCAGTCAAGGGCTCAGGGGCTGACTGAGCCAAGAGTGTCACTCCTGGCTAGATAGTTCCTGCCAAGGCCAGCGGGTTTCTGAGCCCTGGAAGATCATTCCTCCAGACAGCACATGAGCCTGGGCTGGATCCTCTTCTTAGCCAGCAGCCTAGGCATAGCCTCCTTCCTTCTCCATAGGAAGATATGCCCGGGGCAGTATACACTGTGGGTTGACCACCACGATTAGCTCGGAGGATAGGGTATGTCTTCCCGAGAGTGTATTCCAGAGGTCTGGGGCTTCTGGGTGCCAGGAGATGGTTGCCTTATGGAAATTGGTTGGGAGGGGCCAGAAGGAGCTTTCTGGAGGAGGTGGAAGGTTCTAGGTCTCAACTGAAGTGCTGAACACGCATCTGCACAAACTCATCATACTATGTTCTTTATTCACACATTTCCCACTAGGATCACCCATACCTCTCTATTAAAAAGTTAGGGAAGCAAGAAAGATGGAGAACCTGGGAAAGACACCCACTCTCACATGCACCCACACATTCACACTCTCATAATGCTGTTTCTGAAACTTTCATACCCCACACTCACAGACCTAACACGTAACACCTCCCCTTCTCTCTCTGCATTGTCACAGGCAGTCGTAAACATTTTCCTCCTAAAATCAGGGCTTGGTTTCAACTTTTTTCTTTCCTCAGGGAAACTGCAAAAGACTGCAGCTCTCTTCATGCTTACTCTGTGATTAATTTATTTCTCTGTTCAGGAAGTCAATGGCAAGATATGAAAGCAGGGAAGGGGGCTGCCTAAACAAGCTGGTGCCTTGGGCCTATGCAGCACATGCTGGCAGCTAACTCTGTCCTCTGGGAGAAGCTTTGGCGAATGCTGGGCTGTCTGCCTTGTGTCCCGACACTGCTGCCACACTCTGCCTGTTCACCTCTTCCCACTCCTGTGGATCCTTAGGCGGGTTATTTCTGTGGTTCATGTGTCAGGAAGGACGTGGTGGACTTTTACATTCCACTCTACCGTGGGTGTGGTTCCCTGAACCAGGAAACAAAGAACTCACACTGGTGAGAACCTACTGGGCTCCCATGGGTTAAGTCTGGGATCGCTGAAGATAAAGCAACAAAGACTACCCAAGAATAGACAATAGGGGCAGGTGAGATGACCGGTAAGAATGCTTGCTGCATTAGCATGAGGATTTGTCTCCAGCATCCACATAAAAAAAAAAAATTAAGGGAAATCACATATGCCTGTAAGACTAGTGCTGTGTGGAGCAGAGACAGAACAATCACCAGGCTTCCTGGCCGGCAGCCTAGCTCCAGGTTCAATGACAGCCGCTGTCTCAAAGGAACAGGATAGAGAGTAAGAGAAGAAGAGATCTAATGTCTTCCTCTGGCCTCTGCATGCACATGCACAGGTATGTGCACCCCCAGCTCCAAGACATACATACATAGAGCATGTTCGCACATGCATGGGGAGGGGTGGTGGCGTGAGCACACTCCACAAATGGGTGAGAATATACACAGATCATACACAGTAGGGGAAAATTAGTGTGAGTTCTTATCAGTTTCAGGGTAGCAAGGTTCTGTGTTTGCTGAGTATTCTTGAGGGTTGGAAAGCTTCAAAATAAAAATGCATGGGGAAAGTAATAAATATTTACAGCATTTGAAAAAAATACAGAGAGCTGCAAGGAGAAAAAAATTAAGAGCAACTTGAGGTCTCTCCATTGAGAGGTGACACTGGATACTTTCAACACATTAAAGGACAGCCATACTGTGTGTGTGTGTACACGCACGTGCGCACATACACACACACACACACACACACACATACACACACACTGCAAACATCTCTTGTTTCTTCTGTTGCTGAAAATGCAACTTTTAATGGTTCATATATTCCCTTATGAATTATTTAACTATTCTCCTATTGTTTGATAGTAAATTCATTTCTGGAGTTTCATTACAACATTGCTATATGTTATGTATATCCCATTCTAATAACAAGCATCTGATCTATTACCCAATATATAATCCCTGGTAAATTACAGCATATGCCACTGTAAATAATGCTGCAATGAACATCTCTATTTTATTAAATTTATTGATGATGTGCTGTGTGCATGTGAATGTGTGGTTGTGTGAGCTCACTCGAGTGAATACAGAGTCCAGAGGAGGACGTGGGATATCTTCCTCTAGTATTCTTCTACGTTAATGCCTTGAGACAAGGTCTCTGGCTGAACCAGAGGTTGGTATTTGGCTAGCCTTACCAGCCAGTGTGCTCCTGGGATCCACCTGTCTCTGTACCCTTGGCTGATGTTACAGGCATGTAGAGCTTTTTATGTGAGTGTTGTGGGTTCAAACTTAGGTCTTTATGCTTAAAGAAAACTTGTTTTTTACCTGCTGAGCCATGTCCACAGCCCCTACAATGGTATATTTTTAACATCTGTCTTAGCTGAGAATAGATCTCTTGTTAGAGGTTTTGGGGGCCAAATGTTCAAGCCTTTCCTGAGGATCTTGAATTGTTTGACCAATGGCTTTACATAAGGCATGCTCTGCTCAGCTCACCCAATAGCAGTTAGAAAAGTTCTCCTGTCAGATATCATTGTGATTTCTGAATATTGTCATTAGAGATGAAGTTGGCTCCTGGCACGGGTTCACTCTTCCTGTCCCCACCATTGACCATCAAACTTCTGACACTGAGCTCTTCTCCATCACTCACTGGAAAAGTCCAAGAAACACATTACTTCCCATAAGGCTTTGGGCCTCTGTCCCCTGTCCCCAGCAGAGACTGGTTGAACTACCATCAGCATCACCACCCCAGGCTGGACTCTGAAAGGGAAACAGGGACTCTTCTCTCTGTCCTCACCCCCAACTTTCTGTCTATCTGGTTCCTTGTACTACCTCTAGCGACTGTCCCCGCCCCGTCCTTCCTGCCACCACTCTGGTCTAGGCCTCCTTCATTGCTCTTTCCTGCTCCCCTCTCACAGCCTTTATCATTCCTGCTCCCTACCATGCCCACTGCCAAAGTGAACTTGCTAATGAGATGGCCACATCCAGCTTTCAGCCTTGGTATGGGCACCTAGTCCTGCAGCCTTGCCCAAGTTTATACTTGTCCTCATCCTAGAAATTGTTTTAGTGTTTGCTACCTTCCAGGTCCAGCAGTTCCACAGTTCTGTGCACATGACTACTGAAACCACCCTCTTCCTTCCACTCTATAGCCCCTTCCACTCAGGCCCTACTCAGTGCTGGGGCTTTGTCTGTGGTGGCAATCCCTTCTGAGCACTTGCTGAGAAAGTTGAGTTCTCTCTCCCTGGAGGTTCTGTGGATTTTTTTCAACCCTCTGACCCTTTCACTTTCTCCTTTATTTATGTGTGTGCTCCTCTTGAGGGCAGAGCTCTGTTTCTGCATCCAGCAAGGTGTCAGACACAGGACTGGAGTCTGATGAAGCAGTGGCAGAATAATAATGACTGAAGAGCCAGGACATTCTGAACCATGTAGAAGATAGTGGATGTTCCTGAGAGTCAAGGGCACTGTCAAGGCAGACCCTGCAAAACTGATGAAGAAACCAGGGGCTGGGGATGTGGCTCGGCCAGTAGAGTGCTTGCCTAGAATACACAAAGTTCTGAGTTTGATCCTCATCACTACATAAACCAGATTGTCTTAGTGTTCTCCTGCTGTGAAGAGACACCATGACAGTTTCAGAGATTTGGTCCATTATCATCATGGGAGGGAGGATGGAGGGGAACATGGTAGCATGTAAGCAGACATGGTGCTGGAGAAGTAGCTGAGAATTCTATATCCAGATCCACAGACAGCAGGAAGAGAGAGACTGGGCCTGGCTTCTGCTTTTGAAACTTCAAAAACCTCAGTGACATACTTCCTACAACAAAGCCATACCTCCTAATCCTTCTCAAGTAGTGCCACTCCCTGATGACTAAGCATTCAAGCATATGAATCTATGGGGACCATCCTTATTTAAACCACCACAGAGGTGTAGTGGCTCCCCATTTGTAAAGTCAGCTTTTGGGAGGTAGAGGCAGGAGGATCAGAAGTTCAAGGTCACTCCTGGCTACATAGAAAGTTTGAGGGCAATCTGGGCTACATAAGACCCTCTCTCGCTGGGAGGTGGTGGTGCACGTCTTTAATCCCAGCACTTGGGAGGCAGAGGCAGGCAGATTTCTGAGTTTGAGTCCAGCCTGGTCTACAGAGTGAGTTCCAGGACAACCATGGCTACACAGAGAAACCCTGTCTCGAAAATAAAAAAAATAAAAAAAATAAAAAAAAAGACCCTCTCTCAAACAAACAAACAAACAAACAAGCAAAAAAGTGGCCTTTATGGGGTCTTTTCTTTTGGTGATTCTCTACTTAAATGTCATGTGGTCCATCTCTGCTTAAATACCTTCCACGATTCCCCAGTGTTCTCATGAGAGGACCAAGCTTTGTCCTGTATTCCAGAGCTATGTATGGCTCTGGGGAGTCTGCCTTGACTGACTGCCTCACTGTGTGGCTATAAGTCAGTCTCAGGGCCCTTCTAAGCTCCTGATTTAATGGGCTCACTTGTTTTCTCTCTCCTGGTTAAAGAGAGCAAATCGGGTTTCTGACCCAAGTGACTTGGGGTTAAGAACAAGCCCTGTGGACAGGTCAGGCCTGGGCTTGTATTATTATTCTCTTTGGAATCGGCTGCATGTCATGAGCCAAGCACCTCTTCTCTACACATGGAGTGTTCACTGCCTACAAGCCAGTGATGAGAAATGGATGGGGGTGTAACCTGGGAGGTACTTAAAGCAGCTTCTGGCATATTGAAAGATTTCAACAAACAAACATCAACCAGGCTGACTCAACCAGGGTGGGAGGTTGGTAAGTCCTCCCACGCTAGGGAAGTGAGGGCTATGCTGATGATTTCATCATGGCTTGCCAGGGCTGGACTAGAAGCAGAGGGGAGTCTCTGTTTCTTCTCACCATTAGCCAGGGCTGGCAAACACAGGGCCCACCTAACCCAGCCTGTGCTTGTGTGTCTATAGTTCTGTGGGTCTCAGGTGGAGGGAATCTACACAGGAGGCATTGTCATGTGTCTGACTGCACCCCTCCCGCTGGAGCTGGCCATGTAGGGCGGCTTGGCACCTGGGTGCTGGGCCAAGGGCCCTGGAGCCTGGAGCAGCTGCTCTAATTCATGCAAAGCAAGGCACACAGGTTACCCTGTCTATTTATAGCTTATTTATGAAGGAGGAAAAACAAGGGCCCGGTTGCCATGGTAACCAGGAGCATCATGGACCGCTCTTCCTGCAATGGGAAGAGGGCCAAGCCAGCTCTTGTGAGGAGCCCTCTACTGTGCACATCCTGATGGAGGCTGGGGGGCCTTCTCCACTTGTCCTGTACTGGGTTCCCGGGCAGTCTGTAGACTTTGTAGCGTGGGGGCTGTTGCTCTATTGGTGCTTGGAAAATTCAGGGGCATGCTGGGGCCATGTGCAGCTGAGCTTTCTTCATAGAAAGTGCTGTCTACTCTCTAGGTCTTCTTGTTAACTGCTGTCATCTGAGTGACTGCCTGCTGCCTTAGGTGGACGTGGAAACCTTCTAGCTATGCTCCCAGCGTGTCCCTTAGGCCACTTAGCACAGAGAACTGGACATATCGTCCTTAGAACAATACCCCTCAAGGTTACAATCTTGCATAAAGTTTGTCACCAAGGAAAGTCTTAATAAAATCTGAATGAATGAATGAATGAATGAATGGGTGAATGACTGAAGCGTTAACAGGTATTCATGTCACACTGAAGCACTGAGGGAGACTGCAATGTTTTCTCACTTTACAAATGGAAAAAATGGAGCTACAAAGAGATAACGAGATCGGCTTGACATCACATGGCTGGTAAGGAGCCAACAGCTCCTTACAACAGCTGGGGAGGAGAAAACCTTACTTGTGCTTTGTCAGAGCCCAGCAGATTTGGGAGCCAGGGAACTGCAGTTGTCAGGCCTTACAGAAAAGGTGCTGTGCGGGTGAAGCTTGACTCTGCCATTTATCAACAGTACGGTCTGGAGCTAAGACTTTGCCCTTCCATGCCTCATTTGCATAGCTGGACAAAAATGATAGTGGGTCCTTAGAGTGTGTCAGTTCCTTGCAGGCAAGGCACTGTGCCTATCTCCAAGTTATATGCTTTCCCAGTGTCTGTCTGGTACATTTATGGTACCCGGGGCAATCCTGAGATCCTGTCTATAGGAGACAGATCAGGACCTTGAGTCTGGTCACAATTGTTGGCTGTTACTGTGCTATTTGGGAATTGAGACATAGAGAGTCTGGTGAATCCCCTGAGGTCACACAGCCATATAGGCCAGAAGCTACTGCTTCGCTGATCAGTAGCTTGGTAGCCAAGGAGTAAGTTTGTTCAGGACAAAGGATGAGCATTCTGGACTGGGCTGCAGTTTCAGGGAACAACACAGAAGCCAAACAAGAAAGCTGAGTAGGGCTCTTAGTGATGGGCCTAAAGCTTTACTGATTATAGCTGGAAATGCAGCCACTGATGCCTGGTCTGCCTGGAGTTGCTATTCATTGGCAGGCCGCTGGCTCAGCCACTTAATGTCTACTACCAGGACTCCTCGAAGCTCCCAGTCGCCCTCTGCTGGGCTGTGCCAACCATCTCTAGAGGCACTCAGATCAGCCTGGCAGGAAAATAGTCAGCCACTCCATAGCTTCCATCAGATCCCACAGAAGGACAGTCATTTTTCCACTGCCATGCCTTCCTCCACTGCAGGCTCAGAACTCTGACCCTCCCCCCCAAAAAAATTCACGTCTAAAGGTTTATTTTGTCATTTTTCATCTGTTCCTCTTGTTTGTCTCATAGTCTTCTAAACCAGCCTACTCCTATTTATACTCCCCCGCCAGAGAGATTTGTTCTGGGTTTTTCTCTTTTTTGAACTTGTGAGGTGTCTGACTTTGATAGGCAGCCATAACAAATCATTCTAAGCTAGATGGCATAGACAACAGAAAAGTATTGCCTTACAGTTCATGAGTTTGGGAATATACGGACTGTGACTTCTTTTTGCGGTCATGTACAAGAGTCTGGTCTAGCCCCTCGCCTATTTTCTGGGGCTTTGGCAGGTGGCCTTTGTTTTCTTTAGCTGCAGAAACATCACAAGGAGTTGCTATCTTCACCTGTGACTTTTAACAAGCAGGACTCAAGCTAAGCTGGGCTAGGACCCACTCTTCTAGCCTAGTCTTAGCACCCCCCTTCAAAATTAGAATTTATTTTCTTTATTTCAAAAGACCCAGAGATGCAATCAGATAGAACTTAATTTTTAGTGAACATTTACTAAAAACATAGTTGAGACACTGGTTCTACACTCTTGGGATGTTATCCATCCATCCATCCATCCATCCATCCATCCATTTTCAGCTAGAACTATGCTAGGCACGTAGTAGGTGCTTAATAAATATCTGCAAATGAATTCATTTCACAGTTGTAGAGGGTGTCACTTATTGTCTAAGTAAATTAAAAAAAAATTTTCCTGACTTCTGCAGCAAGCCTTACATTTCCATCAGTAGATTTTGTTAAACTATACATAACACTACATTCATAATTCAAAGCTGAATAACATTATGAACTCTGTGTCTATATACAAACCAGTGCCTCTCCTTCAACCCTAACAACTACTGATTCACTTTATGCTTCTACAGATTTACCTATTTTGAGATATTTCATACAAATGGAACTATCTAGAGCTAGGGAGATGGCCCAGAGGTTGAAGAGCTTGCTAGCACAGGATTGGAGTTTAAATCCCCAGGATCCATGTAAATGCTGGCAGCTGTATCAGTTGGCTTGTGATGCCAATGCTCAGAGGACAGAGGCAGGGATCCTTGGAGCAAGATGGCTAACCATCTGTATTGGTGAGCTCTGGGTTCAATTGAGAGACTATGCCTCAAAGAGTAAGGTGGAGAGTGATGGAAGACTCTCAGCATTAACCTTGGGCTTCCATATATATGTACCCACATGTACTCACAGGCATTTGAACGCGATTATCACATGAAAGTACAGTCACATCACATGTGAAAGTAATTATACAATGTGGTTTTTCTTCCCTATGCCTAGTCTCTTTATATTTAGCAAATTGTTTTCAAGGGTCACCCCTGATTTAGTAGGTATCACATTTCCTTTCCTTTTATGGCTGAATACTATTCCACTGTGTTGATATACCACATTTTGCTTATTCATCCATCCGTCAATGGGCATTTGTGCTGTTTCCAGACTTGCCTGTTATGAACCTGGTTGCTATGCACATTTGCATAGAAACGTTTGTGAACTTAGCTTTCCAGTTCTTCTGGGTACTTATGACAGTGATAATTTTCGTTTAAGATCCAGTTCATTTTCCGGAGCAGATGACCATTTTACATTCCCA
>NW_022196897.1:26382650-26387103 GCF_008632895.1 Mastomys coucha | reverse complement strand
CTCAGAAATTTGCCTGTCTCTGCCTCCCAAGTGCTGGAATTAAAGGCGTGCGCCACCACCGCCTGGTGAGAGTTAAAATTTTTATACATTCTCTCCAACACTTGTGATTTTTCTCTGTCCGACTCCAGTCATTGTAGTGGGTCCAAAGCAGTATCTCACTGGGGGTTCGGGGTTGCATTTTCCTCATGACTCATGGCAGGAAACATCTTTCCACGTGTCTGTCTGGCTTTCTGAGGAAGGTGAAAGCTCCGCTACACACTTCACGGGAGAAAATAAAGGAGTTCCTTGAAGGGACTTGCTCAGCGGCTTTGCGTGGGACCTGGGGTATGTGGATGTCCCTGAAACACGCTGGATTCTAATTTAACCGTAGAAACAGATCTGGTCTGAGCGCCAGGAGATTTGGTAATTGGAGGAATTTTATTATCTGACTTAACAAATACCATCCCTTCGGCTGGTCGTCAGTTTCCCCTCCCCAGGGCTGGAGGCAAAACACTTAAAAGACCCGGGCCTCTCTAGGAAGTGAGAATTCAGGAACTCTATGTCCAATAGCACCAGTTCGAAGTCGGCCCCGCCCTCTCTCCCTTTCTCTCGCAGCGCCGGAAGTGTTAAGTTCTTTTTGGTCGCTCCACCCTCGGCCCGGAAACACTTTCTTGGGAAGATGGCGGCTGTGTCTGTGTTTCAGCCACCGGTCGGAGGCTTTTCTTTTGATAATTGCCGCAGGTACGTTCATGCCTGGGGTCGCGGTTGGGACCTGAATAGGAGCTCTGTACCCCGGGTCGGAGCTGGGCAGCGGCCTGGGTCCCGGGCGTGAGGCGAGCGTGAGGATGGTGCTCGCGGCCGTGTGACTCAGGGAATCGGGCCCCAGCGCGGGCTGCTTCTGAGGCCGCCGCGGCCCTCTCCCCTTGCCAGTGTGTAAGCATTTGGTCCTCCCTGTGGCTTTGGGGTGTGGGGGTCGTCACAGCCCCGATCTGGAATTCCTCGCGGATGGTGCTGATGATGGGAGAATCCAGTGAACAGACTGGGGTGGAAGCAAACTGAGTTCCCCTCCACCCTTTGCGCCATTGGTCTTGTCCTCTAACACTTGATTTCTGTGCCTTACCTTAGGAATGCAGTCTTGGAAGCTGATTTTGCAAAAAAGGGGTTCAAGCTTCCGAAAGCTCGGAAAACTGGCACTACCATCGCGGGGGTGGTCTATAAGGTAAGCCTAGACAGGCCTACCGTAGCAGTAACTGACCTATTTACAGTAGTTAGACCACTTGGACTCAAACTTCCAGCTAGATCTGCCAGTGCAAATGTCAGAGTGCCTCATGAAAAACCGCTTTTATTAGAAATACTTTAACCGGGAGGTTTTACATGTTAAATAGTTTGTATTTACTCATTTTGAAGTTTTAGACATTAGGGCAATTTGGCTTTTCCTAAGATACTCTAGGAAGCAGGATGCTATAATGGGAAAGCACAGAATTTGGGATTAATTGTTTTGTCTAGATGTTTAATGCATCTAGACTTTTTCTATTGAACTGCTTGGACAGTTTAGTCTCCTCTCCCCCTGTTTTGAGACAGGGTCTTATATTTCCCTGACTGTCTAGGAGCATACCATGTAGATCAGCCTGCTTTAAACTAGAGATTCACCTGCTTCTGCTTCCAGAACGTTGGGATTAAGTGATTAAGGCAAGCTACTCTGCCCTCAGTTTTTTTCACAGAGTTAAATCTCTATCCATTAAATGGAGATAAATACTGAAATAAACTCTAAGGATCATAAAGGCTAGTGATTAATGTTGTTAATGGGTGAAGAGAGACACATTTCAAAAACTAATAGAGGTGACTGTTTCTTTAATTTTCTCTGTATATGTGCATGTGCATATGCTATGGGACAAGTGTACAGGTCAGAGAACAACTTGGTGGAGTCCATTCTGAGCTTCATGTGGGTTCTTGCAATGGAAGTCAGTTTTCCAGGCTCGCACGACTAGTGTTTTTTACTTGCTGAACAACCTTGCTGACCTATTTTGTTGGTGGCCATTTTGTTGGAAAGATTGTGGGTCTTCCACATTTTTTCTTTCCAGTTTAGCTCTGTGATTTGTAAGGTATTTACTGAATCTCTGAGTTTTGATTGAAGATGGAAATGAGTCTTAATCACCTCAGGATATAGCCATTAACATTGATTAAGGATGTACTAACAATGTAGGACAATAGTTTGGTAGAATTTTGACTGTGGATATGGAGTTATGGGGACAGAGAATGGCCAACATTGTTTTTCTTAAATAATATGTATATAAATTATTGAAAACTTTCATTTTTTCTAAAAATAGGATGGCATAGTTCTTGGAGCAGACACAAGAGCAACTGAAGGAATGGTTGTTGCTGACAAAAACTGTTCAAAAATTCACTTCATATCTCCTAATATTTAGTAAGTATTGATGAATTTGAACTACTCTGAAATCTTCTGGCATGTTGGGACTAAAAATGGACCATTACCAGCATCCTCTCTGCAACCTGCTTGCTGCTGCGGCTGTTTTTTTTTTTTTTTTTTTTTAACTCTTTTAGCTGTGTTTCTGGGCTGGAGTATATGTCAGCTGGTAGAATGTTTATGTAGTGTGTACAGGGTCCTGGGCTCTGTCATCAGCACTGCAGGAAAGGGGAGTGGTAGTGATTTGAGCACTAGGGAGGTGGAAACAAGAAGATCCGGAGTTCAGGGTCACCCTTGGGTACATAGTGAATTTGAGACTAATCTAGGGTAAATGAGATGCTGTGTCAAAAGCTCACCTGTATGCCTCACGGCCAAGTCCTCCTATTGCTTTAGTCTTTTTGAGTTGATAGAAAGTTCTCCTTCTTATATGCCTCTTGTACTGGCTAGTTTTGTGTTTCAACTTGCCACAGGCTGGAGTTATCACAGAAGGGAGCTTCAGTTGGGGAAGTGCCTCCATGAGGTCCAGCCGTGGGGCATTTTCTCAATTAGTGATCAGGGGGGTAGGGCCCCTTGTGGGTGGTGCCATCCCTGGGCTGGAGGTCTTGGGCTCTATAAGAGAGCAGGCTGAGCAAGCCAGGGGAAGCAAGCCAGTAAGGAACATCTCTCCATGGCCTCTGCATCAGCTCCTGCTTCCTGACCTGCTTGAGTTCCAGTCCTGACTTCCTCTGGTGATCAACAGCAATGTGGAAGTGTAAGCTCAATAAACCCTTTCCTCCCCAACTTGCCTCTTGGTCATGATGTTTGTGCAGGAATAGAAACCTTGACTAATACACCTCTTGAATCTGTTCTCTCCCTGTTTTCTTCTCTGCTGTAACCTTTATTTGGGTTCTTTTTTTCTCATCTGGACAGTTTTAGCTAGACAGTCTTGATTTATTATTTCAGAACTGAATAAAGAAAAAAATGGAAGAGAAAATTACAATATACCATAAAATAACAGGTACAACAGGGCATGGGAAGATGGAGAATGAAGCAATTAGTTCCTTTTTGTTTGTCTTTACAGTGTGTGTGTGTGTGTGTGTGTGTGTGTGTGTGTGTGTGTCACACACTTGTGCCATGAAAGCATGTGTAAGTCAGAGACTATCTTTTAGAATTTGTCTGCTTCTGGTTTCTTTACTAATGTTCACTCTTCTGCCATACTTCTGTATAACACAGAGCGGATCATGCCCCTTTCCTCTTTAAAGGCTTTTTGAGAGACATTATGTTTCTACATTATTTTCTAGGTAAAATTGAAATTCTGGTGTGATATTTGAGACCTTGTACTACCCCTCAGGTAGCTTATGTTCCAGTTTCATTCTCTCACATTCTTATTCCTGTTCCTCTAAGTGTGAGCTGCTTCTCTTTTGCTTATGCCAGTGGCTCTAGTTATAAATACCCTTCCCAGGGTAAGAGAGCAGTTAAGAGCACTCATGCTCAATCATAAAGACCAGAGTTTGGATCCCAGCACTCATTCAGTCTGTTTACAAACCCCTGTAATTCTAGTTCCAGGAGATCCAGTGCCCTTTTGGGAGTTCCTGAGAGTACCCCCACACAGATGTATGCAGACTTTCACTCAGATACATGCACATACAGACATAAATAAGATTTAAAAACAAAGTAAAAACACTCTGTTCTCCTTTCTACTTTTAGACTGTTTCTGTTTTAACAAAGCCAGCTCAAAAAAAAAACCAAACCAACAAACAAAAAGCCCTTGCATTAACACTCAGAATTCATTCTTTTCAGGGCTGGTAAGGTAGTTCAGCATGTTGGCACCAAGCCCGACTTGAGTTGGATCCTCAGGATCTACATAGAAGGATAGAACCAAATTCTGAAAGATGTTCTTTGCCACATGCTTACATGGTACAAGTAAGTGTGTGTTATACACACACACACTGTAAAGACAACCAAAAAGGAACTAATTGCTTTGTTCTCTGTCTTAGTCAGGGTTTCTATTCCTGCACAAACATCATGACCAAGAAGCAAATTGGGGTGGAAAGGGTTTATTCAGCTTAC
>NW_022196897.1:26374551-26382327 GCF_008632895.1 Mastomys coucha | reverse complement strand
CCAGCCCAGGGATGGCACCACCCACAAGGGGCCCTCCTCCCTTGATCACTAATTGAGAAAATGCCTTATAGCTAGATCTCATGGACGCATTTTCTTAACCGAAGCTCCTTTCTCTGTAATAACTCTAGCCTGTGCCATGTTTACACACAAAACCAGACAGTACATTCTCTATCTTCCAATGCCCTATTGTACCTCTGTTATTTTATGGTATATTATGATTTTTCTCTTCCATTTCTTCTTTACTCAGTTCTAAAATAATAAAGCAAGACTGTCTAGTGTCAATATTGAATTGTAAGACTTTAACACACTGCCTTCCTCTTTTGTACAATTTGGATGTACTTGTAATAGGACTAAAACATACACTCTGTTTGGTGTAGAGAAATGGATTATTTGAAATGTCCCCACTGCACCATAGAGAATGTTTTTTATGTAATTAGTTGTGTGTCTTCATTTTAAGTTTAAAGTTGATTAGACAGAAATTGCATTGCAGACTACTCAGAACACCTCTCATGAACTTGAACTTTGTGGAGTTAGCCAAGAGGCTCTACTTCTAATTGAGCTTTCTGGTAATTGAATGCTAGTGATGTTTCTGTGGTATGTTTCAGTTGCTGTGGTGCTGGGACAGCTGCAGACACAGACATGACAACCCAGCTTATTTCCTCCAACTTGGAGCTCCACTCTCTCACCACTGGCCGCCTTCCGAGAGTTGTTACAGCTAATCGGATGTTGAAGCAGATGCTTTTCAGGTAAGGTTCCAGGGTGTGGACTTCTGTAGAATCTCTTTTCTTTCTTTTTAAACCTTAGATTTTTAGCATAAAGATGCCTAAAACTAGGGAACAAAATATTCAGAACATATTTTGTTGCAGAAATCAGTTAGAAAGCCTTTTTTTTTGTTTGTTTGTTTTGTTTTTTTTGTTTTTCAAGACAGGTTTTCTCTGAGTTAAGGGCTATTACTGTGTCCTGTTTAAAATAAACATGTGCAAGCCAGGCAGTGGTGCTGCATACTCTTTTTACATATATATGCACATGAATATATATTACATACACATGTATGCATATACATATACAATATATTTGCATATACATGGCATACATAAATAGGTTTCCGAACTTCATTCTGTGGTAACTTCCACACACAGTTCATACAAGTTTTTTTTTTTTTAAATCATATTATTACTTTATGTTTGTAGATGTTTTGATGTTTTAAAATCTTTTTTTTTTTTGGTTTTTCAAGACAAGTTTTCTTTGTGTAGTCCTGGCTGTCCTGGAACTCACTCTGTAGACCAGGCTGGCCTCGAACTCAGAAATCCGCTTGCTCCTGCCTCCCAAGTGCTGGGATTATAGGTGTGCGCCACCACTGCCCGGTGATGCTTTAAAATCATTTTTTTTTAAAGATTTATTTATTATATGTAATTACACTGTAGCTAGCTGTCTTCAGATTCTCCAGAAGAGGGAGTCAGATCTCATTAAGGATGGTTGTGAGCCACCATGTAGTTGCTGGGATTTGAACTCAGGACCTTTGGAACTCACTCTGTAGACCAGGCTGGCCTCGAACTCAGAAATCTGCCTGCTTCTGCCTCCCAAGTGCTGGGATTAAAGGTGTGTGCCACCACTGCCCGGTTTCCCTCTGACTTTCTTAACTAGATTTTTTTCCCCCATATAGGATTTCTCTTGGTGGCCCTGGCTGTCCTGGAACTCACTTTGTAGATCAGGGTGGCCTCAAATTCAGAGATCCACCTGCCTCTGCATCCTAGGTGCTGGAATTAATGGTGTGTGCCATTACCACCCAGCTAGATTTTTTTTTTTCCTTTTGGTTTTTTTTTTGAGACAGAGTTTCTCTGTGTAGCCCTGGCTGTCCTGGAACTCACTCCGTAGACCAGGCTGGTCTCGAACTCAGAAATCCGCCTGCCTCTGCCTCCCAAGTGCTGGGATTAAAGGCGTGCGCCACCACCGCCCGGCCTAGATTTTTTTAATGTAGTTCAGAACCACATACCTAGGAACAGTACTGCCAGTAGTGGGCTGGGCCCTCTTCCATAATTAGTAATCAAGAAACATGCCCTTAGGCCAATCTAGTAGAGGCAGTTCCTCAGTTGAGGTTCCCTCTTCCCAGGCATGTGGACCACCAAGATCCGTCCTCAAGTCTGTTACAGAAGAAATAGTGCCCGCATTTCTTCCTGAGACCTGCCTTAACCTGAGCATATTCCTTATGTGAGAGTGAGCATCAGACACCTGCATCTATGAATATCATGAGCTCATTGGCCTAAAGAGGTTTATATAGGTCATGTGGCATTTAAAACAAAATAGTGCCAATAATTATAGATCGGGAGATTTAAAATAAAAATACAGATTTCTGTCTTGTTTTTAAAAGTTAGAATGAAAGTAGACGAATAATGTGGCAGTAACTTTTAGGGATTTTGTGGTCAGTGGAGCATATTTGTCATAGCCCTTGCTTTGCTGTGCTGTGTTGCCTTTGTCCTCTGGCTGTCCTGAGCTTTGCAGTCCTTGTAGGATAGGATAGCTCTGCATTCTCTGTGGTGTCTGTGCAGGGTGGTTAGTGAGTTAGCTCCCACTGCACAGATAAGAGGTGCTAAGCCAGAGCTGTAATCTCTGCTCAGCACTTTATATATGAAGCCATCATGCTAACACAGGGTATTGTTACTACCAAATAAATGCTCCAGTTATAGCATGAGACCAACTCATCATTTATGACACTGATTTAAAAAAAGTTATAGATCTTAATTTTAAATATAAAGCTCCCCCTGGTGGATCATATGGCCTATTACATACAATTTTTATATTTGTTTTAAAGGCATTTTCAAAACAATATAGCAAATATTTAATCTCTCTAGTATGACTTAAGAATTCTGTAGTTCTTTTTTTTTCTCTCTCTCCAGTGCTTCATTTTTACTTAGTACAGTTTCTAAAGGTTATTTATTTACTTATTTTGTGAGATAGGGTCTCACTGTATCTCTAGTTGACCTGGAACCTGCTGTGTAGATCAGACTAGCCTTGAACTTACAGAGATATACTGCCTCTGCCTCTCAAGTGCTGGCATTAAAGGGTTTGCATTACCATGCCTGGCCAGAGTTAAATTTTCTATAATGTTTTGAGAAAAAATTTAAATTAAAAAATTTAAACCAAGATAGTATTGTCCTTCATATCTGGTGACGTTGGGTGAATTATATAAAGTTTAGGGGAGAAAGGCTTTCATTTGACTTTAGTGCTTTGGGTCAAGATCTGCCAGCTGTGACTTTGTTGGGTCATGTTACTTTTTTTTTTTTTTAAAGAAACATATATATTTAAGAACTAGTTTTTTTTTTTAAAGATTTATTTATTTTATGTGTATGAGTGTACACTGTAGCTGTACAGATGGCCGTGAGCCATCATGTGGCTGCTGGGACTTGAACTCAGGATGGCCCCACTTGCTCCGTCCTTGTCCCGCTCCCTCCGGTCCTGCTTGCTCTGGCTCATGTTACTTTTTTTAAAAAGACTTTTATTTCTGTTGGTGAGTGCATACACACATACTCACTTGCACACTCACTCTCTTGTGTACATACACACACACACACTCCTGCACAGAGGCCAAAGGAGAGCACTGGATCCCTAAGGTAGAGTTACAGGCAGTTGTGAGTCACCTGTCGTAGATATGGAGAACTTAGCTCAGGTCCTCTGTAAGCATCAAGCACTCCTAACTTAAGGCATTTCTCCAGCCCTGTCTTACACTTCTTAAGTATAAGTTGAAAAATGTCAGTGATAGTTTCTGTCTCATTGACTTATAAGGGCAAAAAGAGATAAATGTCTCATTGACTTTATGAGGGACAAAAGAGATAAAGAAAGGACTGACTAGCTAGCTTAGCAGGTAAAGGCACCTGCTGCCAAGTTTGAAAGTCTTGAGTTTGACAGTGCCAGACCCCACATGCTGGAGGAGAGAAGAACTTCCGTAAGTTGCCTACTGACCTCCACATGTGCAATATGGTGTTCATGCATCCACATAGACATTCACAGCACAAGTATGTGAGTGTAATAGTTTGAAAAGTAAAAAGCAAGGCTGATGATGGTATTTATAATGGGACCTAAATGTTTTTTATTTGACTTTTTTCAGATCTTTTATGCTTTACCAACATCTTCATGTGTATGCATTAACAGAAATGGCACACTAGGACATTTACTACTTTGTTGCTTGCCCTGTGTACAGTGCTGCATTGGTTAGTAGAGAGCTCAGATTCAGGAGTTCTCTCCAGCCCAGAGAAGAGTTCTAGAGACCTAGCACCACATGAAGTAAGAAAATACTTAAGTGAATGAATACTAGTTGGAGGTGAAGGCTGAATTTTAGTAAATTCTCAAAGAGATCTGATCCACAAATTTTTAAGTACCAACTATCAGTAATATTATATACTAATTATATTAAAATACAATTATACTACCTATATAGTATATAAGTATTATATTATTTTAATGTCAGCCTCATGTTATATTAATCAGCTTTTGAATTTTAATGATATGGCCCATTTGAAGATATTTTCACAAGTATTTGGGAGGTTGCCTAATTCCTCAGGCTGTATTTTAGAATAAATTCCTTGGCTCTAAAAAAATTCCGTGTCTGGAACAGGAAGTCTGGAAGGACTTTATTCAGATGCCCTCCTGAGCAGGCAATAGACTAGATGACCCAGCATTGGTGGGGACAATCATCCAGCCTTTCTGGCTTGTCTGTGCAGTGTCTCAGGCTCCAGCCTTGAGCCTGCTGTTAACAAGCTTTGGACCAGATGTTTCCACAGTTAAGGCCTCTGTTCCCTTTTTAGGCTGGGACTTGTGAAAGAAAGAAAGAAGGAAGAAAGGGAGGAAGGAAGGAAGGAGAGAAGAGAGAAAGAAAGAATCTTTTAAATTTGTTTTTAATTTTGTGTGTGTTGGTGGGTGAGGTATGTATGTTCAGTTACAAACAGCCTTGGAGGGCTGTCTGAGCCAGGGTTACAGGCAGTGATGAGCCTCTTGATGTGGGTGTTGGCAACTAAACTTGGGTCTTCTGCATTCTTAACCATTGAGCCAACTGTCCAGCCATCTTAAAAAATTTAAAAATTACTTTAAATTGAATATTTTTTAGTGTGTGTGTGTGTGTGTGTGTGTGTGTGTGTGTGTGTGTGTGTGTGTGGTGATGCACATGTGGAGGAGGTCAGAGGACAACTGAAGAGTTGGTTTTCTCATTCCACCATGTAGGTCTTTTTTTTTTCTTTTTGATTTTCAAGACAGGGTTTCTCTGTGTAGCCCTGGCTGTCCTGGAGCTCACTCTGTAGACCAGGCTGGCCTCAAACTCAGAAATCTGCCTGCCTCTGCCTCCCAAGTGCTGGGATTAAAGGCGAGTGCCACTACTGCCCGGCCACCATGTAGGTCTTGATTGGACCTCTCAAAATCATCGGGCATGGCAGCAAGCACCTTCATCTGCTGAGCCATCTCTGGCTTCTCATCATGCTACTCCTAAAATTCTTTCTTACCCTTGAATTTTTCACTTTAAAAATGGAAGATTATCAGCAGTTTGGTACCTGGACTTCATAGTTGTGCTTCTGGATGTCACGTAGCTCTTCCCAGCCAGAATGACGGCTTTGCTCCTTTATTTGCGATTTAGTGTATGGCAAGTTTAGAATGTGTTGGCTTCAAATTTCTTTTTAAAGGGCCAAAGGTTTTAAATCCAGCATGTTTATCAAGTACAGCAGTTGTCTTGGTGAAAAACTGAGCCAATCCAGGGAAAGGGATCTGTAGAAATGATCACCAACTAGGTAGAGTTCAGCAAATGTCCAAGACTTGAGTGCATAGTTACATGAAGGGAAAGTGGGTGGAAACATTTTTTTGTTTGGGTTCCTGAACATTTTGTGGGTCATAGCAGCAGCTTCATAGGTCATGGTGGAGCTCCATATGTCCCTGAAGGATGCAACAGTTTCCTGTTTTACTTACAAGCATCTGTGATTATTACTAGGTGGGTTTATTCAGAGGGAAAGGGTGTTGTGACATGAGCCATGTGTGTTGAGACTGCTTGTTAGAAGAGCCGAATGGCTTGAATTTAGTAACTCCTCACTGTTAACTAACTTGGTAGCTTATTATGCAGTGCTGATAGTCTCTGGAATAACAAGCTCTCTAGTTTTTTGTTTTGTGTTTCTTTTGTTTTATTTTGTCCCCCCCCCCCTTTTTATTAAAATGGGAATGATAGTGCTTTTTAAAAGGTGGCTGTGTGTCAGATCTGAAATGAGTCATGTGGTAGGTATACTGCACACAGTTTACAGTAGCTAATTGTAGATGTTTAACTGCTTTTAGTTCCCTGCCTGGTTCCTATGCAGGCACTAATTCCTTAGTGAACTCACATGAAAACTCTTGTCTGACTTGTGCAGCTTTTGTATAAGCTACAGTGACTTAGGACTCAATTCTTTCTTTGTGTCTGTTCTGATCACCAGGTATCAAGGTTACATTGGTGCAGCCCTAGTTTTGGGGGGAGTAGATGTTACTGGACCTCATCTCTACAGCATCTATCCTCATGGATCAACTGATAAATTGCCTTATGTCACTATGGGTGAGTGTTATGTTTTTCTTGTTTGAGATTCAAAAACAAATTGGTCTTTTGAAGAGCTAAGGGAAGCAACAGTGCATTCCAGTGATGTGACTTAGTCAGCTTTTTATCCAGTGCCTACCATGGGTTGTTAACTTGGGAGGTGATATAAAAAAGAATTTGTGTGTGTGTGTGTGTGTGTGTGTGTGTGTGTGTGTGTGTGTGTGTGTTTTGAGACAAGGTTTCTCTGTGTAGCCCTGGCTGTCCTGGAACTCATTTTGTAGACCAGGCTGCCCTCGAACTCAGAGATCCACCTGCCTCTGCTTCTTGAGTGCTGAGATTAAAAGACTGTGTCACCATGCCCAGCTTTCGAAAAAGATTCTTGATATAATTGGATAAAGAATTTAGTGAACAATTTTAGATAAAGACTCTTGGTTGTAAGGATTTATTTACTGGATACCCACAGACAATAAAGGACTATAAAACTGTTATTAGCAATGTTAGGAAGTGAAAAATACTCAGATAAAGGCTACTAAAGTGTAGGTAATACTGAACTGTGGTTACATCAGGTGTTACTTTGGAGAAATTAGGTCAAGGATATGTGGGAACTCATTGTTACTTCTTCTACCTATATGAGAATTTGCAGTGATCTAAAAACCAAAAGGTTATGAATATCCTAAGAGGATCTAGGAGTTGTGGGCAGGCAGAAAGCAGTGGAAGCTTGGGTGGATCCTGGGAGAAGGTGATATTAGAGTATATAGAGCCCTCTAAGTAGGTGGAAAGACTGAGTGGAAGTTAGATCTTTCAACATGTTGGAACTGATAGAAAATCTCTAAATCATTTTAATTTCTTTTATTTATTTATTGTGCCACATGTGTGGTTAGAGGACAAGTTAATGGGGTCAATACTCTCTGTGGTTTCTGGGGATTACACTCAGGTCATCCAGCTTTGTGGCAAGTGCTTTTTACCTACTGAGCCATCTCACCAGCCCAAGAGGCCCTTCTTCAATGAAGCTAGAGTGGCAGGGTCCCTTTTATGGGACCGTGGAGATCCTTAGTTTCCTCCTTGTAAAGTGTCAAGTGATACCAGGCTGTTGTGATACCAGGCACAGTACACAGGGGAAATCTGTGCCAATGCCTGGCCTACCAATGTTTGCAGTGTTTTTGGGTCAGGCTTTTGTGTTTGTGGTTTAGCTCTAACTGCTAAATAAGAACAGTAGGTTCTTTTGTTGTTGCTTTTTTTTTTTT
>NW_022196897.1:26353380-26374541 GCF_008632895.1 Mastomys coucha | reverse complement strand
TTTTTTTTTTTTTGTATTTAAAATTTTTTGAAAGTGATAAAATTTTCCTTAGACAAATTGACATTTCAAACGGAAGTTTATATTTCTGAATCAAATTGTGTAAGTATAGTTGTCTATGGTTGCTGTTTTTCTTGCTGTTTGCTGTCTACCTTTCTGTGATGGCTCTGGAGCTGGAAAGATGATCTCTTTGCAGAGTTGGAAGTTACCAGTTAGAGACTTTATTGATCCATTGTGTAGTCTGTCCCTGTACAAGGCACTTCATAGTAGATGTTTTTTCAGTGCTAGGAAACCAACTTACACCAGGAGTAGATCTTTGTAATTAATGTTTTGTTTCAGATAGGATTTTGTATAGCTCAGGATGGCCTCAAATTCTTTATGGCCTTGAGCGCCTGATCTTCCTGTCTCCACCTTCCAAGTGTGGGGCATGCTTTCGTGTGTAGATGGGTCTTTTTAATTATCTTAAAATAAATTTTTCTAAAGTGGTTAAGAATTCTTTTTCTATTGAAGTGCTTTTATTTCTCCTTCTAATTCCTTGAAGTGGTAGTGATAATTTTGTTTTTTTGGTGGTACCAGAGTTTGAACACAGGGCCTCAAGTATGCTTGTAAGTGCTTTATCACTAAGCTAGGTACCAAGCCTTAGCCCTCTTCTTTGTCCACCCCCCCACCCCCCCACAGACAGGGTTTCTCCGTGTAGCTCTGGCTGTCCTGGAACTCACTCTGTAAACCAGGCTGGCCTCGAACTCAGAAATCGCCTGCCTCTGCCTCCCAAGTGCTGGGATTAAAGGCATGCGCCACCACTGCCCGGCTCAGCCCTCTTCTTATTTTGAGACATTATTTTATCTTACAAAGTTGTTTGGTCTGGCTTTGAACTCACTTTGTAGTCTAGACTGGCCTTGAACTTGTAATCCTGCTGCCTCAGTATTTCGAGTAGCTAGGAATATTAAACTATCCTCTCAGACTCAGCTTCATCTTTTTTCTTAGAGTGGGTGGGGCTTGAGACAGGTTCTCTGCATAGCCTTGGCCATTTTGGAACTCACTATGCAGACAAGGCTGACCTTGAATTCCTAAGAGATTGCCCTTCAGAATGCTGGGACTTAAGGCCTGTGCTACCATGCCAGGCTTGGTTTCATTTTTTTTTTTTTTTTATTTGAAAGATTCTGAACTTGACAAAAATAACAGTGCACAGGGAAGCCATACTTCATTCAACTGCCAGTATACTCCTGTGTGGGCAGGCTCTTATTGTCACCATAAACCCTCACCCTGTCCTTCAAGATGTTCTCTGTTTTCCAACAGCCAGATAAAAACCACCAGTTTCAGGACATTTCACTTGCTTTTGATTTTGTTGTTTTGAGACATGGTTTCACTCTAGCCCTGGCTGTCCTGGAACTCAATCTGTAGATCAGGCTGGCTATGGACTCGAGATACATCTGCCTCTGCCTCCTTGGTGCTTGGATTAAAGGTGAGTGTTACCACTGCCTGGCAGGACATATAACATTAATATCAAGCATTTTTAAAATGGAAAATAGAATACCTTTCACTTGCATTTGAGCTGTAGTGGTTTGCCACATGCTGACTTCGGAAAAAGTCGTTTGAAGTAAGCAGTCAGGTGCCTATTTTGCTTGTGCTTGCCATGGTCTTAGGCTGTTATGAACTTAATGGAGTTCAGGTCCATAACTGAATTTGTAGAATATTTCTTCTCTCTCACTCACTCACTCACACTCACAAGCTTTGCGACAAGTCTTTGCTCACTCTGTAACCCTGGCTGATCTGGAACTTGCTTTGTAGACCAAATCGGCCTTGACCTCACAGAGATCCACCTGCCTCTGCTGCCTGAGTGCTGAGATTAAAGGTGCTTCCTACCCTGCCCAACTTGTAAGATATTTCCTCTTTACCCCACTTACTCTACACTGTCTGCTTTTGCTGTCCTAAAGGACTAAATTAAGACTGATGTCTGATTTCATAATGTACGTAGGCTATTAACTTTGAGAGTTGTTTATTCAGCTGCACATTTGTTCCTCAACTATTTGTTTAGATTTTTATTTTATTGTTTTAGGCAGGGTCTTTATGTAGCCCTAGCTATCCTATAACCTGCTATGTAGACCAGGATGGCTCAAACTTCCAGATCCTCAGCCTCCCAAGCGCTGGGATCAAAGGTGTGCGTCTATTCCTGCCAGTTCCTCAACTATTTTATTGAGTGAGATTTACGAGAGGGTCTTTACCTTCAAGACAGGCATAGTCTTTGCAGAGAGGCATATAGTAGACGTCTGCAGAAGCTGGTTTGTTACAAAGGCCAGTGGGATCCATGGGAGAAAGGTCACTTCTAAACTGTTGTGATGCAGGGAAAGTTTAGCCGAGTCTTAAAAGGAGCCTTGTTATTCATTTGCCAGATATTCATTTGGCAGCACCAGTGTTAGGCACTGTGTTTGGTGCAGAGAACATAGTTCTCAGCACAGTGCCACCTTTTAGCCTGTTGCCTTGTGGCTCAGAATGGCGTTAAGCAGGTAAATACATGCAACTCTAAAAGAACATAGTAACAAGGAATAACAGGAAGGAGGATGTGGTGTTTGAAGAGTCCTTTCTGAGCAGTGACTCTGAAACATTGTCTGATGAGAGTAGTCTGCACATGATAAGACACAAGAGGCAAAGTATTTAAGGAAAGTAAGTCTACTTCATACCTCTCCCCAAGACCTACCACTGTTAGGGGTGGATCTTGTTGTTTTTTTCTTATCTAAAAAATATTTCATGGTACATCTTCATCTGTTCTTCTGTACGACTTACCTATCTGCCTATATAGGTATCCTTTAAATACATAGATGAAGCCAACCTGGCTCACACAATCATCTCCTATTGATTTGTCTTCTTTTTTTATTTTTTGTTCTGTTGGAAATCAAAGCAGGGCCTTGTACATGAGGGAAGTGCTTTGTCATCGAGCTACATCTGCAGCTTTAAATTTTAAGGCTTTTGTCTCTCTGTGGGTCTAAATGATGTGAATGATACGCGATATGAATATTATTTCTGCAGTTGCTGTAATTGACTGCTTCACATGTCTGTACTGTGACTTCCTGGTCATTCTAATGATGAACAGTTTGCTTTTTAGAGTTTTACCAGTAAATTGATTGGTTTGTATTTAAGTTTCTAGATTAGGATGTGTTCATGTCTCTGTCAGAATTCTTTTTTAAGCAGTACAATCATTGCATGATTTAAGGAAGAGGTGTTCTGCTTTTGTTTTTGTTTTTGATAGCATGTGGTTTCTAACTTACCTAGGAGGGGAAACACTGGGTTTGGGGCCAAGAGCATGCCAAAAAAAAAGAAAGAAAGAAAAAAGAAAATCCCCATTTAGAAGTGGGCTGTGTGAGGTGAGCATGGTCATCTGTAGAGCTGTGGCAGCAGTGGCTGGACAGTCTCTGGGCTGATGCTGCAGTCCTTCACACTGCCAGAGAGCTGCATGGGAAAGCGTGGGTGCTTCTGAAGGTGAAGCTCAGCCTGTTCGTGTAAGGGTGGACTTCTCAAGACACAGGAAGGAAGTACAGCTGCTGGGCAGGCAGCCCTCAGAAGTGACAGCTGGCAAGCAGTATAGGATATTTTACCTTTCAGTTGCCTTCCAAATAGATGGCACTAGTTTATTCTCACTGAGAGAACACAAAGATATCTTTCTGGAGCTGCCTCTCAAACATGGATCTTTTTGCCAGTTTGATACGGGAAAACGCCAGAGAGAAGTTCTGCCTTACTCTGCCCACAGGGAAGATTCTTAGGCCCTAGGGTGGTCCAAGCTCTGCAGGTTGGCTTCACTGGAGGTGAGGCAGAAACAGTGCTGAGGATCGGAGAGAGATCTATCTAGGGGGCCCAGCAGAGGGCCAGAGGTGAGGCAAAATGGGGTCTAGATGTTGCAAGCCAAGATGTTTTTGTTTTGGGGGTTCTTAGCCCAAGGCAGTCTTAATCTTATTGGGTTAGATTTGCTGTGCAACAAAAATGACGTGCTAAAGGCTTAGAAAGGTAGGTTGTGTTCAGACCAGGCATGTGGAAGCCATGGACTGGCCCGGTGTCAAGAGGGATGACCCTGTCATTGTGGAGAGCATTTAGTAGTTTGCCAAACCACAGGCTAATCCTGCATTCTTGGTGTTGGTTCTTTACTGTCTTCTTCCATGCCACTGCCTGCCTGCTGTTGGCTGCTGTGTGGCAGTAACTCCTCCGCCATGGGCAGCTCCCTCTTTAGTTTCATTTCCAGCTCTTTTTCTGTGTATATTCTAGACCTCTGTGGCAGCAACCTGTTGCTCTCACCTGAATACATTCTCACTGCCACTCCCTGGCGTTGTCCCTTTTGTCACTGCAAAACTTCTGTGATATGTAAGAGTGGAATCTTGTCTTAAGAACCTGCCAGAATCTTGTTTCTGTAATTTGGTATTACCAATGAATGTATGGAACTTAGTAACTTCAGCTGCTGCCTACTGTGGACTAGAGTTTCGCAGTTCTAGAGTAGAGTTAGCATTGATCCTGTTCTATTTTTATGGCTGGCTCAGTTTAGCTGTAAGAAAACAAGACAAAGCAGTGTTCATGTGACTGGTCCTTTTTTGGTTATCATTGAATCTAGTGTCATTTTAAATTTATTAAAAGTAAAGCATATTTATGTAGTGTCTCTGTGTCACAGTCTGCTGGGTGCTGCTACATTATCTTCTGTTAAAGGCTCTGCAGATGATTCTGTTATTGCTGCTTTATTGATGAGAAACCCAAAGCTTATAGAGATGTAGCAATTTAGCTATTATCGCTCAGCTGGTAAGTGGCAAAGCTGGGATTTGAACCTTTGATGTCTTCCTCCAGCAAGTCCCAGTACAACACTGCTGCTGTGATAATCACTGTCTCACAGATGTTGTCTCATTAAGCTATTAAGCCTTGCTTCTGAGTAGTCAAAGTATCTGTCCAAATTCCCAAAAGATATTTATTTGCTTTGTATTTTTGATTGTTCCTTGTGTAGATTTTTTACCTTGCATATCAACAACAACCAAGCATTTATTGAAACAGCTTTATAGAGTCAAAAACAATTTTCAGTTTTTCATAATTCTATGACCTTAAGACAACATGGTTTTATTTTTTTGTTTCATTGCAGTCCATGTCCATTGTGAAAAGGAGAGCTTTGCAAAAGTATAAAAACTCAGTTTCATAGTACCCTGGGCTTTGCCTCTGTGCCTTTGGGCTTTCTCAGCCTTGCTCTGTGACAGGTGCTGGGTGGGTGACTCCTTCCTAGCCTGGCTTCCATTTCTGTGTGGTTTGTTTTTGTGTCTTCATTCTGCTGATTTCCCTTTCTCCACTTTCTATCCTGTGAGGGAGGGGTGGGGAGCAAGGGTTGAAGGAGAGCACTGGAATTGCCAGAATTTGATGAATCTTGTTTTAATTCATGCTTCTTATTTTGGGTGAGCAACAGCCCAAACCTCAAATAATGGCACAAGCAAGGGCTGTCCTCAGTGTAATGCTCTCCTGGGTTGTGAGAATCCTGGGGGATTTCTGCCTTCTGCTAGCATAGTTTGAGAAAACGAATGCCTCATCTATATTCTGTTTTATTTAAATTGACTTTATTATGAAAAGTAGAAGCCAAACTTTGTAATAAGGTGTTTTTTTGGTTTTCTTTTTGTTAGTTTTGTTGATTTGACAGTAAGCACTGATAGAAAGGGGTACCAAAAGTTTGCTTACCCGCAGGATAGTGTGGGCAACTAGCCAGGTGTACAAAGTCTACTTTTTTACATTAAATATGTCAACCCAGCTGGCACAGGTGATCTCCTGGCATTGGTCTGGATGTCTCACTAAAGCTTGGTCCTTTAGAGGGTTTACTGGGAGAAGAGTATGGTGATCACCCTGTGGTCTGGCCCTGTCTCAATCATGTTGACCACAATGACAATAACACTCAAGCTCCCTGCAGCAGTACAGCTGTGGCAAGATACTTCGCTACTGTTGTGTTTGACCTTCAGATGTGGAGAGAGGCTTCCAAAGGTTTCTCCACCTATCAAGGAAGTGCACAACCTAGAAAAGGGAATGCTAAAGTTTTAGTTTACTGACATCCCTTCTAGAAAATTAATTTGGAAGAGACTACTAATGTGATTTGTGAAGCTGGATAAGAGTCTGACTTTTTTTTTTTTAAATTAAGAAAGAGATAAGGTTTTAGTCATTTCTTTTTAGATGGACAAAATGCAGGCACTTAATTCTCAGATTAATTAGCTTATGCTGTGAACTTGCCAGCTTTCCTTTATTAGGCAGACTGAAGTCATGTCAGGAGAAGCTTGGGGACTGTCTTTTTGTTAGGTTGGCAGTGTTCCTTGTAGCAGCATTGGCATGGTATATAAAATTTTTATTTTGCCTGCTTATCCACATAGAGAATTAACGTGAATACATTTCAAGCATGACATTCCTGGAAATGAGGCCCTTGGACAATTTAGGAATACTAACTTAAGGAATAAACATTGGTATGCATCATTAGGGAAGATGTGGGGTCACTCTGAGGGCCATTGAGGTAAAGTCTATCCAGAGGAACTGAGTACACTGTTTCCTAATTACTGGAATGTACCTACCAAATCCCAGTTACAGGGCCCTGGGCAGTTTAGATGATGCAGACAGAGAGGCAGAAACAAACCAGTTGTCTTGTCTTACAGAGAGATTAATCCTAAAATTAAACTGAACCATGGATGATGTCTTGGTCACTGTTCTGTTGCTGTGAAGAGATGTCATGACCAAGACAATGTTTATAAAAGAAAGCATTTAACTGGGAACTTGAGTTTCAGATATTTGGACCATTATTATCATGTTGGGGAGATGGTGGCATGAAGGCATGGTGCTGGAGAAGTATCTGAGGGTTATGTCCTGATCTGAAAGTAGAGAGGAGGAAGAAAAGCTGGGCCTGATGTGGACTTTTGAAGCTTCCTGCAACAGGCCACACCTACTAATCCTTCTCAAATAATGCTACTCTCTGATGACTAAGCGTTCAAGTACTTAAGGGGCCAATCTCTTTTTTTTTTTTTTTTTTTTTTTTTTTTTGGCTTTTCAAGACAGGGTTTCTCTGTGTAGCCCTAGCTGTCCTGGAACTCACTCTGTAAACCAGGCTGGCCTCGAACTCAGATATCCGCCTGTCTCTGCCTCCCAAGTGCTGGGATTAAAGGCATGTGCCACCTCTGCCCAGCTTGAAGGGCCATTCTTATTCAAACCACCACATAAAGAGAATTTGAGGATGAGGATCACTTTTTCTGTATTTTACACACCCTTTGTGTAGTTATGTCCCCCACTTTTCTTTCTTTCTTTATTTACTTATTTATTAATAAATTTATTTTGAGGCTTGCCATGTACCCCATGCTGGCCTCAAACTCCTGATTTTCTGCCTCAGCCTCTCCAATGCTGGAATGACAAACAAGTGCTGCTACTATGCCTGCTGTGCAGACACGGTGTCTCCACATGACTTGATTTTTGAAAGTTATCTTGTATGGGACCAAGTTAGCATGCTTCAGGATGGTAAAATGTTTCTTCCATATTCATTTTCAGTTCCTGAGTCAGGGATGGATTTAGCTGCAGCTGTATTTAGTTCTTCGGCTTTCTTGGATACCTTCTCAGAAGACCACCAGTCGGTCTATGGACTTCATCACTAAAGCATTGCTGGGAGTTCTTTTTGCTATATTAAGAGTCCTAGAATCATGTATTGCTATGATTTTTGTCTATGTCCTGAATCCTGTGAATCAGAGGTAGCCAGGATCTGTGCCAGTATAGGAAATTTCATTCTTGGAAGCTGTGTGCAGACAGCTAGTGACTCTGAGGGTCTCTTTGGGAAGTACTGAAGTGTAACTTAGAACCCTGGAAAAAGCCATGGAAATCCTGGCTTCAGGTCTAGCTCTGCTTGCAGCTAGCTTCCTGGAACCTGAGATCTGTTATTTTAAAAATGAAGCTGATGTCTTCAACCAGCTAGCACCTCCAAACAATCGAGTTAAAAGGTGGCTGTTTCTGCTGTGTTACTATGTTCTCTCCTTGACATAGGGCTGGCTGGAGCTGCTAGTGTAGGGGCCTCAGAAGCATCTCAAGCATTCAAGATGACCCATTACTGAAAGGGGGTAATGAGAAGGCTAGGCTGACTCCATGACAGGCTTCAAATTGGCAGTTCAGGAGATTAGGCCTAAAAACCCAAGCTTCAGGTAGCTAATCAGAAACTGCCCCATCACCTGGCCTGAAGCAAGGACAATGGTCAGTAGTTTCCAGCAAGACCCCATACCCCAGTAATGGAATGTCCTTAGAGACAGAATAAAACAAAGCCCACCTATTCCGGGATTCCCCTAGTGAGCTATAAATTGGGCCTGCAAGCTCACTTTGGGGTCTCTCTATCTTGGTAATGGGAGACTTCTGCAGGCTGGGCTTCTGCAGAATAAAACCCTTTTTTTTTTTTTTTTTTTTTTTTTTTTAAAGAAGCTGATGTGGTTTTGGTGGTTGTGGTATAGTATTTTTATTTTTGGCAGGTCTGTGAATGAACTTGCCTTTTAATCTTGGGAATGTGAAGGCCACACCTACTAGTGCTTCACATCCTTCTAGGGCGCTGAGATGTAATGTCTGTGTGTACACACTGTGTGGGCACTGTACACTTTTACCTGCATGTGTTGCTCTCTCTGCCATTTTTTGAGGTGCTGTGAAAAGAGCTCATTTCTAGAGTCAATGTATCTTTAAACCTAAATCGAGAATTCCCTGGCTATGAACCTTGATTTCTGCTGTAAAATGGTGGCTAGAAAGTGGGGATGTATGCTTTTAATCCTAGCACTATGAAAGCTGTAGTGGGCAGATCTAGTAGGGCTGTATTTTGAGTTCTAGGCCAGACTGAGCTCTGTATGAGACCTGTCGCCAAAGAAAAACAGGAGTGGCTAAAGGTCCTGTCCTCTTGAGTGGGGTTTGAAGGTACAGTGGGTGCCCTGAGTGTCAACCTTGCTGGGAAGCACATAGTGGATGTTTGTGTAGTGTTGCAGTCATTTTAGTGCCAACACATTTTCTGTGCAGTTCTGTGTGCTAAGATTTCTTTGGCACCTTTCCAAGCTTTGATTAGTACAAGTAAGGTCCATTTTAGAAGATTTAAAATGTGTAACTCATGGATTTTGAATCTTAAGATTTCTATAGCTGTGAAATGCCAAAAAGGAAACAGCTGGGAACTGAAAACCCCTGCAGGTTAAATTCTATATCTTGCTTCCTGGTTTTTGCAAAGGTGGTACTAAGCCAATAGATGGTGCCCTTAGGTTAGAGATGAGAAAACTTTACCTTGTAAAATTCATGACGTTACCTGAAACAGAATGTAGTACAGCTAGCCTTTGACAGTTCTTAACCTATTCTGACCAGAGTGGACTTTGTTCTTGGTTCTGTGGGGTAGATAAAGGTGTTGGTAAAATACTGAAGGTATTGAATTAATGTTATCTTCTTTTTTTTTTTTTTTTAGCTTTGACATTTTCCTATGAAATCTTTTCGAGTTTGAGTTCAGTACTCAGTCTATCCACAACCAAATAAAAGCCCTGCCAGGAGTACTTTTAGATCGGTTAAACAAAGTGTTCAGTTTTACGTCCTTTGCTTTAAATCCCACTTCAGAGAGACTGAGGTTAACTAATTCTTCTTTCCCTGCTCTTGTCTCAAAATTGGACCAGCTGAAAGCAAAGTGTCTTTGTACTTAGAACCTAGCGCTTACTGCTCTTTTTTACTCTCTGATTTTAGGTCAGATTAAGTGGAAAGTCCCTTTCTGTGTTTCTGAGTAGTTCATAGGATGAGGGTGGTGCTACCTCCAGAGATAGGGCCTGTGTCCTCTTTGTGCTACTAGCTGTGCAGCTTTGAGTAGGTTCCTTTCCCTCTCTGAATATACATTGTTTCCATGTCTGAAAAGAAGCTACAGATGAGTTAAACGAAAGATTTGCAGCTGTCTATATTTTCTCAGTAAGTAGGATCTCTTTCTTTTTTTTTTTTTTTGAGACAGGGTTTCTCTGTATAGCCCTGGCTGTCCTGGAACTCACTCTGGAGACCAGGCTGGCCTCGAACTCAGAAATCCGCCTGCCTCTGCCTCCCAAGTGCTGGGATTAAAGGCGTGCGCCACCACTGCCCAGCTAGTAAGTAGGATTTCTATTTTGCACAATATTTTATTATTAAAATCAGGTATGCTTACAATTTGGTAAAACTTTTGCCCTCCATCTTAGCCCATAACCATGGGGTTAGGTGGCCTTCTGTTTTAAGAGAATGTTTCGCCGGGCAGTGGTGACACACGCCTTTAATCCCAGCACTTGAGAGGCAGAGGCAGTCGGATTTCTGAGTTCGAGGCCAGCCTGGTCTACAGAGTGAGTTCCAGGACAGCCAGGGCTACACAGAGAAACCCTGTCTCGAAAAACCAAGAGAGAGAGAGAGAGAGAGAGAGAGAGAGAGAGAGAGAGAGAGAGAATATGAATGAGAATGTTTCTTGCCATAACTAGTGACATGCTACCACAATATATTAATAAGAAAACCTTTCACATTTCAGCCTAGATGCCCCCAGATTTTAAGCTTTTCCTAGGAGTGTTTATAACATGTCAGGTCTGTGAGACCTTACAGTTACAATTATGAGGAAAATCCCATTTCCTTCAAATGGTATTTTAGATATTTACTTATAATAATTATGTATAGAGAAGGAGCTGCATTGCTTGAGATACTAATTTTTAGTGAAAAATGTTGGATGATTGAGAATATATATTTTTCCAGCATTTTAACTAGGAATATATTTCCAATAATTTATTGGGAATTAAAAGTAGGCCCTGACATTGAAGTACATTTGTTGATGAAAAGGAAGCATTCTTCCCCTCACGAGGGTTTAGATGTAATACTCAGTGCTTACTCAGGAGTGAAAACATCAAATTAAACTGTTTATGCTGACAAAGGACAAATCTGGATTTCAGCAAGCCATGCAAGATTGTCTGATTGCTTGCCCTGCCGCCTGCCTCTAAAGCTTTTGGCCAAGGCTTATAATGAAATGCATGCATACAATTAAACCTTTTCAAGTCTGTGGCTTAGTCTGTCTGAGCCTGGAGAGGTGCTCCACTGCTCTCTAGTGGCTGAGCGCAGTCCCCTGGCACCGCCATTGCTTTATATTCATAAATCAGCTTTTCACACACTGGCATTGTTGGCCTCGGTGCAAGCACTAGTACCAGGAGACGAGGCCTTGTAGGCAGGAATGGAGTGAAAAATGACCTCCATCCATAGGTCTGTGGAAAGCACCAGATTTTCTGCAGGAAGAGTGGCCAGTTGACTAACAATGAGCAAATGTGAGTAAGCGCTCTGTCAGGAAGAGCTGACACTGATGGATTAGAAAGTTCTGCGGTGACTCCTTTATCGCTGCATACATCTTCCACCTTGGCAGACCACAGTGGCAGACAGGTCCTTGGGTGCTTAAAACAGACTGCTCCTTAGCAGAGGCAGCCTTTTTTCCTGTGAAGATCTGGTAAAATTGATTTGGGGAAAAGCAGTGGGGATCCATTTCTTGCTGTCTCTTAGAACTTCTTGACATTGAGAAAAGAAATTTTGAACACCTTGGTTCCCATTAAAGCTACCACTCAGGGACCTGTTGAGAATGAGTATATCAAGTCACTGCTGGAGGACAGGGAGCTTGTCCCAGAGTCATTACAATAACTAGTTTTCATTGAGCTCTGACTATGTCCCAGGATTCTGCTTTGTACACAGTGTCTTCCTCAGCCTGCAGGAGTCACTGATCAAACGTGAACTATTGCCATCCTGACTGTCTGGGGAAAGGAAGCCAGGGCAGCTGCTGCACTGGACATCCCAGATTTTGAGGCAGTGGTCCCTTGTGCTCAGAGTGATATACCCAGAGAGACCAGGGAGTCCAGAACTGTCCCCTACCTGAGTAGCTGTGTTTACAGAGCTTGGGCAACTGGCATGTCCCCAGTTGCTTCTGAGTTGGACCTGGGCTTCCTAGCCTCTGGACCCTAGGTTTAAATCTTCACTCTACTTATTATTAGCTGCTGTGCTGTAGGAAAATAATTTGAAACAAATGTAGTATCAATTCTAGTCTTTAAAATGGGACTATCCTCTACACATGGCTTCAGGGCTGAGGACTTTGAGACCATCGGTAAATAGTCCCCTTCCCCGAGTCTGAGTTTAAGCATGGGTCTTAGAAGAAGCAGATTTCCTCCTGCCAAATTCTTAAGAGCTTGGGTAGGCAGCACACTGGAGAACCATTTCAGTTTTGATTTCTCTAGTTGTCTAGTAACAGTGATTATAAAATTGTTAATGTTTGATTTAGTATTTAAGCAAACATTGATATATGAAAAGAATATGCTACATACCCCCCAAAACTAAAACTGCACACAGTCTGTTAATGGCAAGCATTTTAGTACATACAGAGCAAATAAGAGGCTGTGAGTTTTCACAAGACATTTCAGATTTTGTTCTGAATTCTTACAGAAAAACAGGTTTAGGCTGAACCATAGGTTGAGCATCCCAGCTCTGAAGTGTGAAACTCCAGATCTTGATTCTGCAAGTAGATACCACATTGGACTTCATGTGACAGGTTGCAGTGGGAACTGAGATCCCCTTACGTATTGCATAAAATTACCTTCAGGCTATGTGTATAGGTTGCATATGAAGCAGATGATTTCATGTTTAGACTTGGGTCCCATCCCAAGATAACTCATTATAATTGTATGTATGCATATTTCCTCAAATCCGAAATTCAAATTATTTTTGATCCCAATCATTTTGGATAAAGGCTATTCAATCTGCACTAATGCTGTTAAGTACCTTCTGAGGTTTCAGAAAATTAAGACTAATTTTGTTTTTGAAAAATGTGGCTACTGTAATATAAATACTCCTAGAACATATATCTAAGTGTCAGTGCCAGACAATAACAATACATTTAATCATCTAAAACATTAACTAAAATTCAAATTTTTTTCTGAATTGTAAGTAAAACTAAAGTTATAAAGCAATACAGATTGTATTCAGATGTGTGGTAATTAGGCTCACTGTGAGAATTAGCTCAATTCTAGACTCACTAATCTTGACTTCAGCATTTGGCCTTCCTGTGTAAGAGGCAAGTGGTGGAAGGGAGAAAGCTCTGTGACTCTCAGGACAGTGCAGCTCACTGGCATTATGCTCGCCTGGCATGTGTGAGGCCCTAGGTCCCATGCCCAGTACCACAGATACAAACTAAAGAAAAAAGAAAAGTGGAGGTGGAGACAGGGAGGGGGGAGACAATATTGAGGCAGGAGGATCATTTTTCCATGTCAGTCTAGGGTATGGAGGAAGACTGTTCAAACCAAACCAAACAACACCCCTCCCCCTGCTGCCCCCCAAAACAAAACAAAACAAGTTTTAACTTCAGAATTGTTGATGTGCTGCAAGCATGAACCATGAGGTTGGATCAAGTTCCTTATCTCTGAGTGTCAGTCTCCCCTATTTTAAAAAGTGGGACCAGAGCCAAGCAGTGATGGCGCACGCCTTTAATCCCAGCACTTGGGAGGCAGAGGCAGGTGGATTTCTGAATTGGAGGCCAGCCTGGTCTACAGAGTGAGTTCCAGGACAGCCAGGGCTACACAGAGAAGAAACCCTGTCTCAAAAAAACAAAAAACAAAAAAATAAAAATAAAAAAGTGGGACCAGTACAATGTACCATATCTCAAGAGCCACAAAGCCAATGGCTGTCAGTGTGACCTGGAATTCCTCATGACCATGTGTCCGTTGCTGCTGTTGTTTGCCAGAGCCTGCTTGATGGCTGACTTCTCTCTGAGTCAGTTAGTCGTAAAGAAGGTCTCCTTAGGACTAGGTAAAGGAGACAGATAAACTATGGTGACTAAGTGCTGCATTTGAATTGACTTCCAGCCTGTGTGAGGGCTGCATGAGCAGCATTGCTGCTGCTAGGTGTAATGGTAGCAAGGTCTTGGTGCTTTGCTAGTCTTGTTTCTTTTTTCATAATGTTGGATTTTCTCCAGGTTTATACCTTAAAATTACAAGCAGTGTGTGATTTTTTTTTTTTTTTGAAGAGAAAATAAAGTACAAGTAAACAGTAAAAATAGTCATTCAAAAGTAGGCAGCTATTTTGATTCATGGGCTTGAAGCCTTGTGTCATTTATATTATGGAAGTACATCTACCAATACTGCCATAGAAGATATCCTCTCTTCTGAAAGTTCTCTGTGGACCCTTTTTATTGCAAATGAAAATACTTCTGTTTTGACATGTTTAATTGATTTGTACATATAATAATTCATTATTTATTTCTTCCATTCTTGCATATTAGAACTTTAGATTTCTCTGGGCTTTTGTTTTATTGCTGCTATTTGCTGGTCTAAACAGTGACCCTTCTATGTTTATGACATTCTTTCTTAGAGCAGCTCTCTTGCCAGGAGGGCTTGGTGGGGATGCACAACTCCTGATTTCCAAATTACCAGCAGAAAAGTTTTTTCTCCTTTTGCCCCTCCAATGCTTTAGTGCCCATTGTACCACACTTTTGTTGATGTTAGTTGTTACTCTGTTGAATCTTTGTTAATTTAAAGGCAGACAATAGTTGCTTTATTATAATTTGTTTCTAACTGTGTGTCTGTCTTCTCAGCTTATAAACTGCTGTAGCTTTGGAAATGATGTTTTTGTGTGAGCTTTTTCTATTATTAATACTGTGCATTTTACACATTTTTTTTTTTTTAGTCTCAACTCTTAGAATTTTACATTACAGCATTTTTTTTTTTCTTTTAAGCCAGTGACTTTGGACTTACAAGAACAGATATTTCATTAAAATCTTGGGTGAAGATGTGACCTTTGGGTAGAGTGCATCAGCCCTTCTTGAGGTCAGCAGATGTGGTTGGCTCCCCTGTGTTTTCTCAGATATGTAGATGGGACAATGATGGGGTTGACAGTGCCTTCTTCCCAGGACTTTGCAGGGTTTCATTTACAGGAAGAGTCTTTTAATGAGCATCTTGCTAGGTAGGGCAGCCAAGGCCAGACAGTGCCCACCTGAGTGGCTGCCATGGATTAAGAGTACCTAGAGCATAGTTCCTGGCCCTGCTAGTGCCAGCTCCCTGGGATGTAGATTTTTTTCCTATGTCTGTCTTTCCACAGCCTGGCTTCTTGGTGTGTTAGGAATGAAGAGAGGCTACATCAGTGAGGGTTGGACATGAAGGAGGACAGTGGGCCTGGGGGATAAGGTAGGGAGTGAGTATGTATGGAGCCATTCCGGGGTTGCACAAAGTCCTCTCTCTAAATGCCAGTCACTAAATTGTTCCTTGCTTTTCTGTTTTAAAGACTTTGTTCTGAAAGTAGTAGTGGTTACTCAGTCACTGTAGGTAATCTGAAAAAGGCAGACTTGTGGAGGTTGCTAAGGAGCAGCTACATGGAAACTCCTGATGAGATGGGGAGCTTCGCCAGCAGAATGCAGAAACCCACTCCTGTGGTGGTGGGAGGCTTAGCCATATGAGGACAGGAATTGGATGTAGTTTTGTTGCCTTAAGACATATTTTTGTAAATTGAACTTGGGTTTTATCTGATTGCCTTTATTCATCCTGGTGTGGTGAATTAGGCACCAGGCAGTAAATGTTCTTTTACACCTCATAAGATGTTGGTTGCTACCGTCACTCCTTAGGACCTGTTCAATTTCCCTGGCTCCTGGCCAGTTGCCTTTTCTATTCATCACGGTATAATCCAATATGGATCTGGTGCTTATATGCTAGCTTTGGTGTGTGTCTGTAGCTGTGGAAGGGTGGACAGGCCTTGGAGAAGAGTGGTAAGCTCTTGTGGGGTGGATGGTAATCAAAGAAGACTCTTGGGAAGAAGTGGTCTCTCAACTGGGGTTTGAAGGTGATTAGGTGGGCTGTGAACTGTCAAAAGGCCCAGGGACTGCCACATACAAAGATGAGAAGGCTGAATATAGCATTTGGGAAGTGATAGTAGAATGTGAAGTATGCATTGGGGAAGTGAAGGGAGGGCCTGAGGGTAGTAGTAAGACATGGTCATGACCAGTCTTATGTGTCCTTTCTGAACTGTTGTATGCATATAGACATATATGTGAGACCACATATCTGAGATGGAATTCTGCCCTGTGCATGTTGTGCCTATAACCCTGGGTGAAATGGTTATCACTGCAGTGGGTTGCTGTAAGAACTAAGTGACATAGGCATTACGTGCAGCATTGATACTCACCATTTGGGTCCTGTTTGCTTTCCCGTGGTGTGCTCTCCTTTCTGCTAGGGTGGGAGTTCATGGAGCACTGTCTGTATATGTGTTGTATTCACAGAGCTCCACATTTGGAAAGCAGGTGTCATTGGCATCTGGCTCCTTAACTGCACACACTGTGTATAAAGCACAGTCTCCTCTTGTCCTCTCCCTCTCTGTACATGCCTTCCATGTGGGAAACTAGATAGTTTGGAACTCAGAGGTGTCCATGTTTTTAGAATAGAAAATAGTGCAAATGATCCTTCAAAAGAATTTGCCCTAACTTTGTGTATGGTAATGCCTGGCCACATGGCCAGAAGCTGAAGCAGTGGATGGCGCTGGGCGACTATTAATGGCATATGGGGAAAGTGAGATGTGGTGTTTGAACGTTTTGTAGGTCACATGATGGCTGTATCTGTATGGCATTTGTCTGATGATTTGTTGTATCTAGTTTTGGGCTAGGACCAAAATCTGGGAGCTTGAATAAACATTAGGGATATTGTTCTTGTCCCTTTTTTTTCTTTTTTATTGACAGTTCCTTTTTTCTTATGCCTCTCATTGCATTGCCTTGAAGTTCTGTGCTGGTTTTACCCTGCCCTCTTGTGGCTTTGACAGTTGCACTCCTGTGTGAATCGTTACCAAAACTTTGTTTGTAGCAGATATGTGTAGCCAAAAACCTGTTGACAAGGACTGTGCCATTTCTCAGCACTTCTGTGGTCTCATGCAGAGGGGGCGCCAGAGCCCTCCTTTCCTGAAAGCTGGGGTAGGAGCTAATGGCAAATGATGTAGAAATTCTCTCAAGATTGAATCTCTTTCTTTTTACATTTCTTTTGGAATCTCTGTCTGTCTTCAGAGGGAGCAGAATCAAGCATAGTTTAGTAGGCTCTTTCCAAGGAATATCTCCTGAGTGTGCCAAAGATGGAGGTACAGAGAGGAAAGCAGAAATATCTTGTTTATGTCCTTCCTGTATTCACCTACGACCTCTACACTGTGGAGTACCCTCCTGACCCCCACAAACACAGAACAGAACAGACCCTTGTTGAACCAGTAGGTGGGGGTTCTGATCTATCTTTTCCACTTACAGAAATTATGTCTGTGGTGTTACTGCCAAGCAGGAAACAGCTTCTGATCAAGGAAGAATTGTTTGGTTGGGTGGGAACTAATTTTTTTTTCATTAAAATATTGAATGAAGTTGAACAGAAGCAGATACATGCCTAGGAGAGAGAATAAAGTAAAAGTACTTACTGTGAAAGTGCCAGAAAAGGAGGGCCAGAAGACAAAAAAATGGCTGGTGATTTTTTTTTTTCCCCAAGAAAAATGCCTTTAAGCTAAGCTTGGTTTGTTTCTATAACAATAATTCATTTCCATTCTCTACAAAGTTGTTAGCTCTTGGGTAAATACCCTGTCTTTTTGTATCCTTTTTAAATGTGGATTTCGAGCCTGTTAGTCCATTTACCCTTGGGCTCTTCCTCAAGATAGATAATCTTGGACACATTGGAAGGCAAGCCTGCCTTTGGCCACTCTGCAGGATCGTTTTGTATCTAGAAGAATTTTTTTCAGAGATTTCCTCATTTGCAATTTTCTTGTTTCCTCCTGACAGCTGTCCTTTGTTTTCCACACAAAACCAGCTTGGTTTTTCCTAGCAAGACCTAGAGAATTTAGGTTTTTACTTGTGTCTTGAAACAAACCAAGGTTTTTGGTTTTGTTTTTGTTTTTCTTATTCCTTTGACTCCCGAATCTCCTGGTGAGCTGGGAACTAATGAAACCATTGGTAAAATGTGACCCTCTTTCTACATTTTTCAAGGACATATTTATTTTGAAATCAGAGGCTTGATTTGGTGAGTCTGCCCCTGCACATGCCGGGTGTTTTGGAATACACTAGTTCTATATATGTTTAATGTCTGCCTCCTTTCCAAAGGGCTTTTAGTGTTCCTTTAGACCACATTAGGGTTTTGGTTTTGACCCCAAAGAAGAAATGCAAGAGGGGGAAACGGGGTTGCCTTTTGCTCCCAGAACCTAAATGAATAGTCATTGCTTATAATGCTGGTCTACACTTGACGTTTCCCACTGCTTTGGATGTGATGTATCCGGTACTGTGAAGGTAATGATCCTCAACCACAGCAATATTCTCTAACAGGAGTATCTGTCATATTCATCGGGATTACCATGTTCATTGATTTGTGTCTGTAAATCTGCCGTTTCTACCCTTTAAATTTGATCTATAATTGGACCTCCTTAAATGGTTCAGATAAGGTAGTCTGTATTTCCTCAGTGCAGTGTTGCTGTCAGCTTCTCCTTTTTCATTATACATTCAGCAGACTTGATAAAATCAGCAGGACACCTCATTTGAAACTGTTTAATCGCTGCCTTTTTCCTTTGCTAAACCATTGAGGTGGTCAAGCGATGTACACAAATCATTTTAAATAGAAAATATGGTTTTCTCTGTGACCCAGCTAAATAGATAGTGTTATGCAAAACAAGTTAAAAAGTAATAAATGCCAAAAAATCTTCTAATTGGAGTAAAAAATTGTGGGCAGCTGTATCCTCTTTCCAAAAGTAGAGTACCCTGAAATAATGCCAGAGCCTTGTATAGATAGATGACAATTTCCTAAAGATTCTCTGGGTTCTGAACAAAGCAAGTTTAAATTTTCAAATAATGCTGAGCTGCATTTGTGTCCACTCAGGCCAGACTTATTTGTAATGCCTTTACGTCCAACCTTGGTAGGGATAAATTTGCTCCGTTATCTGCACAGTATAACCTTTCAGCCATTTGCTATTGTTGTAATAAATTTTTGTATCTTTGTCATTTTGTCTACTCAGCTCTTACTCTTCAAAGTACAAACTAAAAATAATAGCTCCAAATAAATGCCACAGAATGCAGCGTTTCACAGTTGTACCTGGATAACCTGGTGGTGCAGCGCAAAGTCCCATTACCATTGCTGGTGCTGTCCGTATCTTCCTCCCTGCCTGAGAGCACCAAGGTGACTCTACCAGGGCCAGCTCATTAAAACGTTGTCTTCTTAATGGGTTTGGTATTTAGCACTGTGTCCAGCAGCTTGCCAAGGCAAGTGTGGAACACAAGCTTTCCCACATAGGATAAAGGGAATTACTGGGCACTTACCTCTTGAAGAAATACAAATTCTCCATGACCTCATTTTTAAGCTTCAGTGTTTCACTGCAACTGATGCAGGGTTGGCCCTGCCAGTGATGGGAGTGCCAATTGCAGGGTTAGCTGACCCAGTAGTAAGTGGCTCCAGACTTTGGAAGAACACTGGCTTTTGCTTGGATGTGTCCTCTAGACTTGACATTTACACTATACTTGAATGTGACACTGGGCATTTTGACTGTTTTTGCTGCCCCAAGGTGAACTCAAGATGGAGAAGCTGAGTGTTGGTAAAATACTCTAAAAGTGCATCTTTTTCTTACAGGTTCTGGCTCCTTGGCAGCAATGGCTGTGTTTGAAGATAAGTTTAGGCCAGATATGGAGGTACGTAATGTAAGCTCCTGCAGTTTCTTTCTTTTAGATATTTTCCCAGTTGTGTGTCAAACATTTACAAACTGATTCCTCTTGCAGAGCTTGCACAACACTGTCATTTGTGGACTGTTTTTGGCATAGGTTTGTTGAGGAGACCCGCTTCTGGGGAAATGTCCTTTGTGGTGGCCCTGTTGTGTTCTCCCTCAGGCTTGAGGAACCAGTGCTGTTCAGCTTTTCTCTGCTCTGGGCTCTTCCAGGCTTGCAGTGTAGAATATTTTCCTGTGTACTGAGATTTCTGTGTCAGGATATCAGAACAACCAGTTTTTCTGTTCTCTCACTAAAAATAGAGCAACTGTGTATGTCTTTCATGTCACACAGACCTGACCTAAAAACGGGTCTGTGGACTTTCCAGTCTCTGACAGAGTGGGGACAAAATTGTGCTCACTCTCAGGGTGTTATGGATCTAATGTCCCAAATGTATTTGTAAGGGATTGTTTCACTATATTTTCTTTGGTATTAGAGGAGATAGAATCTTATGAAAGACATTTGGCCTATCTACTTTAATGATACATGCATTTACCGTGAAAGCCTCCCCAAAGAGATCCTTCTTGCTGCTTCCAAAGGTCAGTGTCCTAGGTGTCTGTGGTATCAATGTTCCCCGGCCCATCCCTAGCTGCACATTCTCTGCACCTCTGAACCAGTGCTGAGCAGGAGTCCTCAGGGCAGTCTTCGCTGTTTGTGCTTGATGTCTTCAGCGTTCAATTTTTGATAGAGAGTGTCAACTCTTTTCATAGGTAAACAGTCTAGGAGTGTTTTTACCCTATCTTTTCTGTCCTTTCTGATTTTGAAAAAAATTTTTTTTTTAATTTTACAAAAAAAGGGTTTCTCTGTGTAGCCCTGGCTGTCCTGGAACTCACTCTGTAGACCAGGCTGGCCTCGAACTCAGAAATCCACCTGCCTCTGCCTCCCAAGTGCTAGGATTAAAGGCGTACACCACCACTGCCTGTTTTGTTTTTTTGTTTGTTTTGTTTTTGTTTTTGTTTTGAAAATATTTTGTTTAGAATCCCAAGGATAGACATTGGTGAAAGTTAACTTTTTGACAGTGTTTTAAAGTGCTTGATCTTTGAGGGAAGATGACATATTAAAAATATTTTGTTCTTCATTCTGTCATTGTCATCGGAGCAGTAAATGTTATGGAGTTCCAAAGTTCTCTTTGCCCTTTAGGTTTGGGCCAATTTCTATGAGAGAGAACATGGGCTTATAGTACTGATCAGCCAGGGCAGGTGTCTCCTGTGCCCTTGGAACATTAGGATAGCACACAAGGGCTGTGTTCCATGAACTCCATTTCTTCTTTTTCTCTTAGTTACAGGAATTAAAACATATAGAATCTAGGTAGATATTTTCTGTTAAAAATCTGAACTCCATGCTGGGCGGTGGTGGCACACGCCTTTAATCCGAGCACTTGTGAGGCAGAGGCAGGCAGATTTTTGAGTTCGAGGCCAGCCTGGTCTACAGAGTGAGTTCC
>NW_022196897.1:26343451-26353235 GCF_008632895.1 Mastomys coucha | reverse complement strand
AAAAAAAAAAAAAAAAAAAAAAAATCTGAACTCCAATTAAGAAGAATAAACAGGGCCAAGTGTAAAACTGTAAATGAAATTAGAATTTTGTTCTTATTTCTCAGTGTGAAAATTTATTCCTATATCAGCATTATTTTTTGTTTGGTGTACTTAAATACATAGAGAAAATATTACGTATACTAGGTCACTTAAAAAGGAAAGGAACCAAGACCAAGGCTTCTAGTTTTCTACAGGAAAGGCTTAATGTCAAGACCTCTTCAAGCCACACTAACCTTTCAGACTTTCTTGGAAGTTTTGTCTTTGCCCACTGATTAGACTCTCCACATATTAAAGAAAACTGAGAATTGCAGAAAGAGTTAACATTTGAGGCATATTAAAAGTGACTTAATTTTCCACTAAAGTAATTTTTATACTGTGTCAAGTCTGAACTCTTAAATAGTTCAAAGGTGGATGTGATAAATAGTTCAAAGGTGGGTGTGATTTGGGTAGAAGAGGGGAGTATCAGCCTCCCTTCAGTAAAACTTGGGATTTTTATCATTCTGAAGAGAGCACTTCTTAGATTTAGTATGCCTGCATTTGAAACATTTAATGTTCTTCTACATTACCCATGAGACCCTGAGACAGGTTGAAATAATTCCCATTGTATAAATTTATAATTTTAGGTTGAAATTTAACACTGCCAATTAGTGAAAAATCACTGTAAAGCTCAAATGATAGTCTTAACTACTTTTAGTAGATTATACCATAAAAACTTGCATTCATGTTAATAGATACTTTAAAAAAATATATATTGATTTGTGAGTGTGGCTTAGTAATAGAGCACTTGCCTACCATGAGGCCCCAAGGCCGACCCTTACTTAGCCCAGTACACAGGTAACATTATTTTAAGTAGTCAATTAAATAAAAAAAAAAGAATCAGTAAAGCTATTTTCACGTGGTCCTATTTAAAATGTACTTTAAGAAGTTTTGCTGGGCCGTCATGGTGCATGCCTTTAATCCTAACACTAGGGAGGTAGAGGCAGGTGGATAGCCAGGGCTACACAGAGAAACCTTGTTTCAGAAAACAGAAAATAAAAAACAACAAGAAAAGTTTATTGGAGAGACTTCTAGTCTTGGGTCTTGAATTTGCCATTTGTGTATTGTGCTATTTTTCTACCTTGTCCATATACCACCTAGGCTATTACTTTTCTCTAAAATATTCTTTATTTTAACAATAAATTGATATAGTTTACATGTATAAAATGCACAGGAGTAGAGTTACAGTCAGTGAGCCTTAGCATTGTGATCACAGGTAACTGTCAGTAAATCAAAATGTTGAAGTTTCTTTGCCTCCAGTGTCCCTTTCCACTCAGGTTTTCCTTGAACTTTCCCATGGCCCTCTTATTTTGTCTTAGATATAGTTACATTGTTAGTATCATGAAATCCTGGGTATTACGTGCTTTTTTCAATGTTCTCTAAGATGCTGGAAAATGAGTGCATGCTGTTTATAAAAATGTACCAGCCTAACATAAGCCAGGGTGAACATGGAGTGTTGGGGAACAGAAGAATACTGGGGACAGAGGTCACTTCAGCTATTCTTGTCTGTTCATCTTGCTTGCTGTTGACTTCTGATGGCTGTTGTCCACAATGGCTCTCAGGGATTTCTTATCAATATATGTCTCTGTGCTCCATCTTAACTTCTGTTCTACATGTTTGGTGGCTGTTTCTAGGGGCATCTTTCCCACTTGTCAAGGAATGGGAGCATCTTGAATGCAAGAGGTGATGAGACAATCTCTGTTCTTCCAGCTCTCAGTACTTGCTTGTTAAGGCAGGAGGACCATGAGCTAAAGCTAAATCTGAGTCATCAAAAGTCACCTGACGACCCAAAGGGACTTTCTTTCCTTTCTGCCTGGAAAGTTCAGTAAAACTTGGGATTTTTATCAATGTACTTTTGAGACAACAGGAAGATAGCCAGTACACTTCTCTACAGTGCTAGACATCCCGTTAAGTACCCAGGGGCAGAAGATGGGGTACAGGGCAAGCAAGTATTCATTGAGAAGGAGCAGTCCAGGAAAGCTGCTATCAACCCAGCAGGGACTCTTAAGCACCTTGAGATTGGGCCGCTGCTGTTGTAGGTCTGAGCTGTGGGCTTGCCTCCAGTGAAAGCTCTTAGAAACAAATAGCTAGCCAGTGAAGGCTTATGTAAGAAACCTGATAGTGATTGTTATTCACAGGGTAGCTAGATGGGGACTCTTGTGTTAATCATACTGTGGCTTTTCAGATCATTTTCCATTCAATTTTAAGGAGTGTGACTAAAGTACCTGGAAATACTGTGTTAGTCCAGAAGTACAGACTTTGCCTTGGGGTGAGAAAGAATGAAGCTCTTGGACAGCTAACTTAGGGTACCTCTCCTTCTAGTCCCTTTCTCTATAAGAAGGGATGTTTTCATTTGGCCCGGTGAGAAATTTCAACTCTTGAAGATTACAATTCATTAAAATGGGTAGAAGATTAATATTTAGTCTGTCAAGATCAATACTGTCCCCTCTTTGCACTAATTGTCAGAATACAGTGCGAGGGCTGCCGAAGGCTAGTGGTGTGCGGCAGGACCCTGACATCACAGGGAGTGGATTCAAAGGCAAACTGTCCTGCACCCTCTGGTATCGACTTGCAAATTAGCATCTGGAATCTAATTAAACAAGCTTAATGAAAGCAGCAGCTGAATGCTGCTGGAGAAGACAGTCAGCTCCCCCCACTCCCCATACGTATTCTGTACCATTGGAGCTGGTCACCAAACACATTGTGAGCACAGTTAAAAAATTAGCATTTATTTGAAGAATAGAAACTGTTTTCATTCTGTTATGCGTTTGGCATGCTCTGACGTCCCATGAGAGCCATGCCACAGCAGATAGTGCACAATATTTATAAATCTATGACAGGCAATAATAGCAACTTGAAAAATTCTTTTGCTAGAATCTCAAGTTGAGAGCTGCCAAAAGCTGAGAGGATCAGATCTGCAGTGGCAGCTGCTGTGCCCTACAGTTAGAATTCTAGACTTTGAAGATGCTCAACTTAAAGCAATGAAGACTGCAGGCTTAGCCAATTTTTGCAGGTTTCTAGAGCTCTGGCTCTCTGCCTTTTGAAGATGACTTGCTGAAGCTTCTACCACTGCCTGAGGCATGCTAACACCAGCAGGATCTTTCCCCCAATCTTAGTGTGGCTTCAGTTTTAAGTAGCACATGCTTTGTCAGTGCCCACTGTGATGGCCCTTTCTCTGTTGCAGTACCGAGTGATGAGCTCTTACCCTGTACCCTTCAGAGGGAAAGTAGGAAGATAGATGGTGACGCATACAAGTGCCACTTCAGCTGGCTGATTTATGGAGTCATATTTCATTTCTTGACCAGTGCTGGCCTCTAGAGAAGCCCTTGCAGATTGCTAAAGATGTGAGCAGCTATCGCCCTAAAGGCTTGTGGTTATCTCACAAACGTGATGCCAAACACCTAGCTCCTGAAGAAACAGGATTAATCTGTCATTGTGGGCAGCTATAGATCCATTTAAATAATGGAAGACTTGATATCAATATGCTGCTCTGACAGCAGATCTTAGAAGTGATTGTGTGTGTGTTTATTTAAGTAACAGAAGTAAAGCTGCAGACTTCATATCTGCTGTGCAGAGGGACAGTAGTGGCAAAAATCTGCATTATCTTGATTTAAAAAAAAATCTGTTGCATTTATCACATAGGATGATCCCAGAGGGAAACGAACATAAGTTCAGTGTGCTTATGGGGCTTAGGTGCTGGAGGATTGGCCTGCATGTCTGTTTCTACTATACTTACATCATGGCTCTGGGTGTTGCAAGCCAAGTTTCAGAGACTTACCTGCAGTTTGCTGAAAGGATTAGATGCAGGCAATAAAACGCCTTCTATGGCAGTGTATACATAATTGGCTTTCTAAAACATGGTGAATGTCTTCTGGTTAGTAGTAGGTTAAAAATGTCACATAGCAGCCACTAAGATCTCACACTAGGCCTAATGGTTTATGGCGTAGATAGGTAAGAGCCTTCCTTGCCATCTGAAAGCTCACAGGCAGACCTGTGTTGTAGACATGAGTATAGGGCAAGTCTGTGTATCATAGAAGTGTTGCTTTTGGGGGGAGGATAGTGAATGGGGTGGCTCTGGTTTGAGATGTTTACTGGAGGTCAGTGTTTTGTAATCCACACTTTGAAGAAAAAAAAATGGGCTGTGGGAAGATCAGTGACCTGTGTGAGGTTACATACATGGTAAGCAATGAGGTCAAAATTTGAACTCTTACCAGTATGACTTTGGAGTTGTTTTGCTGGAATTAACTACTGTGTTCTTCTGTCTCTTTGCTCAGTGTGTAATTCTCTGACACTAGAGTGTAAGATGTGTTACTCTCAGGGCAGTTCAGAGTGTTCCTTTCCTCTGGCTAGGTCTTGTGAAGACAGCAGAAAGCCAGGCATATATGTCAGAGGAGGGCATACAAATGTCAACCTTGTGTGGTGAGCTCAGCCATAGGATGGAGCCCATAACAGGAGAGAGGTGAGAGGGGCAGAGGAAAGAGGGGAAAATACATTTGGCTATGCAGAGCTTTCTTCTTCACTTTGCTTTTGTTTGTTTGGTTTTTGTCTTTTTGAGACTGGGTTTCTCTGTCTGTAGACTAGGCTGGCCTCAGACTCAGAGATCCACCTGCCTCTGCCTCCCAGGTGCTGGGATCAAAGGCTTGTGCCACCTCTGCCCTGCTTCTTAGATTGTAAAACTTCTTGTTTTGTTTTGTTTTTCTTGTTTTCATCTTTCTGTGTCCCCCATTCTAAACATCCTATGGTTTTTCTCCCCCTCAGTTTTCTGATATTTATTTACACGAGAGTTGTTTCCCGTAGATGGCTGATGCACAGATGACATAATCCACCTCAGATTTAGTGATGAGACTAAGAGCTCTTTAAATGCTGGTGAGTGGCATTGTCCACTTGAGGCAAGTCACAAATAACTGGAACAGGAAAAAAAAAAAGCAAAGCAAGACTATTGCATTTGAATAATGAGGTACTCTCTCTTCCTCAACTGCCAAAACTTTTTAATCTTCGTCAACAATTGTTCTGTCCGCCATCCTATTTAGGTCGCATCTGTGGACTCTGAGCTCAGGACCCTGACAAGCAGCATATGAATTCTGTATTCATTAGTGATCTTGATCCTAATGCCTCTGTCCCTGCTACAGGGGCTCAGGTGTGGAAGCTGCTGGTTCATTCTCCCAGCTGACACCAAGAGGTTTAATGACTCTATAGGAAGGTGACCACTGACTGGGAGGTTTACTGGCAGAATCCACACCACAGAGAGTGGTGATCAAGGAGGACTATGGGTGTTTAGCAGAGCACCTTCCTGTGCAGTTTGAACCCCATTGACATCAAACAGTTTTAAGTAAATGCAATTTTTAAAAAAGGCCTGACCTTTAACAAATAGTAGAAATGGTGTCAGCTTAGTAAGCTTCATTTGTCTTAGTTTTTCAGATTTCAGTTTTTTAAGCTTGTATTTATGTGGTAGCTACATCAACTTAAATGTCTTATATATCTAGTGGAAAATGTGCAGTTCAAACCAAGATTCTTTCAGTGCTGGCCCTTTTGTTTATTGTGATCTTTTGCTTTTAAAAATTAGAGTGTAGCTGGGTAGTGGTGGCACATGCCTTTAATCCCAGCAGAAGCAGGTGGATCTCTTGAGTTCGAGGCTAATGTGGTATACAGGCCAAGTACCAGGACAGTCAGGGCCACAGAGAGAAACCCTGTCTCAAACAACAACAACCCCTGCCCCCCACCCCCACCAGACTCCCCCAAAAAAAACCCCTAGAATGTGGATTTATTGATTGACTTGTGACATGCCATTAAGTATTTTGACCTTTTTTAGGTCACCGTGTTCTATATACATTGGATTCCTTATTATCTAGTGACAAGTTCATTGATATACATAATTCACACCCATACAGTTTGCCTGTGTATAAGTTAGCAGCTTTTACTGTGTTAATAAGAGTTGTACAGCTATCACTACATTCAGTTTTAGAATATTTTCAAACTTCCTCTGATTCAAAAGACCAGCATTGTGTCTTTGCCTATTTCCTGCCAGGCCACATGTTCTGGACTTGAATGTCACTGTATGTGTTGGTGTGTTTATGTGTGTGTGTGTGTGTGTGTGTGTGTGTCCCCTTATTCTAATAATGTTTCATTCATGTTGTGGCAGGTATCAGCACTTCATTGTTTTACTGGTGGGATGGTTTATTGTATAGACATAGCATACTTTGTATACCATTAGTTGATGAACATTTGGATTATTTCTACTGTTTGGCTACTATACTGTGAGCATCTCTTGTACATTTGTGAACAGGAATAACCTTTTATGGTACTGTCAACCCTTTGCATAATTTCTGGGTGGATAGCAACATAGGAAGGTTTTGATTGCTTCATATCCTTATCAGTGCTTGCCATGTGTCATTTTGAGTACAGTTATCCAGGTAAGGGTGAATGGCATCTCCCTTCAGTTTTAATGACTCCCTTTAATAAGAACAAGTGTGACTATGGAAATGTGTAGATTGAACAGTTTAATATTAAACATGCTTATGATCTCTGGTTTTGGGCATTGATGGGGCTGATTGTGTATTTCTTTAAATAGTGAAAGGTCCCCTTTCAAGGCTCTTTTGAAAGTTGTTTCTGTGATTCCCCCCCTCCCCCATCATAATTCCTACTTACTGGTTTTTCTTAAGACCAGAAGCATTAGATGCAGTAAAATTGTGCCATTATGCTAAAGAAAATACATTAATTTCCTTAGTACTTTTTTCTCTGGTTTTAAAACTAGGTTTGGGAGGTGTCAGAACCCCCAAGATACACTCCCATAAACCCTACATAGAATTATTTATAGTAGTGCTTTCCAGCAGAATTGATTAGTGAAGCTTAGCAATAAATAGATACTGAAATCGGCATTTATGGGTTAGTAGGCGATTTGAGGGAATTCCCTGTTAACTCTTTTGATGGATGATAATGGGAAGCACCACTGATGGGATGCCACCCACTAGCTCAGATTATAAATAGTTTCCCTTTTATAAAATTGTGATTGCAGAGTTGGAGTTAGGGGAAGGAGAGAGGGGATAAGGTCAGAGAAGGGATTGCAATCTACACTGTAGAGTGGGAGGACTCTAAAGTGGGAGGCTTGTCAAATTGGTTTGCTGTTAAAAAATGAGTTTGATGCAAGGCTCTGAGTTCTATCTTCAGCCTTGGGGGAAGGAAAAAAAAAATCTTTGAAAACAACACCAAAATGGGCTGGCAAGATGGCTCTTGCAAAAGCACTTGCCACGAGAGGCTACAAGCTTCCAACCACAGGCAGCTCCTTGGATTTGTAAGAGCCTGATTTTGACACTGGAACCCATGATGGAAGTTGTCTTCTGATCTACACACACATAAACATTATGGCATGTGGGTGATCAGAGGTTCCCCCACCATAAACACAACAATCATAAGTAAAACTAACATTTCCTAAAAAGTGAGTTTGTTCTCTTGAAGTGGAACCCACCAGCACCCTACCTTGGAGAGGCAGAAAGGGGCGTCCTGAATGAAGGTCCTCTCCCAGGTTATCCCTGTTCATATCAGTGTTCTTGTGGAACCTTAGAGGGCAAGGCTTTCTTTGGTTTTGTGTCTGATGCTTGAGGAGGAGGAAGACTTTGCTTCCTTGCATACAGCATTTGGATTTGACAAGAGATTGTTTTTCTCCCGTTGGTTCTTTGGGATCCTAGAGTCTTCTTGACTTAGAAGTGGACTCTTAGACATCCATTCCTGTGGCAAGTCTATGTCGTCTTCTCAACTCGCTCTCCAGAATGCCTGTTTACTGTTAATGGATGGTTTCCCTTTCTACCATTGTTATATTCTACTTTCAATAAAAGTTGAAAGTCAGATATTTGGGGTGTGGGATTATGAAGGATTAAGTTTGTCCTGTTCTTCTATTTAATCTTGGGAAGCGAAGGAAGAGAAGCTAAGAGGAAAGAGTCAGGATTCCCGAATCCCCTTTGTGGGGGAGGGGGTTCTTCTTGGGCCAGATTTCTGGAATTTGGGGCTCAATAAATCTTAGAAAAGTGACTCTGTAAGTCCCAAGGGCATCTTATTTCTGATTCTTTAAGGAATAATTAGAAGATGTTCACAAATAGTGTCCTGGCAAATGCATTGACTTTAATTCTTTTAAATAGTTTTTCTACTAAAAATCTGTGCTGAGTTTCATACTCTTAAAGGATCAGTATGTGATCACTCAGCATTCTTGCTAGTGCCAGCTGAGTGCAGCACACTGCACATGGTGCTGGACCAGGAGTGCTGCTGGAAGAGGCCATCCTGAGTGAGTGGAGTGGAGACTTCCTGCACAGCAGATATAAAGAGGAATTCTCCTACACCGCAGTCGATAGGTAATTATTTGTGATGCATTTCTTTGGAGCAGGTGCTCCTTTTGAAATGCTTTTGCTTCACATATTTCCTGTAGCTATGAAGTATAGAGAGACATGTACCATGTAGGAGAAATATTTCACAGTATGTTGTCTGCACATGTGGCAAAAATCCAGCAGACAAAGTAAGGCTTAGTGTGTAGGGACTGTGTGTTCAGAGGGCAGGAGCCAGATGCAGGAGTGCCTAGTGTTTACTGACGTCCGTGTGTAGTTAAAGTGAGAAAGAAAATGCTTCTGCTTAAATACTGTGCATTGTGATGTCAAAGAGTAAGTGGTATCTTCTCCTCTCGTCTGATGGGGTGCCTTTGTTGACTTGTGTCTCACATAATTTAAGGTCTTTAAAGTGATCCCTTTATCTTCCTGGTACTAAGGTGACACCAAGGTTTGGGCTATCAGAGTACCTTAGGAGAAGAATAAAAGAAGCTCGTAAAGAATTATGAATCAAGCTACTTCCAAGTGACTATTGGGGGTGTGGGGCATGAGTGTGGAATCCAGTTTCAAAATTAGGCTGCTACAAATCCAAGGAGCTGCCAGTGGTTGGAAGCTTGTAGCCTCTTGAACAATGGATTCTTGCTTTTCCTGTGTGTATGGATTAGAGAAATAGAAGAGATGAAGCATAGGACTGAGTGTTATTGGATGGTAGCATAGAATCCTATAAGTTTGCCTTGGCAGGTAATTTGGCATAAATTGTTAATGTAAATCTGGGTTAGTGGTGAAGATGTTATTTTAGTAAAAAAGATAAACTGCTGATTAATTCAGCATAGAACTCAATTACAAATTGAAAGTGTCTCTGCGGGACTCCCGGGCCCTAAAGACAGCAGATGTTGAATTGATACACCAGCATATTTCACAGTGGTATGAAATATTAACATGGTTTATTATACTTGTGTGGTGTGTGATATCAGGAAGGGGGAAGTGCTGGGCATGTGGGTGTGCAAAGCAACCCAACATTACACATCCACTAATACACACTAAAGTGTGATTAGGAATTATAGGAAATCCCCCCTCCATTTTTTCCCTTTCTTTTTAAAAAATGAAGTGGCTCTGTGGAGAAATTATGCTTAAAATAACATTTGGGGGCTAAACATTTAAATGTAGTGTCTGTGTAGGTTTATGTTATACATACTGGTTAACATAAAATATGGCAAGCATGATACACAGGTATTTAAACATTCAGAGAGACTTGCTTGCAAGAGTGAGGCCTAGAGGGCCTGCACTGAGTTCAGTGCATCATTGGTCAGTTTTGATGACCTAGAAAGTTTTAAAGTGCTTCTGTGTTGTTTTACCTTCTGATCTAAACCATAGTAATTTAAACAAACAAACACCCCCCCCCC
>NW_022196897.1:26330256-26343345 GCF_008632895.1 Mastomys coucha | reverse complement strand
TTTCGAGACAGGGTTTCTCTGTGTGCGTTGGCTGTCCTGGAACTCACTCTGTAGACCAGGCTGGCCTTGAAGTCAGAAATCCACCTGTCTCTGCCTACCAAGTGCTGGGATTAAAGGCATGTTCCACAACTGCCTGCTGAGAAGTTTCATTTCTAAGAAAAGGAAAGAATGCCTCCACCTTCTATCTGTCTCCTCATGGGGAAAATTAGCAGATTTCATGTATTGAAATACCTAAACAAACAGCTGCCAATATTGGAAGGAATTGGCGATTCTTAAGACAAGAGGGGTGGTGCAACTCAAGTTGTCTTAGGTGAGATATTTCAAAGCCATTACCTCTTGGCTTTGGGATTTATTTTATTTTATTTTATTTTATTTTTTGACAGCTTATACAAGTGGTGGTTTGGTAGCTGAAGTAAAATAGTTCTAGAAGTGGTGAAATGATTATGGTAAGAGTGACTGTCATACCTTCAAGCTTACTTCAAAGACTTTTTAAAAAGGTGCCCATTCTCTCAAACTCCTAAACAGTACACTTGCCAAAGATAAGCCGTTATCCACAGCCCCAGAAGAAAAGCTGTTGACAGGCAGTAAGTCCTTCAGAAATATGGAGGTAGGTTTGTTGGTCCAGGTCTGTGACAGTCAGTCTAGTACATGGACAGGCCCACAAACAAACAACTACTGTAAGTATGTGGAGAAATACACAAGAAATTGGCATACAAGGGGGCAGGTTTTAGAGGTAAGATATTGGGGTTGTTAGGGATGGCACAATGATAATGCACTGCTGGAATCTCCCCAGGAGACTTTGAGACAATTGCAGAGGGCATGCAGCTTGTCAAATAAGTTGGGGTTTGTGGAAGAGTAAGACACCAGCTCAAAGAGGAGTTTATTCTGTACATAGGTACTTGGTGAGGTTCTGCTGTTTGTAGCCCTAGAAGTTTATCATATTTGGAAATAAGAAAACAAAACTCCAGACGTGTACTGTGTCTAAAGTTGTCTAAGTGGTCATTTTTTGAGTTAGTGTGGCCTTTTAATTAGCATGTGTTCTCCACCGTGTGCTAGGACTGGAGCTTAGCAGCCCTGTCCCTGAATGTGAATATTTAAGTTTAGAAAGCTGCCATGTTCCATTAGAGGTGGTTGTGTTTCAGCAGTGGGTGCAGGAGCTGTGTAGACTTTTCAGATGTCCTTTGAGATTTATGTGGCAGTGTAATTGGGAGATGCTGGTACTTAGTGTGTTGTGCATGCTGGAATGTGAGATTACCAGCTGTAATGAGACCCCAGCAGCATACCTCAGGAAGGTAGTTAAAGTTTTAACCTTCACAGATAATGTTACTTGTGGTTTTCTGTGAGATAATTTATACCACTCTTTCCTAGCCCTGAAGCTGTGCAGAAACTAAAACTAATATCAAGTTATGCTAAACACCACACACACACACACACACACACACACATACACACCATGAATGCAAATGCTGCTTGGTTAGTACAGCTTTGTGAAAATGCTTCCAGGGAACACTGTGTCTATAGAATGCGGCATACTGGTAGTTACAGGACTGAAATATCATTTCCTAAAATTGGAACTGTGATATAGCAGAAAATTAAAGAGATATAATGATCTGTTGACTTTGAATTCTTGACAGATACATTGGCTTTTAACTCAAATGAAAGTTGAATATAGTAGCAACAGTTCTTTCAGCACTTGGGAAGCTGAGGCAGGAGGATAGTCTGAACTGCCTAGCAAACTCTGTCTTAAAAAACTTACCCCCCTTTCCAATAAGCTCTTTATTTCATGTATATGAGTGTTTGTTTGCATATACACATGTATACCACATGTGTGTCTGGTGGCCAAGGTGGTCAAAAGAGAGTGTTGGGGCCCCAGGTCTGGAGTGATTGTTGAGAGCTATCATATGGGGACTGGGAACTCAACCCAGATCCTTTGCAAGAGCAGCCAATATTCTTAACTACTGAGCCATCTCTCCAGCCCTGAAGATGGAGTTCTTAAAAAACCTAGATGAGGTGTTGGGGTAGAGGAACACCAAGACTGGTGTGGTGGAGTGTGTACATTTTGAAGAGACCTACTTGTGCCTTGGACCTTTGCTTTCCCTGCAACTCTGCATAGACCTGCTAACAGTTCCAGCATGGACTGGAACTAGCCCTTCCTTCAAGGGGAACTTTGGGAAGACCGGGTATTTAAATTGCTAGTCAAGTGTGTCAAAAGCTTTCTCTCTAGCCTCTTATCCCAAAACTTTTAAGGAAAGTTTTGTCCTTGCCCTTTAGTTTTGATTTAGTTAAGATTTACAATTAACAAATGGCCTTATGAAAACAAAGGTAGATGGGTTCTTTTATTTGCTGATTCACAAAGTAAAGACAACATTGGACTCATTCTGTTTGGGGAGAACTGTCTTTTAGAAAATGTGAGCCTGTGGATCTCATAGGCTTCCATATAAGATTTGTTGAGGACAGATGGTACAGTGTTGTCATCAGGAGGGTCTCAGTAACCAGCTGGATGCAGGAAGGATGTTAGAGTTGCATGGATTAAGCCACAATAATGCCATAATTTTAGAGAGAAAGTGCTTTAGACCTGTAAGTATTGCTTAGCTCCAGCTAATTAATGACTAAACAAACATCATTAGTATTTTGTTGGTTGTTTGGAGGTTCTGTTTCCTTGGGTGAACAAAGCTTGGACTTTGGGGTTAGACCAAATGCTTTTTAACTCAGGCCTTTCAGTGTCTGTCCGGTCATGACCATTGGGTGGTGGTTTATTACCCTCTGCTGCTTGATTTTTTTGCATTTGTGAAATGAGTGTGAAGGTAGGGGCACTTGAGGTTTTTTTTTTTTTTTTTTTTTTTAAGAGTAAGTGGGAAGGGACATGTATAGTTCATTGGATGTGCATTTCTAAGAGTTTCTGGTGAAAGAGAGGAAGCAATGTGGATGTGCTTTCTGGTTCACCTCTGAAATACAGAAGTAAGTTCTATATGGAAGGTGCAATGGCAACTAAGACTTAAGACTTCATATTGAATTTCACTTGCAGTATGATGGCTGCTTTCATAATTGATTTATTGGCTCTGAGTTGGGTGCTGTTATTATCAGTTCTGGAAGAACTTTACCTTGCTGGTAAAGGCTAGCAAAAACAGGGCTCTAGACTAGCAACTTCCACTGTGCTTCAGAACTTTGTGTAATTAGAGTCTGCACAGGAACACATAACACTTTAAACCATAGGTGCTATGCTAGGTTAGGGTCTCTTGTAGGCAAGACCTAAAACATCTGTGTGAAACCACTGAGGTCACACAGCTAGTAATTAGCAGGGTTGTGTTCATGCTTGGTCTTCATTTCAAGTTCTTTAAGTCAAGGTTAAATAAGATGGTTCAGTGGTAAAGATGTTTGTCACCAAGATTGACACACACACACCCCATCTTAAAAATGTAAAAATTAAACATTACTCTTTATTTCTTAAAATACGCCTCTCAGATCCAGGCTCTGGAGGTTTTATTCTCCCTCCCTTCCTCCTTCCCTCCATCCCTCCCTCTCTCCCTCCCTCCCTTCTTTCCTTCCAAGATGGGCAGTCACCGCATAGTCCTGATTGGCTAGAACTATGCAAACCAGGCTAGGCTCAAACTTGGCATAAACCTCCTGCCTCTTGAGTCCTGGGATACGGAGGATTGCAGTCACATCTGGTTTCTTTGTGCCCTTTTAGAAGCATCTCTTCTTTTCCTTTAAGGAACTGAGAGTCTATGTGAAGACTTTTCCTCTGGGGCCCAATAAAAGTTTATTAGCTTGGACCTCAGGAGAGTCCTAGTTGTTAGTCCCGTCTAGTTGGTTCCCTCTTCTCTGCCCTTACCCAGGTTGCCATTCTTTCTTGTTTTGTTTTTCAAGCAGTCTTACTATGCATCCCTGGCTCCTAGAGCTCACAGAGGTCCTCCTCTGCCTCTTGGGAGCAAAGATGTATGCCACCACACCCCACCAGTTACCATTCTAAGCCTTTCTACTTTTTCTTCCTCATTTCTTGACCACCATCCGGCCTGTGGGTGGTCCCTTGGTGCTTCTTTCTACACGCTTGCATCTCTTGTGCCCAAGTTAACCAATCCTGTGTCCTCATTCAGTGGTACTCCAGGAGCCAGATGGTAATTTTTCATAGTCCTGCCATTCATGAAATGGGAAATGGCATCTACAAGTTGATTCTTACCCAGGTGGGGTTTTTGTTGTTATGTCACTTGTTACCCCTCTCTTGTAAGTTCGGTAAGCTTTCAGTGATTCTACCTTAACTTGATCTTGTCCCTTTCTGGTGACATCTTTAGGGAATTTATTATAGAAGCCTGTCATTATGTAGGGAGTATAACAGTTATTGTCTTTCCATCCACCCACCAGAAGTTATTCAGATTTCTTGTGCTCAGGCTGCACTCATTCAGAGGAGTGCTTTGTGGCCATGACATGCTAGAACCCTCTTCTGACCCTTCCTGAACTCAAACTTGCTCACTTCTTCCTCTTTTCCTACCAGTGGACCAAGCTATCCTTGCCAGGATTTGCTCCTGCTTTGGTCTCTCCTCCACTGCTTCCAGTCTCAGGATCTGCGAGCACAGATCTACTCACGTTAGCCCTTAGCTTCAGATGTGTAGGGCTTCCCAGTGCTGAGCAGGGCTGAGGCTATGTGATATGGAAGGTTCTCAGGAATTCAGCTCCACTGAACTACCTGCCTCTGTCAGGAGAAGACTTAGGGCCTTCCTCACTCCCAGGTCCCAACTCTTCTCTTGACACACCACTACGTTCTTTGTGTTGGCTTGATTTCACCCCTATCTCAGACTTGACTCAGTCCTCATGACCTGACTCATGCAACCTCTGACTACCCACAACTTCTTTGTCAACCTTAACCTCTTGGTAGCTCTTATTTTACCATAGTAAGATTACCTATCCCTTTCTCCTTAGGGCTTGTTCTTCCCTGACTGGCTCTGCATAGACCTCATCCCTGGCACAGTGGTGCCTGCAGTATGTACTTGCGTCCAGGCATGAGTTCATGTGGAGTTCATCGGACCTCCACATTCTGTAAACAATTTTGTGTCACTTGAAATTTGCTTTATTCATGACTGCTTCCTAGAACAAGGGTACACTCTCCAACCATGGCTCTTCTGCCCATTTTTTCCTAGACCTTGAGGCTATAGAAGCAAGAATGGTGTAGAGGACACTCCCTACTTGGCCACAGATTGGGGCCTGCATCTTTGCTGAGACCTGTAGTACAGATTCGTGTCTGTTTCTGTCTCCTTTCCCACCATAGTTTTGCTTTCTTCCCTCTTTTTGTGTTGAGAATTGAACCTAGGGCCTCACATAAGCTATATTTACTCTATCACTGAACTGCATCCCCAGCCCAAGGTCCAACCTCCCTACCTTCTTCCCCATTTTCAGTCATAAACTCTGTGTTTCTCTAGAACTGGCCATTTCATTTCAAGAGACAGATAATAGATTTTGAGAATTACTGGGCATATTTCTCACATTCTTTTTAAACCTAGACTTCCTTGTCTTTTTCTTTCCTTACATTTGATTCATTGCAGCCTTGGAAATGTATATTTGTGTACTCTGTGCTGTGAACACTGATTTCCTCTCCTTGTGGGAAGCAATATGTTCTCATCTCTTTTGGTCCTTTTCCCTCTGGAAGCTTAGGTATTTTTCTTTCCATTCACTTTCACAGATTCCAGCAAAACCACTTGCCCGCCACCAGTTTTCCTAATGGTAGGATAGGGAGAGAGACTTTGGTGGTGCCAGGCACTAGTTTGGCACAAATTCTTGGCTCTTTTCACACATAGCTGAGTGTCTATGGGAGCATCAGCCAAACTTTGTGTATACCCATGTCCTCACCTGCAGAAGCAGACGAAGGCTGGGTAAATGGGTGTCTAGTACAGCAATTCTCCAGTTTCTTTCTTCTACCCTAGAACTCACCAATAGAATTGTAAACACATATACCCAGGGCATTCCTGGTTTTTTATTCTTCCTCATAGGTCTTGGCTGAGGCACTGTCTCCATTCTTGCACACTACAGCTCAGAGAGGCTATCTAGAGCTTTATTTTTGCTTTCTGGGTTTTGCCTTCTGGCCCATTGTGACTGTGTAGCCTATGAGTATTCCAAGTCTGTAGCTGTGGTCAGGGTTTCCCTGCTTGGGTTATCTGGGAAAGCCTAGTTGGGCCTTCTCATCCTTGCTAAGATTCCTTAAAATCTATCCTGCGCTCATCACAAACTTTCCTTGATGACTTGTATCACCCACATCCTGGTACACACTCTTGCACCCACAGGGGGACAGCACACTGACTTGTCCCAAGAGAATAGCTCTCACCACTGCTATCATAAAGACACATTCCACCTTTGCTTTACTTACTCATTTATTTTTCAAGTTTTTTTTAAGGTTTATTTTAAATGTTATGCGTGTGTGTATTTGCACATGAGTGCAGGTACCTGTAGATGCTAGAGCCATTGGAGCCTCTGGAGCTAGAGTTACAGGCTACCTGGCATGGGTGCTAGGAATTGAAGTCAGGTCATTTGCAAGTGTAGCAATCACTCTTAACCATTGAGCCATCTCTTTAGCTCCCCCTCCCCCAAGTTTGACTTTTTTGAGATAAGGTTTTCCCTGAGCCCAGGCCAACTTTGAACTTAATCATCTTCCTGCCATGGTCTCCCAAGGGCTTAGATTACAGGTATCTGCTGAAATACCTGGCTCACTGTTAATCTTAAAGGCATGGTTGCAATTCGCTTCTACACAGTGATTTCCAGGTGTTTGAGAGGCAGGTGTTTTTACTCCAGAGCTCAAACCAGGCCCAGAATTTGGATGCCTTTACTTTGCTACCCACCCCAGTCTGAAAACAAATTATCTTTCCCACTAAAAAGGATGTGGCCACACACACATGGGATGCATCAGATTTGTGCAGAAAGCCTACTGCTTGGGGGGAGAGGGCTCTTTTAAATACTCTTTAAGTTTGTTATTCACCTACCAGCAATTCAATTTTAGGCCTCATTAATGACATAGTTAAGACCTCAGCATATTAACAGGTTGCTACAAAATAATCATGTTCAAGCCCTTTCTTCCTTGCTGTTAATGTCCTTGACTGGTCTCCAGTTGAGGCTGGTATAATTTTGGAATTTCTGTCTTTGGTATTGGCCTGTCCTGTGGCTTTGTCTTTGAGTCTCACAAAACTGTGTGTGTGTGTTTGAAGTTGAGATTGTTCCTTAATTAATTAATACACGTTGCACACTGACATCTGGGATACAAAGATGGGAAAGGTGTGTGGTGCAGAAGTGTGGTTTTCTTGTTTTTGGAATCGAAGCTCGAATCACACCCAGACTTAGCCTGCTTTGCTTCAGATCATCTGAGCAGTAGAGTACACTGCTGCTTGTGTGTGTGTGTTGTATACTTGGTGATGGTGCTAAGGATGGTAGGGTTCAGGGCCTTTGTTCAACACTGATCCCTACCTCCGGTGTAGAACACTAGGCTGTTCCGGATCAAAGGAAGGTTATGTAAGTTTTCTAAGACTAATTTGGGTTATTTTAATAAGCTAAGTTCTGATTGATTTAACATATCTCCCTCTCCTCCCCTCTCCCTCCCTCCCTCCTTCTCTCCCTCTCTCCATGAGATGGGATCTTACTGTGTATCCTAACTATCCTGGAACTCATGATGTTCTTCCATCACTACATTTGCCTCAGGAGTACTACCACTAAAAGCATGCACACCATGCTCAGCCATTTCTATATTGTTCTATATATTATTATATGCTATCTATGGTAGTCATGTAATGCAGGAGATCTCTTGATCCCATCCCTCCTTACTGAAATTTGAACCCTGTGACTAGTATCTGCCCAGCCATCTCATACTTGGTTCTAAGGAGTTAAGTATATGTTGTCAGTAAATGAGCAAATTTTTGGCAACTAATGGGGATAAATGTAGATCAGTAGCAAATAGAAAAAGGAATAGAAGCTAGGTGAGAATTGGCGTACCATGCTGTCTCACATCCTTATCACCAGAGCAAACCAAGGAGGAGAGCCAACTGTCTCCAGTTCCTGGTAGAAGGCAAAGGGATGTTTCTGTGGTGCTGTGAAAAAATAGTAGTGAAACTAAGGGCTCAGTAGGTAAAGTGCTTGCTATACTACATAAGCTTGAGGACCTGAGTGCAGTGGGCCCACTGAGACAGGGGCTGGCTGACCCAGTGTTGCCAGTTAGTAAGTAACGATCTTAAAAAAAGAAATGGGCTGGAGAGATGGGTGGCTCATAGCTGTCTGTAACTCCAAGCTCCATTGCCCTCACACAGACAAGCACACAGGCAAAACACCTATGTATGTATGTATGTATGTATGCATAAATAAATAAATTTTTTTCTTTTTTTCTTTTTTTTTTTTTTGGTTTTCCAAGACAGGGTTTCTCTGGGTAGCCTGGCTGGCCTGGAACTCACACTCTGTAGACCAGGCTGGCCTCAGAAAATCCTCTTGTCTCTGCCTCCCAAGTGCTGGGATTAAAGGTGTGTGCCACCACTGCCTGGCAGTAATTTTTTTTAAAGTGTGGAGAACAACTGAGGAAGATACATCATCCTGGTTTCCCATGCTCACATTGACATACCCTGTTCCCAGCCAGTAAAACAAACCGTAGGTAGAGCTCTGCCCTTTATGAGAGTCCACTTCATCCCTTTTCCACCCCTTTCAATCTAGCTACAGATTCATCAATACAGATGCTATTTTTCTGCAAATAATGTTTTGTTTCTTTTTAATTCTAAAATTTTTAGTTACAAATGTATTGTATCAAATGATTAGATACACACGCAGCTACAAATTATTATATAAAATGATTGCACATACACACACACACAGAGACATAAAGGATTAATGTGAGGTTGAACTGTGCAGGCTGCCCATTGGCTGGCAGACCTACATTCTACTCTGGTGACATTGCCGATCTGAAAATCACTTTAGTGAGAAGAGGAATTGGATTGCAGCTATAGATGGGATAACGTGGAGAAGTTTCTCTGCAGTGCTCTTTGGACCCACACTGTAGCGGTGCTGAGGTAATCTATCAGTTTGTGAGTGTCTACAAAACACAACTCTCTAGATAACAGGTTTAAAGTAAAGATTTAATACAGTCTCCATCTCCTATGATGTTGCAGTGACAGTTTAAAACTCATTCTCTAAATCTCAGCAGACTTTATAGCTAGCAGTGGGCCAATATAAAGTTTAATAGCGTTACAACACATAAATCATCTTTTAAAGATGCTACTAGTAGCTCCAATATTAAATGCAGACAATCGCCTGTGGTATAAATAATTTATCAAACACCGTTTCAGATTAGCCTTCCATGCTGAGTTATTTATTTTAGCCTTTTCTGTACGATTCCTAAGGCACTTTTTGAAAGATCCATTACTGGTCAGTTTAATGAACTTGGGGGTCTGTTTTGTCCCCTCAAGCACTCGGGTACAGCTGTGGTGACCATTACATGGCCGACGTGGACCTCTTTGTGCCTTTTACAAGTGCTGCCCATTTGTCATGTAGCGGTAAATGGAGCTGCACATTGGAGTCCAGGGACACATTGTGCGGTGCAGTGATGGAGACAAACAGATAGCTCTATAAAGTGCTGCTTGTCACAGCTGACTTGGAGTACAGTACATCACTCTTATTGTAATCTCATTTAAGAAGCAGGGTGGCCCAGGGGACTGATATTCCCAGTTAGTTTGGTCTTTGTAGCCATAAAGCAGGAAGTGCTCCTTTTATATTCTCTGAACTTTTAGGGAGTGTGGTTTGCTTGGATTAATTATTACGGGGACTTCTCCATGGCTTTGGGTGAAGGTTTGTCAGCAGGTTTGTCTGAACCACCTTTTCCAGGCATGAGGTTTGGCTGCTGTTAAAAGATGCACTGCTTCTAGGGGCCTTCTGGATTGCTTTATTAAATAAGCTGCCCGCCATTAAGCATTTGCCATGCACCAGTCACAGTAGTAGGTACTTTCTGTATTTGATTTTTTTCTTTTTGCAGCAAACCTGTGAGGTAAAATGTACTGTCATATTACAGAGAGGGGTGACATCTCAGAGAAGTGGTTACTTGCTCCCAGCTAGTCAGCAGGAAGTAGGAGTCTGAAGATGCAGTTCTATCTGCCTGTGTCCACACCTGCCAGATGACCTTGAACCTGAGACCCTCAGGTTTTTCTGTTACCAGGGTCATGGTGGTCTTCTGCATGAGTGTTTTGAGCTTGCTCTTATCCTGGAGGGCTATTTTTCTAGTAGCTGGGATGCATCCTGCTGGCCTAACACTAAATCTCCAAGTTCCCTTGAGATAAGCAGTGTAAATCCACGAGCAGCTGGCTGGTTGGAGAAGGATGCCGGCGCAGTATGGGGAAAACAGAGCACCTGGGGCAAGCCATCTGGGGTACAGGGTCTGCGGGCTAGGTCAGAGCCCCTCAAGTAGCACCTGTCCCAGGCAGATGTTGCTCAGGACCCAGGTCACCTCGGGTCTTCCAGAAAAGTGAAGTACATGGTGCTAGAATTACTTGTAGAGGAAAAAGCATGTTTCCTGAATATTCTGTGGGCTAAAGATGGTAAAATGTGCTGTTTTCCCTACCTTTCTGAAATTTTCTTGATAGTTTTCCAAAATAATAGCACATATTAAAAACAAGCTATTTGTGAAATTTTACTCTAGAGAAAAAAACATGAACATGGCTAGTAGTATAGGTGCACCTATACCTAGAAGTCTGTTTGTAAAATACTGTGTTCAAAGACAACATTTTAGATATAAAGCAGTTCCTCAAGAAGATCCTGAAAATACTTCTTGAAAGTACTATGTAAATAATGGGTAGACAGCAGTCATTTTTCAGCTTCCTTGTGTTTTGAGAGAGTTTGGTGGTGAGAAGAACATGAAGTACGACCATCATTTATTTTGTTTTGAGACAGGGTTTCTCAGCATAGCCCTGGCTGTCTAGGAACTTGCTCTGTAGACCAAACTGGCCTTGAACTTGAGATTTGCCCTCCTCTGTCTCCTGAAGGTATGTACTGCCTGGCTAAGACCTTCGTCTTGATATTGATTCCTGACAGGACACTGTGGGAACATTACTCTATCTTTTGGAAAGTAGAGAGGCCCTCATCAGGTAGTCCGTGGGTGTTGAGGAAAGCACAAGATTCCCCTGCTCTCTAATAGAGATGACTGCCAGAGGAGCTGCTTCTTGGCAAGCCAGACAGAAATTGGCAGCATCCTTAAACTTAACCTAGGTGTTAGGGCTCATGGTGACACAGAGCCCAGCTACTTCTTAGCTGATATGGTTTGTGGCTACCACAAACCTGGTTTACTATTTACTGTTTGCTAGCTGTGTGACCTTAGGGCTCCCCCTTGGCCATACATTCTGATTAGTATGAGCCTCAGTAGGTGTTTGGGGATTGTAGTAAAACTGGATAGTGATTATCCATGTGCCTGACTTGGTATTTAACATACTATGGTAGGTACTCAGTTCTTGTGAAGTTTTCCATTTCATAATGTGTCGGTGTCCAGGGGAGGATTCCCTAAAGAGTCATCTTCTCTAGAATTGGTGAAGAAGCTTTAAATGTTTCCTCAATTTGTAAAAGCTCCTACACATCTGCATACTTGATGATTTTACAAGTGAATCAAATTATACATAATACATTTCAAATGTTTGTACTTTTTGAAATGCACTTTTGTCTAGATTTACTTCCATATCCAAATGTTTACAAAGCAGAGGGAGAATCCTCTGCACTCTGTAGCACCTCCTGCCCAGGTGAATGAGTACAGACTAGACAGGCATGTGTAACAACAGTGTCATCCTGGGATCTGTGGTACTCAGTGCTGCCTGTTGGGTATTCTTTTCTGTCCCATGTGCCTTGCTCAGAGCACCAGCTAAAGGGATGAGAAGAGACAAAGAAAGGCGGTAGTTAAATGGAGAGAAGAGAAGGGGGAGAAGGTCGGAAGCCCCGAGCCAGGGAGCAAGCAGGGCACTCCCAGCGTGCGTGCACATGCACATCTAAGGTTGGTTAATACACAGAGTTGGAATGAGGTTGCATTTGTTAAGCCAGTGATTGAGTTCTGCTTTCTATGTGGGAGCAGTCTCCACTGCCATCTCTTGGATACCACCTTTCCTTGTTTCTGGTAAGGCTTTCTTGGGACTGTTGAGAAACAGTTCCTGATTAGATGATCCTGTGAGTGAATTCTCACAGCACTGTGCAGATGCATGTGACAATGACTTGCTTCACTGTTCTCACAAAGATGCCTGGCTGCTGGGTTTGGTAAAGATCCCTCCCACTCTTGCAGAGCTGTCTCTATCCTCCTCTGGGTCTGTAGAGGGCACTACTGTCACTAGTATTCAAACCTGGCTCAGATTTTCCCACAACTGAAGCCTTGAATCTGCCCATTAAGGCTCTTAGACCAAATTTGGGACAGTCCAGGGCTTGAAGTTGGCCGTGGTGTTACTGAGATGTGCGTTTTGTTGGGCTCAAGTGTCTGTACTCTTGTGCTGTTAGGAAGCCGTGGCAGCACATTGCTAAGAAAGGCTGGCTCAGTTCTGCCCTTGTTTCATGAAGGATTTCAGCTTGGTGGGCATGTTCTGCCTTGTGCCTGCATTGCTCTTGTTTCCTAGATGCCTTTGTTTACAGTCTGCCTTCAGCTCTCCTTGAAGCTTTGCTGAGGCAGCCATTATTGTCTCTCCTACTCAGCCTTTGACCCTTGACATGCCTTGGAGCTGTCACATGGGCCTGATGCCCCCAGTGAACTCTTAAAATCCCAAGAGGATGAAGTTCTGGGACCTCTATCTGTGGTCCTAGTGCCTCCCTTGGCACATGATGGCCATTTTAACTAAGTTATGGGGAAATTTTGGGGAGAAACAGCAAGTCTCTTTGGTAAACTTGTAAGCTCACAGGTTGGGTGGAGACAAATTCTGTGAAGGCAGGTGGTCTCGAATTTGGCTCTGCCAGCATTTCCCCAGAATTATGATTGTGTTTTGTTATCAGCTTGTCTTAGCCTCACAGTGCTGATTTTGTCTATTATGCTACCAAGAGGTTGGTTTCCATAGTTGTTTGTTTTTTCTTTTCCTTCCTTCCTTCCTTCCTTCCTTCCTTCCTTCCTTCCTTCCTTCCTTCCTTTCTTTC
>NW_022196897.1:26329258-26330190 GCF_008632895.1 Mastomys coucha | reverse complement strand
CCTTTCTTTCTTTCTTTCTTTCTTTCTTTCTTTCTTTCTTTCTTTCTTTCTTTCTCTCTTCCTTTCTTCCTTCCTTTCTTTCTCTCTCTCTCTTTTTCTTTCTTTCCTTTCTCTCTCTTTCTTTTTTTTTGGGGGGGCCATCTGTTTACCTTATTCCTTGATTTTATAAACTGCAGCTTTGTCTTCCCCCATTATTGGATGGAAAAATTCTGTCCTGGAGTCCATGTTAAGATATTTTGCCGGGCGGTGGTGGCGCACGCCTTTAATCCCAGCACTTGGGAGGCAGAGGCAGGCGGATTTCTAAGTTCGAGGCCAGCCTGGTCTACAGAGTGAGTTCCAGGACAGCCAGGGCTACAGAGAAACCCTGTCTTGAAAAACCAAAAAAAAAAGATATTTTGATCATTTAGCAAACTAAGTCCAGGAGTAAAATCCAGCCTAACACCTGTTTTTGTTAATAAAGTTTTATTGGGACAGATAATCAACCTGTTTATGCATAGTCTGTTGGCATTGAATAGTTGTAACAGATAATAAGTGTGCCCTGAAACCTAAAATATTACTGCTCAGCCCTTAGGAGAACTTATTGAGTCTTTTTTTTTTTTTTTTTCAAGACAGGGTTTCTCTGTATATCCCTGGCTGTCTTGGAACTCACTCTGTAGCCCAGGTTGGCCTTGAACTAAGAAATCGCCTGCCTCTGCCTCCCAAGTGCTGGGATTAAAGGTGTGTGCCACCACTGTCCAGCAAGTCTTTCTTTAAATGACAGATACTAGCAGCATATAGTAAAAGATACTGTAGTGAAGAAAGGGCATGGGCATGAAGGGTTTGAAAAATCTAGGTCCCTACTTACCACCTGAAGAGCTCTAGGAGTTCTTCAGAGTTCTAGGGGGAAGAGCCATTGGAGTTCTAGGGGGGAGGTGGTGGTGGTGGTGGTGGTG
>NW_022196897.1:26291516-26328849 GCF_008632895.1 Mastomys coucha | reverse complement strand
TTGCTGGGAATTGAACTCAGGACCTCTGGAAGAGCAATCAGTGCTCTTAACCGCTGAGCCATCTCTCTGTAACACCTTAGGTTCGGTTTTCAAGACAAGGTTTTTCTATGTAGCTCTGGGTGTCCTAGAACTCAAAGAGATCTGTTTGCCTCTGCCTCCCAGCTGCTGAGATTAAAGGCGAGTGCTACCACTGCCCAGCTCTAAGGAGGTTTTAAGCACCACCCATGAACAAACAGACCTGTGAACTATTATGTGTGTCAGGTACACCGCTGCTCTCCATAGGCATAACTTATCATGGCTGCCCTTTTTCTTTCTCAGGAGGAAGAAGCCAAGAAGCTAGTGAGTGAGGCTATTGCAGCTGGCATTTTTAATGACTTGGGGTCTGGAAGCAACATTGATCTGTGTGTTATCAGCAAGAGCAAGCTGGACTTTCTTCGTCCATACTCAGTGCCCAACAAGAAAGGGACCAGGTAAGTAAAAGGGATATCATTTTTCCTATCCCGTCACCTTTTGGCATCTCTGTGCCATCTGGATTGTGCTCTCTGGATGCTTTCCTGCGCTGAGAAAAGCCAAGTGTTTCAAAGCAGCTTATACAACAATCCTTTGAGTCAGGGCTACTGTATGATCCCATTGGTGGTCAGGCATGGGGAAGTATCATGCAAGGCTTGGAGAATCTGTCATATATTGGCAGGAGAGGTGGAATGGGTCCAAGAGTGAGCTTCAGACTGAGTTGAGACATTGAAGTGTGTGTCCCCTGCCCATCCCCCCTGTGGTTTCTTCAGCATCTTAAGCCCTGTATGGAATTTTGTGAAGTGTTTAGGTTTCATGGTACTAGCCCACAGCCTTTCTTCAGGCTGGCCCAACACATCCTAAAAGTCCCAATCCCGTAGCTATAAGCCTCTGAATTGTGGCCATGGTATGTACCAGTGTTGTTTATGCCACTGAAACTGTGGCCTACATCCCTGGGTGCCTCACCTCAGTGGAACAAGCCAGGATCTGAGCTGTGGGGGGATATTCTAGGTCCAAAAGACCTGGTGTTTGCTTGTACCTGTAGCTCACTGACAGTTACAGCTACTCTGGTTAGAAGCATGGGACCTCTGGAAGGCTTGCTTCTATATCCACTGGGGGTCCCTAGCTCTAGATTCACAAGAAAAGGATGATCTTCAATATTAACAGTGCTTTGTTGTAGGCTGTTTTCAGCATTGTGAAAGCTTAGTGTCAGACAGCTCTGGGGTAGGTGACAGGGATGGCCACTGGCTGGCATGGTGGCTCTGGGTATTAGTCCTGTATTTAAAATGATAAAGCTAGGCTAGTGTGATGCCAGTTCCTCAGGCCTTGAGTGAAAAGCGAAGCTGCCTTTAAGATATAGGGCTGGTTTGGGAAAGCAGCTTCCACTGAAGGATGCTGATCCTTTGGGAAAAGAACTGGGGTGTTTCTGTTCCATGTGGGCTGAATGATAGTCATCCAGGCAGAGAATTCTAAAAGCCACCCTTGAAAAGTAGGTGTGGTTGCAAAAGGAACCTTTGTTCTAAAGGTAGCACTGTGGAGCCAGGGATGTGGGTTTTGTGGTAGAACTCTTGCCTAGAATGTGGGAGGCTCTGGGATCCATTCCTAGCCTTTGGGGTGGGGATGGACCCAACAAAGTGACAAGGAAGGGGAGGGCTAAACATAGGTATGTATGCAATAATCTACCTTGGAGTGGTACCAGTATCCACACATGTACACATGTGATGATGGCACAGCCTTCACTGGTTGGATGCGAGCTTGATGGAACTATCACTCCAGACAGACATACCACTCAACAGAGGAGCAGTTGTGTGGTATCGCATTTTGGCAGACTCAGGACTGGAGAGTTAGAGCACACGTGGATCAGGGTGAGGCCCTTGTGCTCAGAGATCTGCCCCAAGGAAGCAGGTCAGGTGGGTGTGTTTCAGTGGTAATCCACTGTGCCCTGCAGGGACTATTGGCCTTGAGTGCTGTATGAAGTGAGGAGCTTGGAGCTTGGCTGTGGACTATGTTGTATTGCTGATGCTTCTAGAAATGTAGGGCAGAAGGCTGTATTACATCACTCACATTTGATGCACAGGATGTGAGTTTTAAGGAAGTGGAAGCCTCAAGTCATGTGACTAAGTAGCTTTTAGCTCTACTGAGAATGGTGGGGTGTGGAAGGAAAATTGAAAAATAATTTTTCTATTATCTCTCTCTCTCTCTCTTTTTTTTTTTTTTTTTTTTCCGAGGCAGGGTTTCTCTGAGTAGCCCTGGCTGTCCTGGAGCTTACTTTGTAGACCAGGCTGGCCTCGAACTCAGAAATCCGCCTGCCTCTGCCTCCCAAGGGCTGGGATTAAAGGCGTGCACCACTACAGCCCAGATTCTATTATCTCTTAAATGTCGCCTGACATGCACACGCATATGCACGAACACCCCTTTCATTTTTGTAGCATTTGGAAGCGAAGGGAGGTTGACTCCCTGAAGCCACGGGGGTGGAGTCCCCAGAGTCAGGACTCCAGTCAAGCCTTTTGCTTTCTGGCCAGAATGTCTCTGTCCTCAGTCGGGCACTTGAGCAGAAATCTAATTGCTTTTCTTTCTTAGGTTTGGCCGGTACAGATGTGAGAAAGGCACTACTGCTGTCCTCACTGAGAAAGTCACCCCTCTGGAGATTGAGGTGCTAGAAGAGACTGTTCAGACAATGGATACTTCGTGAATGGTGCTGCAGGTGGTTGGGTATCTCTCTGGATGACTTGGGGTGCACACCACCCCTACCCCACCCCATTCTACCCCAATCAGAAAATATGCCTTTGGCAATTGCTCAATTAAAAAAAGACAAAAAAACTTAGTGAGTGGTTGTAATGTTGGAACTGTGGGTATGGGCTCCTTACTGACCTGACTTTCCTTTCTAAGTTCCAGATCTTTCTGGAGTGTTAGTAAGCGTGGCCCTCTGAAACTGATTAGTTCTTTGTGGCCACAAAACAGATTGGATTTTTGGTTCTAAGGTATATGACCTAGGCCTGTGCTTGTTTACTTCATCTTCACTTGGGGGTAACCCCAGGCATCTCTCCTAACAGAGTGAATCAATATATGGCAGCCTGTACCCCACGTGCAAAGCAGCGGCAAGAGTCTCAGGCTGTGATGTGGCCCAGTGGATGGCTTCCCTGCATACACAAGACCCCAAGTTTACATCCCGAGTTCTCCCCTTCTCCAGGACAGATATCTTCAGTTTGAATTCTCAGTTTATATATGCTTGGGTCTAGAAAAAGATAGATGGAAACTTGGCATTTGTGTGGCTGCATGAGACTGGTGAGCTGTACTCTAGCCATTTTCATGACAACTAAAGGAGTGCTTGATGTTTGCTGTTTTGCAGTAATTGGACATAGCATTGCATCGCTTATCTGGATAGTGATTGGTGGAGACATCCCAAGGGCCATTGTATTGGGCAGATAGTTCTCTTGATGTGGACAGTGGGTGGAGTGCTAAAATTAAGTTCTTTGGTTTGCAGAGGCTACTTGTACCAAGGACAGATAGGACAGAGCCTCTGAGAACAGAAACAGTTCTTACAGATAGCCAGGAAAACTTTCCGTAGTGCTGGGCAGGAGACAGCGACTTTCAACCTTCTTCAGACACTGGAGGAGAGACTCCCTTGTGCAGACTGCTTGAAAGGGTGCAGTGGATTTATTGAGTGCAGCCACTTGGGTAAACTTAAAGAATATTCTGGTGTTACTTGGACTGTTTGGGCCTGACAGGTTGTTTCTAAAGGCACCTCAAGAAGGTGCTGCTGTTGTGTGCTGGGTGTGTGGTCTGCAGTCTAAAACACTGACACAGAGTCAGGGCCACCCCTGAGCTGCTCAGCTGTCATTCTTCCCTACTTGTCTAAAATATGGAGAGCTTGATCTGAGCAGAGGCTGTATTTGCAGTACAGGCCCTGCTCAGAGGGTGGTGGCTAGCCAGAGAGCTTATTTGTGCAGAGCTCTGGTAGACATATGACAAGACACAGGAGCACTGGCCTGTCACCAAGTGGGTACTCCTTGAGTAGAGCATAGACCAGTGGTTTTTCAACCTTCCCAATGCTATGACCCTTTAATATAGTTCCTTATGTTGTGGTGACACCTAGCCATACAATTATTTTCTTTGCTACCTCATAACTAATTTTGTTACTGTTATGAGTCGTAATATACATATTTTTGGAGACAGGTTTGTCAAGGGGGCCTTGATACACGAATTGAGACCCACTGGAATAGAAGAACAAAATTCAGACTGTTTCCTCCAACACTTAAGTTTCCTTAAATTCACATTTATAAGTTAGTCTTCACAGTTAATCCTATTGGGAACAAAAAGTAAATGAACATATTTCTGCTTTTCCTGCACATAATACAATTGTATTTTTAATTCTTGACTTGCATAGTCCATGACTTGAGTTTTCTGAAGGGGTGACAGGCTGTATTTTTGGATCACCTGCCACTGCTGGCTGATTTGCATCTCTGTTGGTTTGGTTTTTGTTTGTTTGTTTGGTTGGTTTGGTTTGTTTTTGAGACAGAGTCTTATGTAGTCCATTCCTGTCTCAAACTTCCTGTATTGCTCAGGGCAATCTTGGGTTCTTGATCCCCCTGCCTCTACCTCTCAAGTGCTAGGATAACAAGCTCAGGCTGCCATGGCTAACATCTTTTGTTCTAAATCCTCTCAGCCACCTGGAAGATAGATACCTTATTATAATGTCCCATTTGCAGATGAGGAAAGGAAGGCTCAGAAAGGCCAGCAAACTTGCACAAGTCACTAGGAAGGTACAGACCCAGAGTCTATCAAGACCAGTGTGAGAGCAAAGCTTCTGGAGTTTGCTTGCTGGGTAGATGAAGTGCCGCACACTGATCCTAAGGTGAGCCATAGCATTCCAGCAGGTGAGAAGATGGAGGAGAACCCTCCTATCTCCCAGATGCCACTCATGTCCAAAGGCCCAGTGCTAGGTGCTCCTTACTGTCACTCATCAAATTAGAAAATGCAGAGAAAATATTAGCGAAATCTCTACTCTAAACCATTATTTCCATTGTATCCTTTTACAAGAGAGTAAATGAACCACACAGCCTGATTGTATGGAAAGGTACTAAGAACTAAGCCAACTGGCGGTAACCATTTGCAAAGACTGGCTCACATGAGTCACTCAGCTCCCTTCAAGTCTCTGACAGTTTGGGCCTGGACAGGTCTGAAGCAACCAGGCAGAGGTTCACATTTTAGTAGGTACAAGGGGTTTCCAGGACTGCCAAACCCCTTCCCCACTAATAGCCCAGCTCAGATTGTCTGCAACAGTTCAAAGAAAGGACTTTGGAGTTTGACCATAACCCAGCTGCTTTCAGCTCAGGGGCACAGGCAGCTGCCTTTGGGAGCCAGCTGAGAGTCCTCTGGTCTTGGCTGTGGGGGCTTCCAGGTACCACTTGGGGGAGAGGACTCAAGTAAGACAAGTGACTTGGCTTTGATGAGGTGTGTAGCATTCAGGTGCTGGATGTCCAGACATGCATCTGTTTAGCCACCTGGTGCACATATGTAATGTCAGGTCGGTGGTCAGGGTCAGGGTAGATACACATACTGACCAGTTCCCGAAGCTGCAAGGAAAGACAATTCTATTAGTCTTAAAGTGCACCTCAGATGGTGCTGTTGTCCCCTTTCAAGTGAACAATGCTTTTCAGGGTAAGTTACATGGTCGCACAGATCCCATGCATGCATAGGCCTGTCTGGTTCCAAAGGTGATGCTTTGAGACCCTGAGAATTTTACCCTCAAATAATCTTCTGTGTTCAACTGTGCACATACATGTATGTCCGCTGTCAGTCACACAAAAGCCCAAACCAGAGAAAACTCAAGGAAAGGGCTTATTGATCATAATAAATGCATTAACATGCAGCAAGGCTACAGTCTGCACACCCCCTGGCCTCTTCATTGTGCTCATGAAAGACACGCTTTTAATTATCCAGACACTGAAGGCTTTGCCCGCCAGGGTGGGGGAGGGGCGCCTTAAGCCTCTGATCCCTTTCGTTCTGATAGCCAGAGTGCTAGTTATTTTAATGGTAATTAAAATAATGACCTTAAAAAGCCCGGGTCTTAAACGTGCAACACTGGGCTGGCTGCAACATTTTCCATCTCAGTGCCTGCTGCCATGGTTGTGTGTGTGTGTGTGTGTGGGGGGGGGGTGCTGGTGATCATCAGCAAAAGGAGAGAGGGGAAGTTCTGGACCAGAGAGTTCTAGGGACTCAGGAGAGAGTCTGAGGAGGCATAGTCCAGAGGCCATGGAGCTGCAGCATCCACCTCAGGCTAGGGGGTCTGTCCTGAACTTCTGAAGCACTAGGCGGCCTTAACTGGCCCATTTTGTGATCCCACTACTCTGCAAAACACTGGAATCCATGAGCTGCTGAAGGTGGTGTGTGCAGCATGTCTGGAGTCCAAGATCATCTACAGACAGTGGTTTCTGAAGCTGTTCTGGAAGGGAACCGTGGCTGACCCATCCGGTGAAAATGTGAAAACCAGGTAAAGATGAAGTCTACCCTGCAATCACTTAGAAGCAGTCAAAAAGAAACAGCAAAAAATAACAGGGAGAGAACCTGTGCTCAGCAGCAGGATCTAGAGCGGCTGCCTGCTAGGGGCATATCGAGTACGCTAGGATGGCTGCCTAGGAGGTAAAGCTAAGGGCTCTTGGGGTCTTCATTTCTGCCTTGCAACTGAAGTGAGGTGTGTGGTACCCACTGGCAGACTGGCACAGGAGTACAGAACTGATTAGAGCCAAGTCACATGTCTTCTAGTAGTGCAGAAATTCTAGTTTAAACAAGGAAAGGAACAAGTGAGTGAGCAACAAACTTTGTGGAGAATGTAACCCGCCCGTTCTTCTTTCCTGCCATCTTGTTCTCCAGACCACAGATACTTCCCCCCAATGGCTAGTGAGAACTCCTTGTAAAGCCTCAACTCATCTGGATGACGGGCTTTCCTTGGTGCAGTGTTCTCAACCTTCCTAATGCTGTAACCCTTTAATACAGAGTTCTTTATGTGGTAACCCCAACCATAAGATTATTTCATTGTTACTTCATAGTTGTAATCTTGATACTGTTATGAACTGTAACTATCTGATATGCAGGATATCTGATATGCAATCCCTGTGAAATGGTCATTTGACACCCCTCAAGGGGTTGAGACCCATAGGCTGCAAGCCGGTGCCTTAGTGAGTTATGACGCAGTGGCCCAGGAAGACCTTAGACTCTCACCTTTAGCGTCCACTGTCAACAAGACATCATAGGTGATGTTTAGCAAACATTTACATGGAGCTGTGTTACCTCCAATTGCTACTTTTGATGGTGGTGGTAGATGCTGGTCTGGCTCTATTATTAAAAGCATGTCACATGTGTTAATCCTTTATCTTGAACTTGGACAGGGGAGTCTAGTTTGTCCCCATGTTATAGATGAGGCGACCGAGACTCAAGAGAAGTGAAGGGAGTACATGGATCTGTCTGCCTGTACCCCGAGCCACCTCCATGCTATGAGACCTGTCAGCTGTCCTTCAGAGTTTATTCACGAGGGAGATATAATTTAGCCCATTTAAAAAATGATGGATGAGTTTCACACAGCCAATAACTGTCCAGGGCCCCTGCGCCCAGCATAAAATATGAAAGTCAAAACTCTAGGGTTATGGGCCTATTAACACAGAGCAGGAAACCAACCCATGAGCCCAGGGTGCCCACCTCTGACCTCCCTGGTACTCCGTTCCACTAGCCTGGCAATAGGTCTTAGGGCATCTGTATGCTGCTGCATCCCACAAGCTTCAGGCACTTCAGAACCACCCCTCCTGGAAGTACACCGGGTCCGGCTCCAGCTTGCTCACCTTCTCAGAGTAGTGCTCCCCTGGGAGAGGTGGGTAGTCGCACTGCTCAATCTTTTGGCAAAGGGAGAAGAGATTCATCTTATCTCCGTAGAAGGGGCTCTGGAGAGCTGCCATCTGCAAGGGAAGGCATACAAAGACTCAAACATAAGCCTCAGAGTCTAAAGGGGTTTTAGAAGCTGGAGGATCCAGATGAGGATTCTGGAGGTGGCTTGTGGACAGACAGTGTTGAACATCAGTCCACTAACGCCGGCTCTGCTGATGGTTATGTGTGCCCTGGGAGAGGAACTGACTGCCCCGCAGCAGTGTGGATTTTCACAAATGTGGCCCTTTGCAATTAACTCCAAATATCTCAGAAAAATGGAGCAAGGAGTGATCCATCATCTCTTCTTTCTCTCTAGCACCTCATCATCCCAGAGAGCTGCGGTGCACAGGGTTAGCAGTGAGCCTTCCCTGCTACCAGAGCTTCTCCATCCTAAGCTGCAGGTTCTATCAGAAACCATGTCCAAACTACTCACCGTCCAGCTGCTGGCCATGGGCCTGCCACCCTGATAAGGACAGCAGACTGTGAAGTAACTTGAGGGCCTGCTGGGGACATGGGGATTATAACAATTACCCAGAATGGCAGGATCTACTCAGACCAGTGGCCAGCTAGCCCCAGGCAGGTTGGAACAAAGGGCTTGCTATTGGGGGCAGATACTTGCTACCTCCAGATCACCAGAGTCCTGGCTCTCTTCCTATGTTTAAGTATGTGTCTGTCTCAAAGAAACTAAGGTGTGGAGGGAGGAAACCTGACTTGTGAAAAGGACCTCTTTTGTCTGTCATCCAGCTTCTCCCATGCACAACCTGGAGTGGAGGGTGATCAGGAGAGGATGTGTGGCCCAATTCTCTGAGGGAGGGGCTTTTTGGGCCATTCTGTTTAAGCCAGAAAGCCAAAGCAGCTTTCTCCAGCCACTGTCTTGCTGGGTCTCTCTGTCCTTACTGTAAGGAGCTGATATCAAGTAAGCCTTCAGCTTCATTGCCACTCCATTTCCTCCACAGGAAAAGTGTACAGGGGCTTCAACCAGTTCTTGGGGTGCTTTCAAGAAAGCATGTCAAGGGGATTGTTTCTGAACGTGTACACTTTGCACCCCAGGTCACGATGGCATGGCATATGTTCCATGGAGTCCACATGAATCCTCAATGGTCTAAGTGAAGCAGGAAGTGGGAAGGGCAGTGCGTGCGTGCGTGCGTGCGTGCGTGCGTGCGTGCGTGCGTGCGTGTGTGTGTGTGTGTGTGTGTGTGTGTGTGTAGGGGATGGGAGGGAGTTTTATCCCAGCTCTTTAAGCCGATACCACAGGAAGACACCACAGGTGGTCTCAGGGAGGTGGTAACCATGACTGCAGGACACCTCTTGCCAATTACCCAGTGCTGGGCCCAGATGAGGCCCCTCCTTGCTGCTGGGAAAAATACACACTTCTTTCCCTGGTGCACTGCAGGGGTGCAGAGGGATGCCAGCTTCAACAGAGCCCACTGTCACCCTTGAGGGCAGCCCAAGAATGGCCATGGCCGCCTTTTGTCCTGTCCTTGTGGGTGAATATTCCTAGAGGACTGATTGATTGATTTGGCTTCCCACTGCCTTTTGCTCCTGCATAGCTACAAGGCACGCAGCAACACACTGCCAACAACTAGATCAACTGACTAAGCTGAGCCCTGCCACCACGCTGGAAGCCACCTCCTCAGGTATGTGTGTAGGCACCAAGTTAGGACTTAGAACAGCCTTGGCTGGGAATGCATCAAGGCCATGATTGTGGGCTTTATGCAGGCCAAGACAGGGCTGCATTTGTCTCTGAGGAGCTGTAACAAAGGCTTGGGTAGGGATCAGGGCTGGCAGGAACAGAGGGAGCCAGCTGTCATCTTCCATCGGCCCTGGGGGAATGCACAGAGCTCCTCTCTCAGGCAGACTGGCCTGTATTTGTTTATGTTTAGAGACACTTGTGACTTTAAGGGGACTGGAAGCAGTTTCTGAAAATACACAACAGAGGATGAAGAAAGAAAATGATAAGCCATCTGGACTAGGGACAGTATACATGAGACTAGGTCAAAGGGGACTCCCTCCATAAGGACCCAAGCTGAGCTGTGCTGAGACCTCCTGTTGGCCAAAGCAAAAAGGGAAATATGTCAAGCTGTTGGGTTTATAAAGACTGGCAGCAAATGCCAGCTGCGCAGCTCAGCTGGTCGATGGGTTCACAGAGAGGCTGGAGTGTCTGGAGCTGGGTGCCTCAATCACAGGGCCTCATGTACTTCTCTCTACAAGGCAGGGAGACTCCATCCCACACATGGGGCAGCTGGAGCCAATGGGGTAGGGGCTGACTTGCCCAGTCTGGGCTCTTGCCAGACCCTGCATCTCTCCCCCAGGAGGCCCAGCGGCTGAGAGTTCTGTGGGCATGCTCACAAACATGAAATCAAATTTGCTTACTCTTGCTGACCTTAGACATTAAGAGTATTTGGGAGCTCCTGAACAGCTGTCCCCTCACCCCAGCACCCGACGCACATGGGTGATGTTCTCAGAGGAGTCTCTGAATCCCTCTGATCTCAGGCCCTAGTCAAGTGTTCATTAAGTCTATTCCTGAAACCGATGCCCAGAGTATCAAAAAGACTCGACTTGCCCCAACTGTTGACTGCTCTGGCCTGAAAGGCCCATAGGCCTTCCTGACACTGGGCTATCAAGACCCAGGAGGTGGCCCAGCCAACCAGTCTACAAGGACATCTTTTCTAGCTAAGCATTTAAAATGCATCATCTTCAGCTGGGACACAGTCCCTAAAGAATCTCAAGCTCCTGGCTCAAAAAGAAAGACAAGGAACTCTACACCTTGTAAAGAAATTTTGAATTTTGACTTTCAGGTTGACTAGTCCAAGCCAGACCCATACCCCCACATCAGCTCCAGGGAAGCAAAAGACAGATGAGGTTCCAGTCCTAACCCTAAATCAATCACCTGTCTGCCACCCTGTATATTAGAGTTCCAGTGTTGTGGGGAGATGTCCAGTGTCCAGTGGAGACTCTTGGGAATGCCCAGTAGTGGGCCCTAGGTTGGAGGTGCAGCCGCCAACATGGAGACATCAGATGGCCCAAGCTTCACTCCCTTCCTGGTGGCCTGTGCTTCCCCAGACCCATTCCCAGGAACCTCCGACTCTCCCACCGTGGCTGAGATGGGTAGAGCTTATGCTTTTCAAGTTCTCATTCTGAGCATACTAAGATTCAAAAGTCCTGTCCCTGGCTCCAGGCTGGCTACCAGATCTGGAAACAGCCATGGATGGCCCCATTCTACAGCTAGGGAGGCAAAAAGGCTGCCATGAGATCCACATTGTTGGATCTGGAAAACAGGGTGCCTCGTCCATAGCCATTCCTAGTGCCTGTGTGGGACCTATTTACCGATGAACAATATACAAATGTGGTTACCAAAGAAACCAGGGAAGAGCAGTGCTCCACTGTTCCATCCCCTTTTTGGAGCCCAGAAGTACAGCTTTCTCCAACCACCCTTCCAGCAACCACTGCCTGAACAACTTTACTAACTGCCATGTCTGCTGAGGAGTGAAGGACTGGTCCCCAAGGGTCCTGAAACTACAGAGTTTAGTCTGCAGGTGAGTTGTGTAGCACTGGTACTCCTTTAAACTGGTAAGGTGAGCCTATCTTACCTGTGCCCCCATGGAAGTCCCCACAGGCTACCAAGCTGCATGTCAGAGACTTACCTCATACAGCAGGCAGCCTAGGGACCAGATGTCTGACTTGAAGTTGTAGCCATTCTCGTGGATTCTCTCAGGTGACATGTAGTATGGTGTTCCCACTGCAACATAGCAAGGGGTGGGACATAGAATCTGGGCCTCAGGGAGAAGAGATATAGCCTGTCCCCTCGGTCAGTTGAGATGGTTGCCCATGTTAATAGGGACCTGGGACCCATGAACTTAAAGCTGATCCCCAGAATCCCTAGATTTAAGAACTGGTTAGGGGCCACAAAGCCAGGATTAAAAGTGACTACTCAGTGCAGAGAGGCAAAGGACTACTGTCCCTACAGGTGGCAGCTTGTATCTGGGATAGTCTAGAACAATCTCTCAACAGAAAGGAACTCCTGTCCAAGTTGACCAAGACACACAAGGGAAAACTGACACTCTGACAGTTCAAGAGGCTTACATAAAGGCAAGGGCCATTACAATGATCAACTTCATGATGATGAAGTCTTTCAGTTCACCAAAGACACTATTCAGAGCTGAATGGCAAGCCGGGATGTGATGGTTTGAATGAGCTATGTTCCTCATAGTCTCAGGCACTGGAACACTTAATCCCTAAATGACGGCACTCTCTGGGGAGGCAATGAAACCGTTAACAGTACAACCATGCGAAGGAAGGATATGAGCGGAGGCATGGTGTAAGAGTTTACAGCCTCATCACACTTTCACTCAGCTTCCCATTCTGGCTGTGTCTATCTTTGTCACTGTTCTATTGCTGTGAGGAGACACCATGACCAAAACAAATTGGGGAGGAAAAGGTTTATTTATTTGACTTATACTTCCACAACAGTGTTCACCACTGAAGGAAGTCAGGGCAGGAACTCAAACAGGGCTAGAACCTGGAGGCAAGAGCTGATGCAGAGGCCATGGAAGGGTGCTGCTTACTCCTCAGGATTTGCTGAAGTTCCTTTCTGATAGAACCTGGGACCATCAGCCCAGGGATGGTACCACCCACAATTAATTAGATGGACTAATTAAGAGAATGTTCTACAGACCTGCCTACAGCCTGACCTTATTGAGGCATTTTCTCCTCTCTGATGACTCTAGCTTCTGTTGCATTGATATAAAACTAGCCAACAGCTTCCATGCTTCCCCATTATAGACTCTCCCTCTGGAATTCTGAGCCAGAATAAGCCTTTTTCTTCCGCAAGTTGCCTTGGTCATGGTATTTTATCACAGCAACAAGAAAGTAACTGATACATAGGAACAGAGGAAACCACCTCAAGGTCTACCTGCCATGGACTGATGCCTACCAAGATGGTTTGGGTCTGAAACATCCCCCAAAACTACATGCTAACAGTCCCTAGCTGATGGCATAATTGGGAGGTGATAGGATCTTTAGGAAGTGTTGTAAAACCTGTTTTACTCCAGACCAGGGGGTAGAGGGTATAAACTTCCCTGGGCCTTGGCTCCTGACACCCTGGGCAGGACAGCTCTGGTCCACAGCAGTAGTCAAGGGGATCATGGGTATGTTATATAGCCAGCTGTGTATGTGTTTTCGCTCTTCTTCTCTGCAGCCTAACGTTCCAGTTATTCAATAGACAATGGTCTGAGAGCCATGGTCCCCATAGCCCCACATGTCTAACCATGATTGTTGCTTTATCACAGTGACGGCCATCCCTCAAAGACATAGTTGAACATTTGACCTCCTATCCTGTATGCATACTCTATGGTTGGAATCAGGGGCTGGTGGCTCCTGAGTAAAAGGGCTGACAGCCAACATGTGCAGCTCTGGGTGACCCTAATGAGGTCAAGTGGGATATCACGAATAACACTTGTGCACCCCAGTCATGAGAACACAAAATCAAACCAATGGCAAGGTATTAAGCTACAAATGCATTACAGCCAAACCACAACAGAGACTCCACAGATCTTTGTCAGTAGTGGGAACCTAGGGACAAGCATCATTTGGTCTGAGCACCCAGGTGTTACAACTGGAGGAACCCATAATACAAGGATGACAGTATGGGGCTGGCCAGGAGCCAGAGGTCAGAAGTTGTGTCCCAGCAAGACTGCACCACAACTGTAAGGCCCCACTGGCTGCCTCCAGCTCTTCCCACTTGTTCTGGCCTCCTTTTGTCCCTAGGTCTGGGCAGGAGGGACTCTAGGGTGAGGTGATCTACAGGAAGCCTGGGCCAGACCTATCTGAAGGTGAAGGGGTTCCAGCACCTTGTGCCCATCTAAGTCTACCTCCCAAAACCGATTCTACTTGCTGTCTATTCAACTCTGAGCTCTGTTCCACTGTACCTATGCACTGGGGAGCTCCGGCAAGGCCGGCCGCCCCCCTCTAGCTCTGTTTAGCTCTAGGTCCTTGCCACAGCCTACAGTAAAAGCCAGGCATGCTGAGGGAGAGGTGGGAGAGGCACTCTCCTCCCCTTACCTCTTGCTGCACTTCTACCTCATTGGTATAATTAAAAACAAATTCTTTTTTGTAAACAGGGTCTCACTGTGTAGCCTTGGCTGACCTGATACTCTCTACGCAGAACAATCTGGCCTTGACCTTAAGAGACTCACCTGCAGCTTTCACTTCCTGTTTTGTTGCAGTGTGGGCACTGGAATCAGGACTTCACCCATGCAAGTGCTCTACCCGAAGGTCCTGTTACTTCCAGCCCTTGGCTTGTGAAACAGCTTCTCACTAGGCAGCCCAAGCTGACCCTGAACTTACGACTCCCCTGCCTCTTGTGCGGGAATTACAGATGTAACACCATGCCAAAGGAGGAGCTTTCTTCCAGGATGCCTCCTGCACGTCATCCATCCACTTGTCTGTCCCTGACCATCCACTCATCCGTTCCCTGCTTATCAGCCCCCTCCCCATCCATCAGTCTGTCCCTAAGCCTGCCTTCCCATTTTTCTCTACACAGTGTTGGTGGAGCTGTGGCAGCCCCAAGCTGACCCTGTTCTGGGTGGACTCTCAGGTGAGAGCTGCCCATCCCAGGACGTCCAACAGGGTAAAGCTAATCGTGAATCAGGACAGGCCTGTACTAGACACAGACCCTGCACAGCCACCAGGCAGGGTTCTAGTAGAGGTCCAGCTAAGCAGCACTGTCTGGGCCTGGAGTCTGGCCTCTTGTCTCTCTGGAAAGCTTCTGGGAGCACATTGCTGCAGTCTGAGAGGAGCAGCCATGCCTTACTCGCCTCTCTGCTTCACCTGAGAATGAGTCATGAAGTACATAAGGACAGTCTGGCCCATTTTGAAGGGCATTGTACCCGCTGGTCCTCTGAGCCAGGCTTCCTCAGTCTGTGACTCTTAAAGGTGGAGTACTATGGAGGTGGGGGTTGTACAACTTTTGTGGGAGCGTGTGAGGCTGGGGAGCACAGCACGTCCTCCAGCTATGCCACTTTACCTGGATTTTCTACCAACAACAAACACAATGGAGCATAATGTATAACTGTGTATAACAGACTAAACAATAGACTTCAGAAAAACCCAGACTTGCAGCAGGCCATTGGAGGAGGCCTCCAGACCCCACGGATGGTGATTCTGCAGAACCTGGAGAGAAACTGGCAGGAGGGGGTATCTCCCTGAACAGTGGTCCTGTCCCAGCGGACGCAGTCCATCTTGTACCAAGCAGTTTCACAGGTGCGCAGAGCTAGCCCTGCCTGGTCTCAGTCCCTCCTCAGAGCAAGGGGACAGGCAGTGCTGAAGAAAGAGGAGTCTACCCAACCTGACCTACCTGAGTCTTTATCCCAGAAATGGGAATTGCAAAACTGGCAGAAACCATAGAACATGGGCCTCAAAGTAGAAGGCTAACCAAAGAGTCCTCCCTCTACATACATAACTCCTGTCAAAACACGCAAGTAACCCTGCTCACTTGTCTGAAACATTAGACATGAAAAAGGCGGACTTCACGTAAGAGTCTGGTGTCTGTCTGCAAGCTGCCCTCCCCAGTCGGTGCTTCTGTAACACACCTTGAAAAACCACTGTTGCATCGTCCACCATGTGGGGGCCGAAGCCTAGGCTCCAGGATGGATGGCAGGCAGAGCTGTGTGTGTGACCTGCTCTGACCACTCTCTAGCCAAAGGCCAAGATGATTCTGTCTTGGTTCCTCATCAGTGAGACCTCATGCTTAGCAGCTGGTTTTCCCATCTGGACAATGCAAAGTGGGGATCAGAATAGAGTTTGGTCCACGATGAATTCTCACTAATGAGGGCTCACCTCTGGGGATGTCTGTCTGTGTGGACCACAAATCCACCTCACAGCACGTTGTGGTCACGCACAGCAGGGTCATGCACACAGGAGCACTGGCATATGGCAGGGAGAGTTCTCCCCACCAGGTGTCCCTGCCCCAGACGGCTTGGTGGGATCCTCTCCCCACCTGCCTTCTAGCCATCCACGACCCAAGCCCACTGCCACACTGTGGGCTGCTGGTTCTTTTGGAGGCCACCTGGCTGCGGGATGATTTCTTGCCCTCATACTGACGTGGTCTCCCTTCTCTCAGCCTCAGTCTCTTCAGCTAAACGAGAGGAAAGTCCTGGGTGGGACGCCATCTTAGAAAAGCAAAATGTTTCTTAAATATTTTTAAAACCCCTCCTTCTTCTGATTTGTTCCTTCAGTGTATGAAGGGACACTTAAGTACAGGATGGCTGCAGATCCTGGGTGACACTGGGCTCCTCCAGTTGGAATTTAGACTCTAACAGCTGACATCTGCATGCACACTCTGGCTTTTGGGAAAGCAATCCACCCACCACCCACCCCATGACCAATCTGTCACCCCCTGAAGGCAGGGAAGCCTGCTGGGTCACACATCCCAGCATGGCACAAGGCCAAGCCAGGCCTTGCCCCCTTGAGTGCTTGTCTTCCTATGGGGTTATCCTCAATGGGCTCTGTTTCCCAAATCCCAGAGAGACCAGGCATCCACACAAGGGGCTTGGGTGTGAGCAACCTCCCTTTCTGTCCCGTCCAGTCTCAGCCTGAGGCGCCTTGTCACCACTGTCACCGCTGCCAAGCGCAAGGCCTGCGTTCTTGCTCTCCAGACCCACCATTTGTCTCGAAGCTGCTGCCGTTGCTTGGAGCGAGACACTTGCTTGTAGCTTGTGAGCTGTGTATAGGCAAATCTTTCATTTTTCTTTCATTATGCCGGCGTGTACTGTCACTTAATTTTTATGTATGCAATCCTTCCTGACAAATATGATCTGCTGCCTGGTAATTCGTCTGACGCTCATTCTGTTCCGAGCTCTAATTACGGCTCCTATTCCTGACACTGAGGCAGCCACTCTGCCACCGCTGGGTACCGCACCTGTCAGCCCGACCATGGCACTGACTAATGCCCTTTCATGCCAGCCTCCTGTTAGCAAATACAAGCATAAGGAGGGGCCAGGGAGGGAAGGAAGAGAAGGGATTTGCATAAGCCCAGCTCCGGGTCAGCAGCTTTAGTAGATGAGGAGGTTGCCAGGATAATGTGGCTACTGCCCCAGCATCCCCACATAGTAGGTGCGCATTAGGTGCAGAAGATGAATAATTCATAGTCACACACAGGGTTTGAAGGGCCCCAGCATCCTTCTTGTGTTACCGTGTGATAGCAATTAGCTCCTTTTCTTGCCCAAGCAGACTTGTGTGCACTTAGCTGTATACAGAACTGGTCGTAAAAGGGTGCTTTCCCCTGGAGCTTGGAGACTTCTGGTCCCTGGTTGTGAGTCTGACTGTCAACCTCCAGGGTAGGTACAGAGGACAGGCCTCAGCTGCCAGAGCTGGCTCGGCGAGTGCAGGTTGGTGGAGCACCCTCAGCTCCATGGTGCCTCCTGCAGTCTGGTGCACATGGCCTGAAGCAGGACGGGCCTGGGAGGCACCGTGCACCCATTATGCAGGGTCTATGCTCAGGAGGCCTCAGGAGGTGCCTGGCATGTGAGGGGAGCCTCCTCCAAGTCCCAGTTCCTTCTCATTAATGTAATAAGCGCAGCAGTCTGAGCAGATAAAATCACACTGTCGGAGGAGCCGGGTCTCTGTCATCCCTAACAAGACAATCCTAACCAGCTCTGACTAGCCACTGCGCCATCTTCTCCAAGACAGGACAGAGTGGGGCTTGGGCCTGACTGACAGGCCCAGCAGGCAGCGCCTTGGCTCTTCTCTGGCAGTTTCCCTCTGAGTTCCAACCTTTTCCAAACTCTTAAGCCAGACAGGAGCTAAGGAACATTTATTAGGGGTAGAGGACTTACTTGCCTACCCTGTGGGAGGCCCTGGGTTCTGTCACCGACACCACCCAGAAAAAGCATCCTAACTCAGTAAACAGGTTGGAACAGACTGGGAAATTGAGGCTTCCTTGTCAGAGAGTTAGTAGCTAGGGATCCCTCAAGGAGGCTCCTGGCCTTGACTTCGTGAATAAGTAGGCACTACGCACGACTGGTCAGCATTGTAGCTTTGAGGGATACCATGTGACCTTGAAATCATTCCAACTCCCCGAGTTCCAGTTTCTAGGTCCTGTGGACCCTGAAGGCCAGTGGAGATGTGGCAGAGCAGCATCCTCAGGTCCTTGGGGATGGCCTCTAGGGGCCAGGGAACCATGGGAGTCAGGGGAGAGGCCAGCCCACGTATTCCCCCATCACAATCATCCTGCAATCAGCTGGCTCATTTCTCACAAGTGCATGCCTTGAGTCTGAGCCATCATGACCCAAATGAATGGTGACAGTTTCCAAAGGGGAGTTTCCCACAGAGCACCCATGCCGCCACCAGAAGCTGCTGTTGGCTCATGGTTGGCTGCAGGCACCCAGGTATGTGGTGATGGGAGACACCCAGACTGGAGCTGTGGAGTGGGATGGAAATAAGTAGAACCACAGGTTACAGGCTGGCTCTGGGTCTCTTCTCTCTCCCCTAGTGATCCCTGAGAGATGCTGGGAACTGACTGGGGGAGAAGTTGGGAGACACCGGCTTTTCATGGATTCCTGGTGAAACCCTGCTGTTCCTGGGCTAACAACACAGGACAGTTATCTCTGTGTCCCGCTGGCTATGCTGGCTCCTTTAAACTAATGAAAGGGAAGAAGCAGCTCCATCTTCATCCCTCCAGCTTCTTGATCTTACAAACCAAGGCACACAGACTCTGAAGCCGGCACAGCCCCACCTAACCTAAGGCCCCTCTCCACACTCCCAACGGGGACTTCAAGGCCTGTACCCATACCCAGACACCTGCTTATTAGCATCCCCCCAAGCTCAGGCACAGTTCCCACAACTGGACGTGGCTCCTTCTCGGCCTTCCCAGCTGCTCTTCCTCCAGAGTCCAGCCACCCAGCCCCAGCTGCCAAGGCTGCCTCTTCACAGTCTTACCAGCAGGTCCACCCAGGGAGTAGGTCACAGGGCCAAATAACTGGGCATGGCCAAAGGACCACAAGGCAGGCAGATGCAGCCCATTCTATAGGACAGGGTCTGCTTGCTTTCCAGGAAGTACTCAAGAGATGACCTGGAGATCATCTCTGGAGATTCCTCCCCACACCCCGCCCCTGCCGCTCCCGCCCCCTGCAGCGGCCCCTCTGAGCCTCAGTTCCCTCTTCTTTGGATCTATCCCAAAGCAAGGGTGAACTCTTAAGGCTCAAAAAAGATCTTCCCTACACAATGCAAATGGTTTCAGGAGAATGTATGCCCTTCCGGCCGGGTCATCCAAGCCCATGGGGGCTGTAGGGGAGCACAGGCCTCTTACCTAGTGAGTGGGCTGCAGTGGTCTCGGAGCTGAAGAAGCGGCCCAGGCCGAGGTCACCAAGCTTCACAATGCCTGTAGCTGTGATGAACACGTTGGCGGGCTTGATGTCTACAGGGCAAGGACATGGGATTGGTGTGGGAAGAGCAGGTTTAGAGGGGATGGGAGGAGGCAGGAGGCCTGGGAGTGACCATGAAGGGCCTTCCAGTGAAGGGCAGACCCTCCCTCAGGGCAAAGCCAACTCCTACCAAGACATCAAAGCCCCGAGAAGGGTTCCTTTCTCTGAGAGGCTTCCCGTGACTCTGCTCACTCTGCTCGCCACCCACTGTGGAACCTGGGGACAGCTGCTCCCCGAAGCCTCACTTACTTCATCTGAAACATGACTCTAGTTTCCCCTACGTCACAGGTTGGCTGTGAGTGGAGAGTAGGTATCTCTCCACTCTCCTTTTGTACAGCTGCCTCCCCTGTACCAGGCGAGTGTCAGCCGCACAGGAGACACCGACAGTCAGTGCACTGCAGTGACTATGGCAGGGTCTCACACAGGTGACACCAACTGAAAGACACCTTCGACAAGCTTCCTCACAACTTGAAATGCCTCCCCAAAGCACTTTCTGGGATAGGGTGGGGGTACACCCTACTTACTTGGTACATTACTTAGCCAATGCCTACCAAGATATTAAAGCCCATGAGAAACTTTCTTTCTCTGGGCAAAACTGGCCCCAGCCCCAGGTTTGGCTTCATCTGGGACGAGTGGAGTCAGTGTGCTGTGACGGCCCCATTCCCTGAAGCTTATGCAATGACTATCTGGAATCAGAGTCAGGCTCCCTTGCCCTCACAGGTGGCTCCTTCCATGGAACAGATGTGAGTGCAGCTGTTGGATACCCTGCATGGGGAACACTAAATGGCCTCATTCTCAGGGCAGCTCTTCTTGGGGCACTTGAAAGCTCAGAGCTGGAGTCCCAGGCCACCCAGGGGCACACACCTCGGTGCATCACCCGTCGGGAATGCATGTGTTCCACAGCGCTGCACAGCTGCACAAAGTACTTCCACACGGTCCTCTCAGGAATAAGCCGCTTCTGCTTCTTGAAGTACTGTGGGGTGACAGACAGACAGACAGGCCTGAGTGAGCCTATCACCAGCAAAGGCTGAGCAAACAAGGAGGGGCCAGGATGTTGTGTCAACACCTCTCTTCAGCCCAGCAGAGCTGGGGGGAGGGTTCGGGGAGGGGGCAGATGAACTGCACCATGAGGTAGGGGCCTGGGTAGAGGGAATCCAGAGGAAGAGCTCACAGGGGGCTGGGGAGGGTAAGGCTTCTCAGCAGGAGTCCGAGCCTGGCATGGGAGGAGGACAGGGCCTGAGAGATGTCCCCATGCCCTCAGTCATCAAGTTACTGCTAAAGGCATAGTAACCTTGAGGAGATGGGCTTAACTTCATCAAATAGACCCTTGGTTTCAGTGGGCATTCATCTACCTCCTTGCCTAGTGTCTTCGTCAGGGTTCCCAAGTGCTGTGATGAAACGCCATGGCCAAAGCAACTTTAGGAGGAAAGGGTTGATTTTATCTACTACTTCCATGTCACCGTCTGTCATGGAAGGCAGTCAGGGCAGGAACCTGGGTGCACGAGCTGATGCAGAGGCCATGGAGGGGTGCTGCTTACTAGCTTGCTCATTCTGCTTTCTTATAGAACCCAGGACCACCAGCCCAGAGCCAGCACCACCCGTAATGGGCTGGGCCCTCCCCCATCAATCGCTAATTAAGAAAATACCTTACAGTCTTGCCTACCCATGGCAGAATTGTATAGCTGCATTTTCTCACTGAGATTGTCTCCTCTCCGATTTCTTTAGCCTATGTCAGGTTGACTTGAAATTAGCCAGGACACCTAGTACACTATGTTCAAACCCCCAAGGGAAACAAACAAACAAACAAACAAACAAAAAAACTAAAGGAAAAAAAGCCAAGAAACAACTCCCCAGGCTGCACTGAAAGATAACTGAAACAGAAGGTTCTGGAAGGATAATGCAGGAACACATCCTGAGGCAGAACTGAAATAACAGAATGTCTGTCTGTCTGTGTGTATAGGGGTGTGGGCAGCAGACCTGTACTGAGGTGTAGGGCAATGGCTAGCCCCTCGGTTACCTCGACACCAAGCTGGGGCTCTCGTGGCCACTGCCAAGCAGCTACTCCAGTGTAGGAAGCCAGAAACTACTAGAGAGCCTGCCTGAGGAGACAGAAGTGGAGGAAAGTCCTGCTGTGCACAAGCCACACTCAATCATGCTGCTGGGCCCTGAGGGCTTAGTTAGGCCTTGTGAGCTCATCATATCTAACGACGCTGAGAATCGGTGACAGGGACCATGCCCAGAGAGGCTCATGCGCAGGCCCATGGCTAAGCATCAAGAGCACGGAGACTGGGATCCAGAGCTGGGCACCTCCAGATACAGGGCAGGGATAGCTGCAAGCTACTGGCCTGGAAGTAAAATCCCCTTGAGGCTTTCCCAAGGCCCTTCTAGGAGGAGCTGGAGAGCTAGCTGTTCTGGTCTCCCAGAAGACCTCTGCTTTGGGCCACCCCCAGGCCTCTGGGCCAGGCTGGGCGGGCTGTTATTTACACCATAATGTTATTTGGTCCTCATTACAGTGTTTACGTGGGGACGTGTGCAGCCGAGAGTGGTGATTTTCTAAATGTCATATTCTATAAGTGCCAGCTGACATTTAGTAGGGAGGCACCGAGTCTCTGGTGGGTTTCAGACAGTGGCGGCTCTGGGCTTCACCAGCCTTGGAAATAATGCCAGCACCATGGTTGACCGGCTCCAGAGGCTGCAAACCCTCGAGACAGAAGCCCTGCTGACCACTGACCTCTAAGGCCAGTGGGAACACTGTGGTGTGACTCAGGCTTGGGATTGCAAAGGCTGGGTTCCCCTGGATACCTAGAGAAGAATGAGAAGGGGTGTAGCCACAGAGCTGACTGGGTACCAGGCACCTTGCAGGGTATGAGGAAACTGGGTGCAGAAGCCTGCTAAACTGTCCCAGGTGTGTCCAGCTAGGGCACTGCCCCCAGTTCCCTGGCGGGCTGTAGCTGCAGCAGTGCTGCCCCTGTGAGGAACCTGTGCTGTCAGCTGTTGTGGCTGGGAGGAGAGAGCATCTGCTAGTGAGGAGAGAGGGTGATGGTGGGGCAGGAATGGCCTCCACACTACCTTCACTCAGTTCTCTGTGGAGCCTAACCCACCTGAACCCTGAGCCAGAGCTGACTCAGGGCACACAGAGAAGCTGGCTATGAAAGTGGGCTGGCTGGCTACCTAGTCCATCTCTTTCAGTCTGAAAGAATCAGTCTGGCCTACAGCCCTTTCCCAGAATCCTCTCTCCCAAAAGGTCACCCACCGGGAAAGGTAGGCACTAGAGCTCAGGGAGGGGAGCATTTGCCTAGCACTGCCCCCTGACCCCCTGCAAGGTTGTCTGCCTCCAACTCCATTCCAAGATGGAGAGGTTGCAGGGGAGTCTGAGATGCATGAGCTACAGGGGAAGTGGAGGTTAAGGAGGGGGCTCCAGATCTCTGCTCCTGCTCCATCCCCACCCAACCCTCTTCCAAACACAAGGCTTTTGTTGTTTCTGTTCCCTCCAGGAGTCTTAGGAGGCTGCTGTGGACTCAGCACAGTCCCCAATCCTGAGCCTGAACTGAGAAACTCAATAAGGTGTGACCCCATGGTTACGACCTCACGAGGTGCTGGACTACAGTGCACCTCTGTGTGGTGCCTTCTGGGTGCTTCCCATTTCTATATTCCCCATCTCGACATCAATTCAGCTCAGGAACCACCTCCTCCAGGAAGCCCCCCCCCCCCCTTTCTGATTCCACAGGCCTGACCTTGACTCACTCTGGAGTCAAGTCTACTTCCTGGTAGAACTCAAGGGCTGGGGGCACCACCAGCAGTGGTGGCATCCTGAGGTGGGGGCTGGCATGTGGAGAGGTGGTAGAGAGCTGCATGTATACTTGTGCAGAGGGGATGGCAAGTGAAGGAGAAACTAGTGATGGGGCCTAAGACATGATGTATCACGTCTGTTCCCACCAGGGATCCGTGTGGAGATTAACACCCCTGCAAATGCATTAATATGTCAACGGAAATATAAAAGCAGGTGATAACGGCTCAGTAATGTCGCTTCCCAGCGACACCATATTCCTAGGGGCCGAATTTCTGAAGAGCAACTGATAAACAATTGCTCAATCCCCAGTGCCTGCTGGGAAGACAGAACCGCGTCGGCCATATCCAAATACGGTTGGGAGCTCAGCGTGGGGCTTGAGCATGGCCTGGCTTTACTTAGGACACACAGACAAGGTTCAGGGGAGGCAGGGGTGGGAGTCCCCCTTAGGGGCTAAAGGTGAGGACCCATGCAAGCAGGGACATGTGGGCCTTGAGGGAGAAGCAAGTATCAGAGACTACGGGTTAAGACTTTACCACCTACAGGCTGTGTTGCCTTTGGCTGGTCACTAAACCTCTCTGAGCTCAGTGCTTTAGCACAGCTGTGGCTGACAGCAGCACTCTCCCAATGGAGCTGCCACGTTCCTGAAGCCAAACCCACGGTAGGCAGTTCCACTCCTGAGTCCCAGGATGGAGACAAGGCAGCTTAGGAATGTCAGAGAATATGGCGCTGAGTTTTAGGAGCTCACAGTGGCTCAGTCCCTCGCAGAGCAGGCATGGAATCCTCACTGCAGGTAATGAAGACACTACCTGTCCAAAGGCTGTGTAGGCTGTGTGGGGACAATGACCTGGTAAACACAGCTTGCGTTCCTCTAGTGGGTGTTCTCAGACAAGGCAGCCTTTCTAGGCCTCAGTTTCCCCTTCTATAGGACATGGCAGCTGGAACCATAGGACATGTCGTTAAATGGGCTGCTGCATATTTTGAACTAAGAATCTGTCATTCTGTTTAGCAGGGGCTGAAAAATGGTGGTGATTAACAAGGGACCGGAACTGCTAAAGGGAAACCGCTCTTTGCTGGTCTTCTGGAGCTGAGAACTTAGCAGTGATTAAGAAGAGACCGGCATCACTGAGGCGAAATCTTGGAAGTGCTTCCTGAAGATCAGCACACAGGAGGTGTGTTCAGAGGCGCCCATGGTTGTACCCTGGGCTAGCAGCTGAACTTAGAGTCATCGAGATGGCTTCAAAGGGATGCAGAGGATGTGGAGAGCAACTGAGGCTTGGCACTGAGAGGGCAGGAGAGGCCACTGGTGAAGGTACAGCCGGAGTAGCATTTAAAGCCCCATAACTGAAGGGGTCATGAAGACAGTGTGAGGCTTAGCACCAAGAAGGGAGCCCGGGAGGCGCTATTGGTGCAGTCCAGTTGCAGCAGAACAGTCTACAGTTTGAGATGCCTGTACCACGGGAGGACCACCAAGAACAGCAGCAGCAGTGGAGTGGAGCCAGCCAGAGCCTAGACCAGCTATGTGTGCTGCAGAGGGTGAAGCCTGAGAAGTGAGCCAAGCCCCTTGGAGGAGCCCAGAAGATCCTGCGTGGATCCCGGACAGTGGACTCTGTGTTACTTATATAGCTGGAGTTTGGTTTTCTTTGTTCAGATCGTGCCCTGGTTCTTCCCCCTTGAAGTAAAGAGTGCTTAGCTTGGTTTTTACTTTACAGGAACCCATAGTTGAAAGACTTTAAACTTTTAAGGAATCTTGGAATTTTTCAAAAAAAAAAACAAACTTTTTTTTTTTAATTTGATGTATATGAGTACACTGTAGCTGTCTTCAGACACACCAGACGAGTGCATTGGATCCCATTACAGATGGTTGTGAGGCACCATGTGGTTGCTGGGAATTGAACTCAGGACCTCTGGAAGAGCAGTCAGTGCTCTTAACCGCTGAACCATCTCTCCAGCCCTGAGTCTTGGAATTTGTAAAGAGACCAATTTTATTTGTAAAGACTGTGGGATTTTTTTTTTTAAGTTTGTAAAATGTTTTCTATTATGATGTTGGTACTATTGTGTGATCTTGTATGAATGAGAATGGAAAGGCTGTGGGCTTAACAGTGATGTGCTTGTGTGTTAGGCTGACAAGGGGTCAATCTATGTCAACCTGACACAAGCTGGAGTCATCTGAGAGGAGGGAACCTCAAGAAAATGCCTCCAGACCAGGCTGAAGGCAGGCCTGTAGAGCATCTTCTAATTAGTGGTTGACGGGGGAGGGTCCAGCCCATTGGGGGTTGGTTGGTGGTCCTGAGTGCTACAAGAAAGCAGGCTGAGCAAGCCACGAAGAGCAGTCCAGTAAGCAGCACCCCTCCAAGGCCTCTACATCAGCTCCTGTCTCCAGGTTCCAGCCCTATCTAAGTTCCTGCCCTGACTTTCTTCAGTGACGAACAGTGATGTGGAAATGTGAACTAAATAAGCCCTGTCCTGTCCAATTTGCTATTGGCCCTGGTGTTTCATCACTGCAATAATAACCCTAAAACAGAAACATAGAGTCTGACCTTTGTAGGCATTGACTATTCCTGTTTCTTCTGATGAGAAAAGTGCCCCCAAGTGCTCTGGGCTGGAGCAGTGTAGCTGGCCCAAAGGGTCCCTTTGTTGTACCATAGCCGGTATCCAGGCATCATTCTGCTTTGTTTTCAAGCCCGAAAGGAAGACAAGGGTACCACACATAGGTGCTGAGGTCAGAGCTAGGCCAAGCTATCAATGGGACATGGAAGAGCCTTCATAACACCCCCAGACCCAGCCCACGGCCATAGAGGGGAGGCTGCCCCACTCCAGGCCCCTGACCTTGATCATCTGTGAGAGGTCACCCGCGTCGGCCAACTCTAGCACAATGTTCAGCTCATTGTCTTCAATGAACGAGTCCAGATACTTAATGATGTTCGGATGGTTCAGTTGCTGCACCAGAAGGGGGAGTGGCCAGCGATGAGTGGCGTGGCTCCAGTGCCGCCCAGCCCACCATGTCACGCCCCACACCCTGCCAGCCACGCCCCCACGTCACGCCTACCACGCCCCTCCAGCCTCTGCCCAGGCTCAGGTCAGGGTTTCACAGAAACATTCCTGTTGCTCTTTTGTTCATTCTCAGTGTCTCAGACGTCCCTTCTAAGAATCCTTCCCACCCTAAGCACCTCTGACTGACTGGAGCCCGGACAGGGTGGTAAAAATCAGCTCCATCTCTAAGAGGATCCTCCCCACCCCCGGTGGTGACACTGTACCTACATGGCTACTGGGTCTTGGAGAGCAAGAGAGGATTCCCAATACTGCTGCAGTGGGGTTGACACTGCTCAGACATCAGCTGACAGCCAGGGTCTGACTGACAGCATGTTTTCTAAATGCTCCAGAAGTCTTTGAGCCCAGCTGGTCTGAGGCAGCCGGAAGAGCTGCTTTCTCAGGTCTAATGAAAATGATTGAGGCCAAAGATTTGAGTTGGTATGGCTTGTGCAAAGATCCCATGCCGGAAGAGGCCAGCACCTCCCAGGAGGTGCTAGGAGCCAATGGGACAGGGCATGGGGTAAGGTATACCCTGGAACTCTGAAGACACTCAACAGATCAGACTGGATTAGACCCTGGGTTACGTACTTACTTATCAGTATTGATCTGTCTGTCAGCATACATATGCACAAGACATTTGTTGATAAGGTGTGCTGGTATTGTCTCCCATCTGTGTCTTGGATTCTAATTTTTGTATGATGGCTATAACAGACAAACGATTCTAGCCTTCTTTTATGGCTAATGCCCTTTGTATCTGGGGATACCTCTGTGTCCTCTAACTATGATGAGTCCCTGCAGTTTCCTACAAACTTTCAATTATAGCCTTAGCTTGTATTTTGTTTGGGGATCTCATTCTGCAGCTTAGCCCAAGCTGGCCTGGTGTTCACTATGTAGCCCAGGCTAGCTTTTAACTGGCAATTTTTCTCTGTGTTGGAATTATAGTGGATGACACCACACCTGCCTTAGCTCTAACTTTCAAATCTGCTCAAAAACTACAGAACTGTTCCTGGCTTTAGTCTTTAACTTTATTTTCAGACTAATACATTTCACAGCCATGTGTGTATGGTGGGAGACAGGAGTTACAGCTGGCTCTTTCTTATCAGCTGGTCCAGATTGTCCCAGGACCCTGTTCCAAGTCTTCTCTGTCTCTGAATTGTTTTGTGGTTGCTTTGAGAAGGTCACTGGAGGCTAACCCCAGCTTCAGTTGTGATCAGAGAACATTACTATTTTTTAGTTATTTATTTTATCATTATTATTATTTTGTGTGCATCATTATTATTTTATGTGCATTTTGCCTGTGTTCGTTTGTTCGAGGATGTCAGATCCTCTGGGACTGGAGTTACAGACAGTTGTGAGCAGCTATGTGGGTGTTGGGAATTGAACCCAGGTCCTCTGGAAGAGCAGCCAGTGCTCTTAGCTACTGAGCCATCTCTCCAGCCCTACACTTTTTCTTCATTATTATTGTGTGTGTGTATGATGTGTGAATGTGGAGTCAGTTCCCCCATCTTTATGCGGACATGGAAACTGCAATCGGGTGGCTTGTATGTCAAGTGCTTTCTTTACTCATGAAGCCACTTGTGAAAGATCACGTAGCTTAGAAAGGAAGACATTAGGAGCACAACCCAAGCCTAGTCCAGAAAGTTCTATCTCTGGCTCTGTGGAAATCAACATGGAGATCACAGGGAAGGAGGAAACTACCTCAGACACACCTGCTGCTCATATGTGCTATTCTGATAGACCCTGGATGCTTGAGCTTGACCTACAGTAGCCTGGACAGCTGGTCAGCTAAGGTTGGCTTAATCCAGGACACTCACCTTTAGGAGACCAATTTCCTTGACACAGTCCTGCCTGGCTTTGGCATCCATCATCTCAAAAATCTAGGGCAAGAAGAAGCCAGAAACAGAACAGTTAAAACCAGTGCCAATGGCGGGATTCAAGCAAGCCCCTGCTCCCCCTGCTCCCCCTGCTCCTTGCTAAGGACCCAGAGGAGTAAGAGTCCCAGCTCTCACAGCAACAGCAGGAGTCAGAGACTATGTTATGTTGCTGGGTTCACTTGGTCCCATGATGCCTGCTTTGTGGTGAGAGTCACTGTATCCAGCTCACAGAGCCAGCACTGAGGCCCACAGCCTCCAAGGCTTGCTGAGGTCGCACCTTGATAAGTGGCATGTTGTCAGTGCGCCTTCACCAGAAACCTGAAGCATAACACTTGTATGGACAGACCAAAGGCAGCCATTGCCAATGTCTCAGCACAGCAGCCATTATACAAGAGAAGGGTGATGGCCCAGAATGCCTCTGGAAAGGCAAGAGCAGACAGTATCTCAGTTGTGGGAGCTTGATGCCCCAATCCCCCAAAGAGAATGTGAGGGTCACAGGTCGATGTTGACACTATGCAGCCAGCGTCTTTCCATCCTCTCCCACGGGTGCCTGCCTAAGCTACCCACCCTGTTCAGGTTCTCCTGGGCCTGAGGCATTTACCCTGTAGGAGAACCAGCAGAATAATGGGCTTAGGCAGCCGAGGTGGAGAGGAGTGGGGATTCTAGGCACACGCTGTGTGCTTCCTAGCCTGGCCTTGCTGCTGTATACCTCCCCTCCATTTAGAAGGCTCATAGAGGGCAGGTTGGCCCCTGTGAGGCAAAGCCTGATGTTGGTAGTGTAAGTGAGTTGCTACTGTTTTCCTCATCTGAAAAATGAGACAATAATCCCAGCCTACAGGGCTACTGTCAGGCTCCCATGTCTGAACACATCCCTGTACACAGTAGGTGCCTAATGCGTGCATACTTTTCTTTTCCTTTATGTTTTACTGTAGGCTAAACTTGAGTCCCCTAAGAAGTTAGGGTCACAGTGAAGCCACTTGGCCCTGAACTCACCTGCACCTTCTTTAGAGCCACTGTCTTCCTGTCCAGCAGGCAGGTGGCCTTATAAACCTCACTGAATTGTCCTCGGCCAATCTTCTTCTCAATTTGGAAGTCTGCCAGTGAGCAGCGAAAAGACAGGGTGTTTGGGTGCCTCTGTAGGAGACAGGCATTAGTGATCAGCTAGGCTGAAGAGAAAAGCTAGACCACCAGGACCGCTAGGACCCCAGCACCCCAGAACACCTTCTAAGCAAAGAAGAGATTTCATTCCACACTCCCAACAACAGGCCTGACAAGCAGTGTGTGTGACAGGTGTCAGAACAATTCTAGTCTCATTCTAGGCCCACCAGCCCCTGCCACCATAGTCACTGGGCTAACACCCAGTCAGGACAACCACTGCTCATAAGAAAGGGGACACGAGCTTCAGCTGTGCCACTTACATCTGAGCTTCTCTGGACAACTGCCCCATCACAGTGACACAAAGAAACCAGCCTTGGTGGAGACTGCAGAAGCAGCACTGAAAGCCACGATGCAACAGAGGGACCTGGCCAAGGAAGTGGTTGGAAATATCTAATCTCAGTCCTGGGTTTCTACCCTGCCTTTGACCATGCAGTTCCTGGATAAAAGACACATACAGCCTTTATGTTTACAATAGGTCTAAATCAGCAATACAGCTGGGCAGATAGCTCTCCTCTATGCTATTATGTCTGTTTCCCAGCCCACACTCCCATTAGATAACTTGCCATGTTTTGTCTGGGCTGCTCTTTTTTTGGGGGGGAGGGAGAGGTTTGGGGTTTTTTTGTTTGTTTGTTTGTTTTGTTTTGTTTTGTTTTTTTAAGACAGGGTTTCTCTGTATAGCCCTGGCTGTCCTGGAACTCACTCTGTAGACAAGGCTGGCCTCGAACTCAGAGATCCACCTGCCTCTGCCTCCCAAGTGCTGGGATTAAAGGCGTGCGCCACCACTGCCTAGCTGTCTGGGCTGCTCTTAACTCCAATTAGCTACAGCAAGTGGCCATTATTTTAAGAGTCTTACCCCATGATGCTTCTCCTCTCTCCACCTTCCTTTCTCTCCTCATGGTCTCCTCTGACCCCAAGCCTGGGAACCCCAAGCCCTGCCTATCTCAATTTTGCCTAGCTATAGTCTATAGGCATCTTTATTTACCAACCAGAAATCACTTGAGGGCAAGGTAACATAGCATCACTTGGGTGTCTTCTTGGGCTCTCTTGTCTCTGGCAAACAGGCCTTGGAGGCCCTGCACTTTGCATTACAATACGCAGCAACAGACCAAACCTCAACACAAGGAGCCTGTGGATAACCTCCTGCCAGCCCATGCCTACACTGCCTACCTCCCTCAGCAAGGTCAATGTTGGGCTGACCTGACTGAAATCTTGAGCACCAGTAAAGGATGGTTTGGAGAGATCCCTGACTGGAGACTCCAGCCAGAGGAAGAGGATGTCTGCCAGGCAAACTCTTAAGGAATTGCTGGTACACTGCCTACCCACTAAGTGAGCAGTTCAGAGGCCAAGCTTCCCCAAGCACTATTCATGCCCAACACGATGTAGCTGCCACCTCAGAGAGACTGAAGTGGGGCCCCACTGCTGGAAAGTGAGGGCTGGTGGGGTACAGCAGAGCCAGCTCCTACTCTCCGCTTCTCTTCCAAGGCTCCAGTAGGAGTAAAGCATGGCCAACTATAGGAGCACAGCTGAAGTCACACTTGCAAAGAACCAAGGTGGCTGCTGGGCCCTTGGATGGAAGTAGACCTTCAGAGGTGACAATGTGCTGTGTGCATCAAGTACCTACTATGTGGTATTTGAGAGTTGCTATGAATGCCTCCTGATAGCCTATGGAAGGCCTCTTCCTGCAGGCCTAGGCCAGTACAGCAGGGCCTTGAGGTCTTTGTCTGACCCCAGGCTGTGCTGATGGTGGTCCTGGGTGAGGCCCTCCTTTCTTGGGCTTCAGCATCCCCCTGGTACAGTGAAGGAAATAGCGGGGTGATCACCAAGGCTACCTGTTCTGTGAACATAGACGGACCTTCTTCTCATTAGGATGGGTGGACGAACTATGGGCTGAAGGCCCCTGTGACAGTCTGCCCAACCCATCAGTGGCTCCAGAATCTAAAGGATGTGAGGTGGTAGTTGTGGGGTGACTGAGGTTGAGGTTCTAGCTCACATGTGCATATGGATGACCCAGATTTGCATTTCCTGTCACACTCCATTCATCCCAACTGGAGAAAAGGTTTCCTGTAGTGAAGCTATGCACTGGGGGCAAGTCCAGGCCACTGGGGTGGGAGACTGCCAGGAAACTGCTGGGCAGGGTACTCCTGGGGCACTCTCTGCTCAAGTGTTGGGCATCTCACCACACAAGGGCTCTTCAGCATCAGAGTCCTCACCCTGATTTAACTCCAAGGGGAGAGGGAGAATGTAGTCTTCCTACCCTCCACGCTAGGTCTGTATGTTGTGCCTCAGCAGGCCTGTTTCCCAGCCCAAGTTACCCTCAGAATGATCCAGTTTGCCAGGCATCCGAGTGACCTTGAACCTGTCATCTGCTCATTAGGGCTGCATTGTGGGCAGGGAATGGCCCATCAGCTGTCTCTCAAAGGCAGAGGAAGCATCAAGTTGACCTGGGCTTTGAAGAGGCAGGCTGCTGACCCTGCAACAATCTCACACACACTGCTTCCTAGCACAGTGGCCCAAAGGAGAAGGCCTGTGCTGCAGAGGGAGGATGATATGGTCCAGGAGGAGGAGGAAGAAGAGGAGGAGGGAATAGTCTCTATACGCATGACCACAGACAGCAGGGGCAGCCTGGTGGGGAGGAGTCAAGGAGAGACCTGAAGTCCACGTTCACTGTCCCCAACTGCATCCTTCCTAGAAATGTTACTAGTTTTCTGAGGCCCAGGCAGGACATATAGGGGATAATGGGAGATGACTCCCTTAGGACACTCATCCTATCCCAGAAAACCCAGAGAAACTCAGGCTTTCTTTTCCAAGTCAGATCAAATTAGGCCAGAAATACCCACCCCCCCACTCCACACACACCCTCGCTAATTTGAGTTTAAAATGTTTGAACCACGATATGCCTCAGCCATCGACAAACCCTTTCTCCCCTATACTCACTCCCTAAACAGGAACATAAAATTACACGTTAGAAGGATAAAAATGCATTCGCCCAATTAATTTTCTGAAATCTCATTAAAAAATTTAGCCTGACTAAGTCAGACTTCTGACCTGAATTTTAATCATCTTTACACTGGATGGGCCTCTTTTCCCTCATACTGGTGATGCATCATTAATTTTAAGGCAACTGTTTCTATGATTTTAAAAAGCACACTTCATCAGCATGACATTTCCTGTAAACGAATTTCACCTTTAAAGACATCTGACATCATGTGTATAGGGAACTTACAGGAGACTGGGTTTCCAGGAAGCGAAATGTTTTAAATATGCATTGCACAAAAGGGCTCAATTTACAAAGAGTCCACATTGTCAGACACCTTGCAAGGCCAACCTCACTCAGCAGAGTGGCCGATTTCAAACCCAAAGCCAACCTTCTTTCTAACTGCCCTCAGGAGCAAGACAGCAGTTCACTTCCCTGTGAAATGGAGCACTGGCTACTTCTCCTTCTCTGAGACGGCACTGTCAGCCCGATTCATCACTGCCATCATCCCAGCTTAGGAGCCTACTATAGGCTTCATGGACCATGAGCTCACAGACACACCAAGGAACTGCTTGTAGCATAAAGACATTATGATTGGCATTAAACATCCAAATTGCAGTACCCCCTCCATGGGATGGTCCTGGTACCCTAGCTAGGTGAGAGCTGCAGCTGAGAGCACTGCTAGGCAAAGGTTGGAAGGTGAAGACTGGAGGTCCTTTCCCACCTCCATCTCCTACAGTTGCCACTTCCCTGTGGACACCGCTACCCCACCCCACCCCGCCCCCATTTTACTCTCCTTGAGCTTCAGGCCTCAGCCTCCAGGGATCTTTCTAAAATCCATAATGGGCTCCTCTGCTATGGTCTCAATTCAAGTGACCAAGCACTGGTTCTCTGCTTTTTGGCTGAAGGTGTGTGTGTGTGTGTGTATGTGTGTGTGTGTGTAGCACTGGTTCTAACCTGCTTGGCCTGCCCTCAGGCCTGGAGTCTATAAGTATGTTCTCTATTCTGTCCTTGACGGCTGGTCATCCCCTGGACAGAACCAGCTACCCCATTCTCTGCTCTTCCCCAAGCCCTCCAGTGTCTGTTTATAGAAGGGTCTCCAGCAGGCTGTGAGCCCAAGGGCTGATACTCAGAAAAAGGCCTAAAACAATCATTTTCTAAATTTGCAATCAGTAGCCAATATTCTTCAATTTTGTGCATGCCCACCCATGTGTGTACAGGCGTGTGTGTGTGTGTGTGTGTGTGTGTGTGTGTTCATGCACATGGAGGGTGCATGTCAATCATTCTCTATATTTTGAGACAGGGTCTCTCACCATAGTCGGAACTCACCGAATTCAGAGGGGCTAGATAGTCAGTGAACCCCAGAGATCCACATGTCTCCCTCTTTCCTGGTTTTGGGTTACAGAAGTACACCACTGTACACAGCTTTTATGTGGATGCTAAAACCTAAATTCAGGTCATGCTTTCACGGGAAGTACACTATCTTCCCAACTCCTTGAATTTCAATGGCTGTTAGTATTTGGTCATTAAACTCTACCCATTCACCATACTGTCTTTGGGAGGGTTTGCATATAAATTCTGGTCTGTGGAACACACCCATGGACAGCTGCCCCCAGACCCCTGCAGAGTGTGTGCATGCCTCTCTCCAAATAGATGTGAACTCAGCTTGGCCAGAGCAGGCTTCTGAAGACATGTCAGCAGGGACTTCTCACCCAGGAAGCCTCCCCTTTATACAGTCTGCACCGCTCTGGTCTCCCCACAAGGAAGCCTCCCCTTTATATACAGTCTGCACCGCTCTGGTCTCCCCACAAGGAAGCCTCCCCTTTATACAGTCTGCACCGCTCTCCATGGGTTCCCCACAAGGAAGCCTCCCCTTTATACAGTCTGCACTGCTCTCCATGGGTTCCCCACAAGGAAGCCTCCCCTTTATACAGTCTGCACCGCTCTCCATGGGTTCCCCACAAGGAAGCCTCCCCTTTATACAATCTGCACCGCTCTCCACGGGTTCCCCCTTCTTGACTTTATATGTCCATTCTCTGGAATGCCAGCTGAAGCCTAGCCTTTCTCAGTGTATGTGGACCTCATAGGCCAACGGTAGGATGCAGCAAATGGATTGCCATGTGCTGCTGGCTCTCTTAGCTTCTGTAAAACCACTAGCTTTGGGCCTAAAATGTTAACAAAGCCATAGGTGAACTGTAAGGAACTCCTGACCTTTCTGCCTCAAGAGGGTAAATATAACCGTGAGAGCTTTGGCTTTGAAATAATTCATAATAATTTTTCAGTTATAAAACTAAAGTCTATAGCTGGGTGTGTTGGGACACATCTTTAATTCCAGCATCTGGGAGGCAGAGACAGGAGAATCTCTGTGAGTTTAAGGCCAGCCTGGTCTACAAAAGTGAGTTCCAGGACAGCCAGGGCCAGAAAAACCCTGTCTTGAAAAACCAAAAAGTAAACAAATGAGCGAACAAATGAATGAATAGTCTACACGTGGCATTTCCTTGACATACATGGCATTTCCTTGACACACATGGCATTCCTTGACACACATGGCATTCTTGACACACAGGGCATTTCCTTGACACACAGGGTATTTCCTTGACATACATGGCATTGGTCCCATACAGGATGTTTAAAACACATGATGTAATTGAGACTTTACGGATGTCTCAGGATGGTGGTGTTGGCATTATCCCCACCCTACAGATGAGAAAACTAAGGTTGAGACACTTTGTTCTCATCCTCAGAGCAGGTACAGTCTCATTCCTTGTTCCAAGGAGGGCCTGCTGGTAGGCACTCAGAGGACTGAGGATGTGCCTGGTTGGTCTCCATCTCCATCCCAGCCTGGGGCTGGCATAGCATACTCAGCCATGTCCCCCAAGTTTTCAAGCCTGGCCAGGTGCACAGGTGGGACTAGGGCATCCTTGCCTGACAGCCACTGCCCAGAGCAGCCGACACTGAGTGATTGCATCTAATTACACTTAACTATGTCATCACCCACTCCAACATGTGCGACAAGCTGATGAGGACACTGTCACTGCTGCCTCTTCGCCTCGCCTCGCCTCGCACGAGAAATAATTACAGGCCTCTTTCCTCTGCCAAATGAGCCTGTAATTAACCCTAATTGCTCGAAATGCAACTGGCTAATTCTGGGAGATTAATCAAGGGGGATTCGATTGTAAGTGAATGACTTAATGTGACAAATGGCTGCATTACCTAAGTAGGCCCCGCTGCCCCAGCATGTCCTGGCCCAGCTCTGAGCCGTGCCTCCCCAGATTCTACTTGGAAATGGATCCCCAAATCCAGTGCAAACCGCATAGTTGTCCTAGGACAGTCTGCATACTTGCACACACTGTCCACGAGCTCAGGTGTCATCTTTGTGTGGGTCTGCAGTAGGACCCTCTCCCGGGCTGATGTAGCCCTATGCCATAGATCACAATACAGCAAGACTGCAAGCAAATACAAATTCAAAACCCACCTGGCTCCCTGAGCAGCTGTCTGTGCAATTTAAAGTTTGCACAGTGGGCAGATCCTTAGTCCTCCAGCCAGAACTAGAGTGTCAGAAGCTATGACAGTTTCCCATGGAGCAGGAATATGGCTGTCTTCAATCTCCCTCTGATTTATGTCTTATGGTCTCGGGAAAAAGCTGACCCTGCCTACAGGGTCCTAAAGGATCTGGAGCCACCCCCCAGGCCACTGCTTGTCCCTTTCTTACAGAGGTCTGCCTTCTCACTTGCTTCACTGGGGGCTCTGGAGCCATGGTTCCTTCTATTGGACATTTTAATGTTTCTATGCCAGGAGGTTATGTGTTGCCTGAGAGCTGACCTAGGCCTGCCTCATATAGCTACACCCTAGGTGGTTGGTCCACTGCACATAAGGATGTATTTTGAAATACAGATTATTTTGCTGACTCAGCGGCATAGAGCATGACTCTGTGCACGAGGCCGGAGACACGCTCCATCGAGTAGGCATAGAAGACCTCTGCAGGAGTGAACATCCCAAGGCCAGGGCTACACGGTGGGGCAGAGGGGCATGTGCACGGGTGTGGGTGCGGGGAACACACACAGATATGGGTCAAGGGTAGGAAGTTGCCTCAGAGACTTCTGGTCTGACCCTGAGATACTCTGAGACACTGACAGAGAGTCTGTGATTTGGAGGGAGACTGGGAAGAGCATTCTAGGTCAGGGAATAGTGTGCAAAGGCGCTGACCGTGTCTGGCACTCAAAGCCACCTTTAGAGCAGAACCAAAGGTAGCCGAGCCCGCTAAGGCATCAAAAGCCAGGGTGAGCTGGGCGAGCTGGGCACAGGGAGACCATCTCTGGACCACAAGACTGATGAGAGCCAAACACAATTCAGACCAAAACAGAGGTTGGCAGTGGCCCGGTATACAAAGGACTTCTGTCCATTCCTGAGTCCCTCTTCTCCTTGCAACAGAGCTGCAGACATGGAGCTGGAAACCAAATATGGAAACCAACTATCTTTGAATTAAGTGCAGGGCCACACCCCAGGCCTAGAAGCATCCAGGGAGATGTCTGTATGGCGTGCTACACAGTTCCCTATAGGTAGGAAAGGTCGAACAAAGGATCCTCAGTGTTCTGGGACATAAGAGAATAGGCTTACCTGTGGGTCTGGAGGGAGTGCAGGTCCCAGCGCATGGTAGAGGTGGTTCGGGCTCCCGCCATGAGGCATGTGGCTGGGCTGTCCTGCCATCCTGCATGCCAGCCTCACCAGGTCACAGACTGCAACAGAAAATAGGAACCTGGTCACGTTCTCCTCCTGGCCACCAGTTTCATCTTACAGATGTTACTCTGCTCATGGCCACCTAGTTCACAAGTGACCAGTCTAGGACTATAACACTCCAGAGGGTGCGCTCTCTCACTAAGGTTGTGCTGCTTTAGTTGCTAGGACTGCCCAGCGGAAGTGGGGAAATGGAAGTACTCTGCAGGGAAAAGAGGACTGCCTGCAGGGAAAAGAGGACTGTCTGTTCCAGGCCCACGTTCTTTTTGCTGAGATAAAACATCACGGCCAAAAGCAACTTTTAGAAAACAGTTTATTTTGGCTTATGATTCCACATGGTTAAGAGACCGTAACAGGACGGGCAGTGGTGGTGCACACCTTTAATCCCAGCACTTGTGAGGCAGAGGCAGGCGGATTTCTGAGTTTG
>NW_022196897.1:26251885-26291076 GCF_008632895.1 Mastomys coucha | reverse complement strand
AGAGAGAGAGAGAGAGAGAGAGAGAGAGAGAGAGAGAGAGAGAGAGAGAGACCGAGACCACATCAGCAGGGACAACATGGCCACCAGGTCAGGAAGCTGAGAACTCACATCCTTTACCACAAGCATGAAACAGGGATAGTGAGCTGGGAGTAGGATGAGGTAACAGAATCTGAAAGCTTGCCCTCAGTGACGTACGCCCTACAGCATGGTACACCACCTAGGCCTCCCCAACAGCAGCACCAACCTGAGCCTATGTGGGACACTTCTCACTCAAACACCACAAAACCTCAGCTTCCACCCTCACGATCAGACAGTTTTCTACATCCTTTCATTGGGGAGCTGGTCTGTTTGGCTGTCCCCAGTACCCCATACAAGCCCAAAGTGGGCAGTCTGAGTGGCCAGGAGAACAGAGCCAGACTCTGGCAGTACGTAACAGTCACGGTGACACTGGGGGGGGGGGGCACAGGCTCTTGTGAACCTCCAGGTAGCCTAGCTCTCATGCCCAGGACTGACCTGATGATGCCCATGCTATGCACCCAATTATGAGCAGAAGGCAATCGCGTGCCTCCCTACTCCTGGGAGACTATCTTCTTTCTACTCCTGGTGCTAAAGACAGCTTCGGGCTTCCCCATCACACTGGCCTCTGTGGCAAAGGCCAAGGCTGACATGCATGGGAGCTTTCTGGCTGGGGGAATGATTCTCTTGTGTGGGAAAGCCTACATGTACCCCATAGTAGGTCTTTAACACCTTCCAAGAGCCAGGGCTTGGGCTCCCAGAAGGCATATACAGAGGTGTCAGTGTAGCTCAGGTAAGTAGAAAAACCCTGAAGCATCTACAGACCCACTCCTTGTGTCCCAATTCTAGTCTGAACTCCAGGGGTCCTGACCCAGGCTCCTGAGCAGCTGTACTATAATCCCTAGAGAGCCAGAAGCTCCTGTGAATCATGAATGGCCTTCCTAACATCTCAAGGGAATAAGCACAAAAGCTTATTCTCACATTTGTGTAACCCACATTGCAAGAGCCTAGCTAAGAGACTACTTGAACTAGCTCATTTTCTGTTACTATACCAAAGTGTCTGAGTCTGGTTAACTTTATAAAGAAAAGTCTTATTGAGCTCACAGTTTTGGAGATTCAAGGGCCTGATCAGCACTGGCAGGAACCTCTTGATTAGCTAACATTATATTGGCAGAGACTCCTGGGAAAAGAACAGATCCCATAGCCAGTCAAGAATCCAGACGCTTAGACAGCTTAGGCTTGAGCTCTTATAAACAATTTAATCTCGTGAGAAATAATCCTTCCTGGAGGCAGTGCCCCATGACCTAATGACCTCCCACTAAGCTCTACCATTTAGAGGTCGCAACATCTCTCACCAGCAGTGAGACAGGATTCAGTACCATCACTGTTGTTAGAACAGATATTTTGCAGATCTGGTCAGACTGTAAGTCACTCCCCGCCCCTCTAAGTCGGTTACCAGCCCCATCAACCAGATGCCAGGTGTGTTTGTAACTTCCAGGTACATCAAAGGGACCTAGCCCATTACAGCAGGCACCCTGGCCTCCAGCATCATTCTTCCTGAATCCCTGGGCAGTCCTGTACCTCCACTGTCTTTGAGTGGGCGCAACTGTGGGTGTGGATGCATATGTGTGCATGAAAGCAGATGGCAGAGGTAGACAGTGGTGTCCTCATCAACAACTTCCTTTCTTTTTATTTGGTTGCTGGGGATTGAACTCAGGTCCTCACGCTTGGGTAGCGAGGACTTTACCGACCACACCATCTCCCTAGCCCCTCACTGCTCTTTGGGGCATTTATCTACCCCACGGCAATAAATTCAAAAACAGAAAGTGAGGCCGCAGAAAGTCTTGGCCTCTGCCAAGTCCAGCACAGCTCATGTGGATTTCTACTTTCTGTGACATTAACCACCTTTGATGTGGCTTATCCTCATCAGAGCAGTCTCTGACTGAGGATGCGATGCATCACGGATAGGTCTCTCCCTCCCTGAGTCCCTCTGTGCAGGTCGTACAAGAGGATGCAGATGGGCCCAGATGCTCTCAGAATCTTCCATTTTCCCACCGTCTAGCTTAGCATCCTGACGAAGTAGCTCTCCCGCCACCCCTCCACCCCCAGGGTGACACGGTGGAGGAGCTGGGTACAAAAAGCCCCAGGATAAACAGATAAGCACGGAGAAGCTTCCTCGGGCACTGTTGTTACTCAGGGGGAAAGCCTGTGACAACAAACTGGGCATAAGAGTGAGCCCGATGTAAAATGCGCATGAATTTGAAGAGGAAGCCAGAGGCTCTTGCAGGCTTAGCAGCTGATATGGCCAACACCCTCTGCATCCCTCAGGGTGACATGTTCACCGTCCTCTGCCCTTAGGGAGACCTCTGGGGAAAAGTTGGAGAACTGTCTTCAGGAGGAGGTTCCATCTTCATCTTAGAAGGCTCCAGAATAGGCCCACAGGCTGCCCTGTCCTGGCCATTCATGTTGTCTTTCTGCCTACCTGCCTGTCTGGATGCTGTCTCTGAATTCCCCTTCCCTCATCCTGCTTTGCCTAGCTCCAGCCCCCAGGTATTTGGGGCTGGGGGTCTGGGGGGGGGGGCATGTGAATCTGCACTCTTTCACAAACTAGCTGGGACCCTGGGCAAATCTCACTGAACTGCCTGGCAGCTGTTTAGGAAGGCCATGTCCCTCCTGGATCAGGCCCCCAAACAGCTATATGAACCTTACTTGCAGTGCCAGGACAAGGGGCCCAAACCACCTCTGAAGTAACAGATAAGGATGACAATTGTTGCATGGGCCCTCACTACGCCCTTCACCCTGTAAACTTTAACACAATTCCATGAGCTAGAGGCTGCTGCAATCAGGCTACTGAGCAAATGAGGAAACTGAGGCACAAGGAGGTTGAAAGGCTTGCCCGGGTTGCATGGATAAGCAGTGGGGCTAGGATTTAGACCTAAGGTGGCATCCTTTCCTGAGGCTACCACACTGTCATCTTTTTTCAGTGGCACTCTGTAGAATGATGAGCCCAGTCTCCATGCAAAAGCCATGATATAGGGCCAGTATACAAGTTTGGGGGCTGTGGAGCACCCTAGGGCCGGTGCTCACAAGTGATCTTTGGTCCAACAGAGGCTACTGGGCAGAACCTGCAGAGGCAGTGTGCTCCGGATCACATCCAGCTACTGTCCACATTTATCTCTTCTAGCAAAGCCCCCCCTCCAACCCCTCCAGCATTCAATCAGTGGCTCACAGACCCATGTAGAGCCCAGTAACACCTGCCACACAGTGTTCCCCAGGGTGGAAAGGAAGACAGCCCAGTCTGACAAGCACCAAGAGGAACACTCCAGATGGAAGGAGTCCTGCGGGGAATGGGGGGAGGACCCTCCTTAATAGGTCAGGTCTTTCCTCTGTAATACCCAACCGCACACTGCACATTTCTACAAAAACCCCTGCTTCCTCCAGAGTCAGATGCAGGTAAGGGAGGGAGAGATGGAGTACAGGGACAGACCAGAGGTACATGCTTTCAGTAATATGGGGAGTCTCCTGGCCCAGTCACCCTGGGATCCTCCAGCCCCTGCCAAGTTGCAGAACAATGAGTCAGTGGCTGCCAAGTCCAAGCCAGGGGTCAAATATCTGTGGAATGTGACCCAGAGCCACAGGCCTCGCTGAACCATCTCAGCCTGCCTTTCCTCTAAAGGGAGCAAATGCTGGTGCTCTGGGGTGCTGTGCCACACACATGCCATGTGACCTCTCACCTAGGCTCCTGGCTTTGGCATAGAAAGCAACAAAGAGCTGTCTCGTGTCTACTGGGCAGCTAGAGATGAACTTGGAACAACCTAGGGTTCAAGAGGGACATGCTAGAGAGCTTGATCATTGAGGTCCCCAATTTCTGGGGACTTCACCTCAGGGTTAAGTTCTACCTTTATTTGCTGCTGAACATCAACCCTCACAAGGCTGGTGGGCCCTAGAAGACCGTGCCCAGAGCAGATGTGCCCACCTAGATCCTAATGACAGAAACCTAGTTTGGGTGCCCATTACCCAAAGTGCAGCCTAGAGCTGGAGGCCCAAGGCCCAGTAAAGAGGCACAGCAGGTTCTAGCTCCTGGCCACTTATGGGGTCAAGCTGGTACAGTTTCAGCATTAGCCAACATCCACGGGTGATTACCATCTCTAAAGATGAGGTGCTGTTACCCCACTGTGCAGATGAGAAACTGAAGCTCTCAAAAGGACCATGACTTGTCAGCTTCTCAAAGAAAGGAAAAAGCCCAGCTGGTGAGAGGCAGACAGGCATGTGTGACATATGGACCAGTTATTGGGGAACTTGATAGTAACATGGTGGGTACTATGTATACCCCATGTGATTGCTAGAATCCACATTAGAGGAGGAAATGAAAGTCAGATTGGTTGAGTGGCAGTCCAAAGTTACACAGGAGGCAACAGGAACAACTGACACTTGAAACCAAGTCTTCTATGTCCATCCACACAGCCTTGGAAGAGCACACAAATGCATGCAAGGATAGACTGAATGAGTCCAACCCAGGGATGCAGCTATATCCCAGGCCAGTGCCCACTGGTCTTGGGTTAAGCAGATGTTACTGGGTTTTCACTTGACAGGAAACAGTCAGAGCTCAGGCCAGAATTCTGAGGGCTGGTTAGGCTAGAAAAGACACAGGTGGTGTCTGGTGTCCGGACTGGTCCTGTGTCCCCCTAACTCTTCTGAATCTCTTCCCTCCAGACCACACACACTACTCAGACAGTGTAGCTCCATGGTCGATGGACACCTGGCTTCTCTGAGTGCATGTCACAATGAGGTCCTACATGGGCCTCTTTCTCAGGCAGTGGGGGCCCCCAAGGTGGGCCTGAAAGACATGGAGCCAGTTCCCTGGAGCACAGGGCTCCCCCTTTCTTCTCTCCCCTCTCTTTCCCTTACCTATTCCTTCCTTGCACCCTTGCCCACTGCACTACCTTTATCTTCCTCCTGCCAGCCTAGGATCCCTCTGAGGTACTCCAGACCCAGCCACAGCCACACAGAAACACTGCTCAAACCAACTTAAGGCCTGCCCTTCCTGAGTCCCCATCTCAGCCAGAGCCAGGCTCCACTCCAAGCTTCACCTCCCCTCACAGGCCTGAGTGGTCTTGTTGATTCTGCCTCCCAAGTCTCCCTCCCTCAAATCCAATTCCTAGACATAACCCTTCCAAGGTCCTGTAGTCCCCAACATCCTTGGCCTTATCACTGATTTCTGTGTGTCTTCTGGTATCCAGACTGTGTACACATATGCAGAGACCAGAGGAGGCCTTCAGGTGTCCTCTACTCTCTGATTCGTTCCCTGAGATAAGGATGGTAGCCAGCAGGTCCCAGCCATCCTCCTGTCTCCTTCTCCCCAAAGCCCCTACTTGTGCTATGGTTATAGGCATGACTATACACGCGCAGCTTAGTGTCTGGGTGCTGGGGATCTGAACTCACGCTCACACAGCAAGTGTTCTTACCACTGAGCATCATCCCCACCCTGAAGGTATTTCTTAACAGTCTAGAAGGCTTCCCAGGAAAAGGCCACAGGTCAGAGTGAGATGTTCCCAAGCCACACCCAGTGGCACTAGCCTGCCCACTATAATCCCACCCTTCCAGACTCCCACAGCACAGCTATACTACTGAGCCTCCCTGCCCTTCCACAGCACCCAATTCCTTCCAGACTTCTCCATGTACCAGCCTTTGCCCAGGAGACCTATCGATGACCTCTTAATTCACAAGGTCACACTCACTACCAGGCCAGGTCTCTGGCTTGTTGTAGGATCTTGGGAGAGTGTCATCCTCTTTCTGAGTTCAAAGTTCTGTAGAAGGAAGGGGCATCCAAACCTTTCCAGGTGCTCTCTAAGGATATAGTGAGCAAGTGGGTAGCTGTGAGGACAACTTCTCCTGTCCCAGTATGACAGGGTCCACATGGATTTTTCCCTAAAACCAACACTTGGGGACACAGACTGCTTCCTTTGTCATTGCATCTGCTTCTGAAGTTGGCCATCAAGAGTAGAAACTGGTCATAGTGTCATCTTCAAGCCGTTAGGCTGTGGGAGACACAGAGGTCCTTGTGCACACAGATATGCACCAAGGGAACCAGGAATATGAAACACACAGGCTTAAAAACACAAAAGCAGGGGCTGGCGAGATGGCTCAGCGGGTAAGCGCACTGACTACTCTTCAGAAGGTCCTGAGTTCGGATCCCAGCAACCATATGGTGGCTCACAACCACTCGTAATGAGATCTGATGCCCTCTTCTGGTGTGTCTGAAGACAGCTACAGCGAATTACGCCGGAGCGAGCGGGGCCGGAGCAAGCAGAGGTCCTGAGTTCAATTCCCAGCAGTCACATGATGGCTCATGGCCATCTGTACAGCTACAGTGTACTCATGCACATAAAATAAGTAAATCTTTTAAAAAAAACCCACAAAAGCAGAGATGCATAATCTGTTATCTGCCCAGAATGCAAGTGGCAGATGTGGTTAATAGCCTGGTGGCCTCTGCACTATAGAACCACATCAGATCCTCCCCAGACCCTTATTCGGAGCTAGTCAATCGATAAAACCTACCTTTATTGAAGATTTCACAAGTATTTTACAAAGAGTTTCCATGCAGTCATGTCTTAAGCTTTATTGTACACATAGGATTGATTTAATTTTCACCAGGAAATTTTTCACCAAAATGTGCCATGCTTGAATACGCCTAAAATAAACTACTTGGGTCAGCCTCTCAAAGTTTGAGCCAACCTGGGCTACTGTCAGGTTGAATCAAACTGCTTTCTTGTCCCCCATTGATTACTCTGCTAACCGTAATGGTCACAGAGACCCAACCACCATCACCAGGCCTTGCCCAGGTCTGGCACAAATGAGAGCTGACTAGATAAATTCTCACTGGCAGGTGGAGAAGATCCCCAAAGTCTTGTAATCCCTATGGTCGAAGATCAGACAGAAGTTATCATTCAAGACAAGCCTTATACCACACAGACACAAGCTCCCAGGACTTGTAAAAAATCAACACTAGCTCCCAATCACATTTTAGTTACCTTTCCTGAGTAACAAAGGGGTCCTGTAATCTCACCCTTTCCTTAGAGGAAGAGTGAGAGGGCGGAGTCCTATGGGGGAGGCCCTGGTTTAAATTACTCAAGATAAAGCCGAGATCTGCTAAGTGTGTCCTCTGCACACATCCCCTCCTGTGGATGTCTACAACCCCCATTTTAATAGATGAGGAAACTGAGGAACAACAAAGTTAGATGGTCTATCAAGTTGACAATGAATGGGACCTGTGTGGCCCCAGCCCTGACTCTCTTTGAAAGTCTGGGCTGGGAAATCACCAGGAGGCAGAATCTAGATCTCATACCCCAGGGTATGAGAAAGAAACCTAAGAAACCCACCACCTCAGTGCCTCCTGCTGTGCCTCCAGCTCAGAAATGAAATTTCCTCCAGATGTTGGCAGGCTCTTCTATGTCTGAAGTAAATGGTCTCTGGCAAAATTCACTCCTACCTCGATACTCAACTGCACGGCCTCCTCCAGGCAGCACTCTTAGATTCTCTCTCCTGCCAGCAATGTGTCCCTAGCAGCTTAGCTCTCTCTGGTCCTTTGTGAAGTTTCCCTTCCCTCAAAGGTAGAGACTAAGTCACTCATTCCCCGGGCTCAGTGGTCACAGAGGACCGTTAGATAAAGGTTACCAGTGGCTTCAAGAGAAGAGACTGGCCAGAGCCACAGAGGCACATTTCAGGGCAGAGATTCTTGAAGAGTAGAAACTCATCGATCCCCATGTCCTTTCTCAGACACTATTATTCCTTCAACCAACATTAGAAGGTAGAGAAAACCAGCAGAGTAGCCCCAAGTGGCTTCAGATTCAAAGTCTGTCCCAGGCTTGTCCCTAGGCCCAGCAGAGTGTCAGCCATCCCTAGGGGCCACCTGACCACCCCTAGCTTCAGATTCCACCCCAGGGACATGCGCTCCACCTGTCCCACCACTACCCCAGGGGTTCTAGCAAAGCTTAACAGGATTCTGGCTGGCAGCACCTGCCATGCCCCACAGCAGTGGCAAAGGTCTCTCAGGCTAGTGGCAGTGCTGCCCTTGCTGGCTGCTCCAGCTGGCAAGCGGTTGAGGAAGCAGTAGATAGCAGAGGCGCAGCTAGGTCTGGTAACCCTCTGAGTTCAGGATCTGGAGATTTCTGGGGTCTGGCCCCTGTCATTAGCTGGGCAAGCCCCTGGGAGTACAAGTAGCAGGAAAGGGGGACAGAGTTCCCTGTGTTAAGAGCTTGGCTGGTCTGGTACCTCCTGAAGGGAGCAGCCCCAGGGCAAGTCTACTTAGCTGAGGGTTGAGGGCTGGTACGGTTCCCAAGCCCCCAGGGATCGAAATAGCCTCTCAGTGCCAACTCCAGTGAGGGACACTGGCCCCTTCTGCCTGTACTGGGGACTTCCCCTTCCCAAGACTCTTGTCCCCAGACAACACCAAAAGGAAACTCCCCCACCTCGCACTGCTCCAAAAATAGCTGGGACTGCCACCTCCATGGTGACTGGAACTTGTCACAACCCCCACAGAGCCTCCTGCTTACCAGGGAGTACAAGCTGGCGGTAGTGGCCACCAGATGGTATGGAAGCCAATGCAGGTAGCTTAAAATCCACTCTGGGACGGCCTGATCAGCTCCTTGTTTTATTCACCAGGAAACTGAGGCAGGGGTTACTTGGGACTATAAACACAGTAGGGCCAATATCAGCCTGGAGATATCATCCCTCCTGCCCCCAAGTTGATATCATGCCCTAGACAACTCCACCAAAGGAATTTCCCATCCCTCACCTGTTGCTTGGACACTGGATGCCAGGTGGGAAGAGAGATCCTTCCCTTTATCCCCATGTTCCATCTAACCAAGCATGACAGTCCTTGTTGGGCCTTTAAAAGCTTAGCCCTTCCCAGACTTAGTGGGGAGCAAGTGTGAGCACTTATGTTCAGATCCCTAGAACCCAAGTCAGCTGACCCGGTAGTGTGTCTATACTCCAGTGCACCTTCTATGAGATGGTAAGTCAGGTAAGCAGAATCCCTGGAAGCTTACAGCCCAGCTAGCTTAGTGCATGCAGCCACAGACAGGAGACTCAAATAAGGTAGATGTCAACGGCTAACGCTTGAGGTTGTCCTCTGGACTCCCATATGTATTCATATACATGGACGCACTAACATGCATAAGGTGGCGGGTTTTTAATATAAATGCCAGTTTGGCTCTTCCTATTATTTGTATGCTTGAAAAGGTCTATCTGCTGGCCATGAAAGAGGGCTTGTCAAACATCAACGCTGGTCTTGAGCCCTGTCTCTGCCGCATCTCCCGCTATGTGCCCAGGTCTTCTCATAGGTTAAATGGGGACAAGGACAGCATCTACTCTCCCAGAATGCTAGAGGACTATATGACATTCCAGGGGTCAGAAGTGCTCAGCTTTGAGCCTGGCTCCCAACAGACACCCAAACAGTGGGGTCATTGTTTGTTCCAATTCCATCCTTACTCTCCTACTGTGCTTTGCTCTTTAAAACAAGGCCATAGGCCCAGGAACTTAGAGCGTCTTAGAGCGTTCCCAGGCTTCCTTTTTCCTCCCCCTCTTCTCCAAGCCCTTCCAGCTGCCTCTTCTACGCAGAAACCACGCTGACAATGGGGAAACCCGGGATGCCATAAACAAAAAGCCCCTGTTCTTACTGGAGCCACGGGCCAGAGAGCATCTAACAGTGCCTCAAGAAGGGGCAAGAGTGGTCACACACAGTTTCTTGCCACCAGTATCCCTCCATCCCCCAAGACCCAATAGCTAGACAGGAGGGCAGGGCTGGACTGAGGGGAAAGGGGTTCCCAGCAGAGGACACAGAAGATTCAAAGGCACAGTAGCAGGCTGGCTTCGAGTTGTAGCCCTTCCACAGGCCACCGTGGCCTCTGTGTTCTTATAGGGTGTGAGGATAGCATCTACTGCCCCCAGGCCTGCTCCAGGCTTCACTCCACAGGCCACACCTGCCTTCTCCAGAGCAAGAGCCACTTCTACCCTGCACCCCATCTGCAGGAGCACTGCTGTGAGGACTGACACTGGCATATGGCAGCTGAAGCTCCAGAGGCCGTGCTGTGCCAGACTCTGGCACAAGGGCTCGGCCACCTGCCAATACACCTTCCCTGCCGGCCCCAACTGTCGGGCATATGCCTACTGCGGGCTCTCTTGGTGACAGTTGCTGGGCCCAGGCCAGCCATCCATAGGGGCTGGACTCCAAGGCCAGGTCTGGGGGTATATGATTCTCCCAAGGAGGAGGTGCTCAGAGACTTGTGTCTTCTATGACCCTATTAATCTGGTTCGTAGAGAAAGTTCCAGGCAAGGTGGGTGAGGGCCTCCTAAGGGTGACAGTGAGCTCCCTTCACAATCTCCAATGACACTGTCTCCTTAGTCCAATCCTGTCCAGTCACAGGGCCACCTAATCACAAGGTCTGCAGCTGCTTCCTATGTCTCTTCTGATCAGACACTTGCTAGACCTGAGTTAGATCGGGAACGTGTAGCCATTTTTTTTTTTAAAGGGTAAGTTTTTGTTTTGCATGTGAGAGGGTAGAGCACATGTGTGTTTGGATGCCTTGTTCACCCATGTGTGTGGAGACCAGAGTTTGTAGTCAGTATCCTTCGCTACTCTCCACTTTATTGCTGACACACGGTTCCTCTGTCGGCCTCCCAAGCTAGACCACCACACTGCTTCAGGTGTGCTGCTAATTTAGGTGCTGGTGATCCAGATGTTGTTCCTCATGTTCTTTGGCAAATAAATGTTTTATTCCCAGGCCCTAATATGTGGCCACTTTTAACTCCGCCTGAGAGACGCTGGCTCTGGGCTGCGGCATAGAAAGCATGGTTGCCCAGGACATACGACTTGGTTGCTCACAGGGCTGCTTGGTCATAGGAAAGTCCAAGACTGTCTCTGGGCCTCAGGTTCCCACCTACAACATGGGTCTAGGGGTGATCCTTCTGATGTGATGGAAGGTTTGTGGCACCCTGGGATACCCTGAGACTGAACTACATATGAGTCTCATATCCAATCACATGCTTACTTCTGGGAGGAAAGCAGCTCTTCTAGGCCTAGTAGAGCAAAGAGGATCTGCTCTCTGGCCTGAGGACACTTTCTATACACTGCTGCCGGACTCATAGCCATGTGTGGGCTCCCAGGCCTGCTGTGGGCTCCCATACACAGCCACAGTGGCAGTAATGCATGGAATGAACACTACACCCAGAGTTCCCCAAACTACCAGCTGCTGGGCCAGACTGGCTGAGGAGACTGGCAGTGAGCATGCTCACAAAATCACCCTGTGAGGCCATCTTGTGGGCCTACAGATGACAAAACAGCCTTGCCCAGTGTGTTCCAGCTGAGAGTGGCAGAGCTTGGCTGAGAACTCAGGCCTGCAATCACCCCTGGGTGAGCTGCATCCCTGCCTTCTGAGAAGAAGCAAATGTGTGGGGTTGGGAACAACCAGACCAAAGTGCTTCACTATGCTATTTGGAGGGATCGAGAAGGCTTCTTCAGCCCAGGCTCTGGAGTCTAAGAGTTCCAGGTTCAAATCCCATGCTGCCTCTGTCCAGCTATCTGAATGTGGGCCAGTGCCCCAGCTACATCTATAATTCTGTCTTCTGAAAACAGGGGCCTTTCAGGACCTACTCTGTGGGGTTGTTGAAAGACTGTGTGAGAATGTGCTGGTAAACACCTCCTTCAGACTGTCAGGGCCCAAGTTCACATAGGAGCTCTTGTATGGTTACTGCGACACTGTGAGGATGAATTTCAGAGCCAAACAGTGCTTACTCAAGAACAGATGTCTGCAATACAAATTCTGCACACAATCCTTCACAGTAAAGCCACTCCTCACTCTCCTGGGCATGCCAGGCCTGGGGCACTCAGGGCCTCTGGTAGACCTCCTGCCCTGGCTCCCTCTTCATCCTCCTGAAGCTGGAACACATTAGAGATGGCGACAGCATTTCACAAGTTACCAGGATGAATCTAAGCTGCCCCTCCCCCACTGCTTCAATAACATAAATCTTGGCAGGGACTGGCAAGAGACCCTATATATTTACATGACGATCGTGCCTCATGATCACAGGGCTCATGGTTCTGGCAGGCAGCATGTGGCAGGGATGACTGTGGTCCTAGGAGAGTCACTATTTTCCGACGACTTTTATTGTCCATTATATCCCGCGTTTACAGGGCTCTGCTCCGGCCTGGCAGGAATATGGTACACGGAGGGGCCTGCATATCCTAGCTGCAGGCCTGTCCTCTGGGTTCATCCACCTGCCAAGTCTTTGTGTGATACACAGACTACAGGAGCTGGGTGAGGGGGCAGTCTAAGGGCATCCAGACACAGATATTCCTTGAAGCCCAGGTATATTCCTGGCTCTAGGGCCTTGAGGCATGGTGGGAGTGGGGACGGTGTTACTTTGTGAGGGTGGGGCATGAAGGTGTGCTGAGCTGTCTACTTGGCTTGGGGCACTTCTTAGGGATTTGATAAGACAGTTGAACTTAACCACGGGAAAAAATTAGCAAATATAGTATAAATCAAGGGTTTGTACAGACACCTCCCAGACTGCTTTGTTAAACATTCTCTAGGGATGAAAGAGGTACTCCAGCAGGCCATCAGGAACACGGGGAAGACACAGGGGCTGAGGACTCCTTGCTGTACAGTGTGCCTTTTAGCATATTATTTCCCTCTCTGAGCCCCAGCCTCCCTCTGTAGACCATGGGCACACACCTAAGCTCTTTGGATATGAGAGAGTTATCATACTTTATAGGAAGCTCCCTGGTGGTGTTTAGCATACAACAGGTTTCACAAACTGGTTATTGTCACTTGTTGTTCAACACTGAGCACCTTCTTTTTATTGGGCAGTAGGGGTCAGAGACATAAACAAATCCCAGTAACCAATGATACACTCTTTGTTTGTATGTGGCACTTCTGATGGTCTGCAGAGGGACAGTCACCCACACCACCTTATGGGAGCCCCTGACAGCCTTAGGAGTCAGGAAGAGTAGAAGTGGGATCTATCTCTGAGACGAGGAAAGGAAGCTAGAGAGGACTGTGACACATGACAGGTCTTAGGCCTGGCCCCACTGGCTTGCTATGGCTCCTGCCTAGGAGTTCCCATGCTAGCCAGACAGTCCCCCTGTTGGTGCGGGGTCATCCAGAAAGAGGATGGGCAGGAGACTATGGGTCAGGTGTCCTGGGTTCTGGTCTGGGCTCCTGGCTCCCTTGCTCTATGTTGTCTCCCTCAAACCTCCACAAACAGTATATCCATACCTGTTGTGGGCCAGTGTGATCCCATGTGATAGCTAAGGTCTCTCAGGTAAGAAAACGAGAGGACTGAACATGGTATAGCCCCCATACACTGCTGCTGGCTTCTCCATCTACACATTTCACGGATGTGGAAACTGTAGCTTGGAAAATCTGCAGGCACCATTCCCCCCACTCCCACCCCACCACCCGTTAAGAGTTATACCCACACCTTGGGCTGGAGTTGTCAGAGCTTGTGGCTGGTGCCCACAGAGGCCGGCCATCTAGCCTCAGCTCAGAGTGGTGGCTGTGCGCCTCAGTGTACTGGGAGACTGGGGAAAGTGCTTATGACTCAGATAACCTTTGAGACAGCAAGGCAGAGGAAGCGGGTGGCATTTCTGGGGGTGTGCCTCATTTCCTAGAAGGATGCGTCATGGGCTTTTGTTTAATCAGCAATCACCCTGACCATCCACAGCCACCTGTGTTTGGGGGAGCACCACACAGGCTGGCCTATTTCTGCAGCAATCAAGGTGGGCAGGTCAGACAACAGACAAGACAAGAGGGTGGGTGTGGGGGGCAGGCAGGGGCTGCTTCAGGGACACACAGCAGGGACACACATTAAGTCTTCAGACTCCTTGTCCAAAAGGTTAAGTTTTCTATTTGTAAGGACAGGAGAGACCCTCCAAAGCTTTATGAGAAAGACATGGAAAAACAGCAGCTGAATAGCAGACAGGAGGCAGAGCGGCCCCAGCCAGCCAAGGGAAGACTCCAGACACTGATGCTAGAATTCCTGTGGCTGAGGGTCATGCGACTTCCTCTGCAGAAGACAGTTGAGAAAGTCTGAGCAGGAAGGAAGGGACGTGTCCACGAGACAGCATATCATGTGCTGCAGCCCTGGCTGCCCCACAGGCTAGCTACATGACCATCAATGAGCTCCTGGCTTGCTTGGAGCCCCAGTTTACCCTCATTTATCCACTCTGTACCAAGCACAATTCCCTGTGTTTCAGTGATAAGTAACTGAATCCCTTTAGTATCTTGTGAGACAGGTATGCCACCATTTCTATTTTGCAAAAGGAGAAAGCAGAAGCACAGAGGTAGGCTACCTGAACTAGGTGAAAGTCAGGTGACCTGACCACAGCTCAGCCCCACCCTGTAGCAGGTGCTGGCTGGTCCCCAGCATTCTTCCTGTTTTAAGAGAGCACTCTGCACACTGACTAGAGGCCCCGATTAGGCAGCAGCTGCCGCAGTCTGGAGACAGTCTCAGCTACTGCTGCTTTTTGGTGAAGTCCAATTTCTTCAGTACACTTAGCAGCCTTTATAGACCAGGGCCCAGGAGCCCCTCAGGAGGCCCCCTGAGTCACAGCAGCAATCGACCTGTCTCTTTGAGCCTTGCTGAGAGGTGCCCATGCAAGCAGGAATGGATGACCCTACTGTGATGTCCTTATTGGAGTTTTACGCACAGGTCAGCCTCGGGGACTGCAGGAGGGAGACTGCCATTCATGTGTCCAAGAAAGAGAGGAAAAAACATCTATTCATAGTCAGACATAGCTGCTCTGTGGAAGTGCCACTCCTGACGCAACGAGCAGACCCGCTGTGTGAGGGATTCCAGAAGAGTGTGACCTCGGAGCAGCCACGTGGAAGGCTCAAAGACTTGGGTGGTCACCAAGTTTTTAAAATATGCCTGGACATCTAACCATGCAAATTCCAGAGGGAGCGTAGTTCTGACCGAAAACCCAAGCCTGTCTTCCCAAACAAAATTCTTCCAACATTTTTTGGCTTAAACAAATAGCCAGCCAATTTGGTTTCTCTTGACTCTCTTGAGTAAGGAAAAGTCATGCTAAGAAGAAACTCCCACTAAATCACATGTTCATCCTCTCCCCATGCCATGCACAGGCCATGTGTGTGATGAATCAACTCACCCATCATGTCTCTATGAGACACTGCTGTCTCTACAAGAAAGTAGGATTCAAAGAGGTATAAACTCACTTCTGCAGAGAGAGCAGGGAGAGAGCAAAGGAAAAGTCTAAAATCAAGGGTGGCTCAGGTGGTTAGAAGACCTGCTGTACTAACATGAGAATCTGAGTTCTAATCCCCACTATTCTAGTAAAAAAGATGGGAGTGGCCACACATGCCTATAATCCCAGTGCTGTGGGATGCAGAGACTGGAGGCTTATGGGTGCTTACTGGCCACCTGCCTAGATCCAAGTTCAATGAGAGACCATTTCAAAGACATAAGGCAGAAAGTGGCAGAGTATGACACTTGGTGTCCTCCTCTGACTGCCATAGCAAACAAGCATACATACCCTGATACCCACCCCACACACAAATCCAGTGCGACTTTGTAAAGTATGAGGTGAATCCAGCAGAATCTTCTGCCTATGAAATTAAGAAGTGCCCTCATCAGAAATGGAGATACAAGGAAAGTTCTGGGTGCATGGGTGGCCTTGGACTCTGGGTGCACACATGCTCCATTCACAGGCATCTGGAAACCTCTAGAAATGGGCATTGGAGTAGGGTGCAAGGTGGACAGTCACTCAGGCAGGCCCAAGGGCAGTTGGAATAACTATCCAGTTGTCACCTTCCTTGGTGTCCTGTTCCTCTGGCAATGAAATCTGCAGAGGGAATTCTGTGCTGAGCACTCAGGAAATTCCCCTGGCTCTATTCTTGGCTTTATCAACACGGAATAATCATTAAGAAAGTCTACCTGCATTTCCTACTGTTCTCAGGAGCCAATATGACCTTCCATCCAGTTACACCGGGCCTCAGTCTCATCAGAGACCCCAGAAGGGGCCCTAGGGCTATGGAGTAATTCCTCAGAACAGGAAGTAAGTGGAGGGCAGGATGGGTGTTTAAGGAAAGACAGCATGTGCAAAGGCTTCGTGCTGGGGACAGATGCCACAGTGATAGCAGTGGAACTGGATCTGCAAAGTAGAGGAGTGTGACTCAGATTCGCAGGGCCCTGAGTCTACCTGCACACAGCTAGCCGTGTGAGAGGCAGAGATCAACTCCCTGGACTCTCCTTCTGGTGTTCTTTTACAGAGTGCCAAGTGTTGGTATTCGCCGATGGGTCATGTGAGCACTCAAAGCCTGAAGCACCTTTCCTGTGCTCATGGCTACTCCACAAGCCTCCACTCATGGAGGCATGTGTGTTCATGGAGCAACACAAAAGAATTCCTGTGGGGAGACCTGGCAGCAGGCACTTAAGAGCAGTGTGGTGTTAGTGCTGTCAGCGTCAAATTTCTATTCAGCAAGACTTTTTAAGCCATCTGTTGTGTGCCAGGCCAAGCCCTCTATTGGGTACAGGAAGATTTCACACCCTCAAGTTTACCTAGTTTTCTCTTCCTGACATGGGCATGACCAGAATGTTTCTTCTACTTCCCAGAGAAGGAGAGGTGAAGCTTAGTCTGAGTACAGGATGTGTGTGCTTGTTCAAGATTTCTCTGGGAGGTGTCATGGTTGGGATACCCGGAACTGCCTGACCACAGAGATAAGGGTCCCTGATGAACAAATTGGGCCAGATTCCCTTCCTTCCTTTATCCATAGTAGCGGAAGCCTTGCTGGCTGCCAATGTTGGGAATGGAACAGAACGGTAGGGCCTTGTCACTCTCCAGAGGGGATTCCTCCTCCTGATCTGCCAAGATGGACTGAAGCTAAGCTCTGAGAAGCTCTGAATCCTCAATTACCCCAGCTGATGTCTTCGTTAAAGGCCTTCGTTAAAGACAAACCATTCGGGAGGCTGAGCTAAGGGTAGATGTGGTGTGGGCACCTATCTTAGGCACAGAGTGATCAGGCTCTGGAGTTAGGACCCTGTCCTCCTGAGTCTCCAGGCCCATTCCATAAGCAGGGGGCAGGGGGAAGAGGGAGTATCCTTCTCCTGCAGTGTGATCCTGGTCCTCCTTCCCTGCCCCTCTCCAATGCTTGGGTCCTTATATGCTTGTCTCTTCCACAGGAATGCAGCAGGCTCTGGAGATTCTTCTCATTCCAGACGTCCCTGTCCTTACAGATTGGCATTCCCTCAAATGTCGCATCTACCTGGAACCTGAAAAGATGGCCTTGGAAGTATAAGCAGAATTCAAACTTAAGACTTTTTGACCTTGCAATAGTACAAAATGGATAAGCAGTCTACAGAAATCTAACTTTCGATTTTTAACTTCAATCTATTCCCAAACTAGCCATACACAGTCTGAGATCTTAAGGAGGCTGGGCAGAGACAGCCATAGCCTATCAGTCCCACAATCATGAGGGGACTCACCATTCATCTATAGAGTCCAGTGTGAAAACATGCCAGAAGGCTGCAGAGACTCAGTGTGGGCTTGAATTAAGGTATTTCAAGGTTTTAATTTTTAATTTTATTTATTTATTTACTTATTTATTTATTTTTGGCTTTTTGAGACAGGGTTTCTCTGTGTAGCCCAGGTTGTCTCTATAGATCAGGCTGGCCTTGAAGCCACAGAGGTCCTTCTGCCTCTGCCTCCTGGGGGTTGGGACTAAAGGTATGTGCCACCATTGCCCAGCAGCACTTCGATTTATGACGATCTTATCTGGATTATAAACTGAGACATATTCACAGGCTTTTTACAACTATAATTGAGGTAATGCAGGATTAGGATGAGCCCCAATCCAATTGGTCTTTCTACAAAGGAAATATGAATATGCACACATACACACACGGAGAGAAAGAGACAGAGACAGATAGAGACAGAGACATACAATGTTACATGACAGAGAGGCAGACCATGATAGATCTACAGCTCAACACTGGTAGCATTCACCAGATGCCAGAGCAACTCTCCTTTCAGAGAAAAGCAACCCCGGTACCTTGGTTCCAGACAGCAGGCAAGAGTGAGCCTGGGACGCCACTGTGGTACACTCAGTCAGAGCTTACTTGTTAATACAGCCTTAGGAAACCGGGGGTCATATGTGATGTGGCTTGCCACAAAGCCAAGACACTGGCTCCTAGACTTAGGGACTTTCAAAGGCCTGTAACGCTTCTCCCAAATCTGAAGATAGACATAAGGCTGCCAGCATTTTCCAGCATCTAAAATTTCCATCCATTATCACCATTCTTCAGGAGAAAGGACAGTTGACATCAGAAAGTTGTTAATGCCAGGCTTACCCGTCTGTTCTCTCATTTCACTGGGGCTGGGTGCACATATTCCACAGTTCCAGGTTTGGCCTGGCTCTGGATTCAGCGTGCAAGGAATTAAGCCGCTGTACCAGAGATTCCCTTCAGCCTTGGCTGAGAGGGGTGAGGCTGGGCCTCCTCATGTCCTTCTGTGAGAAAGCAAAGATGTGTTCTCTGTTGGAACCTGTGACAATTCCAGCAAAGGCCCTCTGCCACAGGCAATGTCCCAGCACCAGGGAGGAGACAGCCCCAGGTCAAGGGGTTGGGGGAGAAAAAGGAAAAGCATGAGCCCTTCTAGTGACAAGAAGCAACTGTGAAACCTCACAGTGTGCAGACTTAAGGGCCCAGCATCTCTAAAACTCGCCTCATAAACGGAGCCTGGCCCCTACAGAGCGTGGGACCAGATGCCTCGAGCTCAGGGAGAGGCACTCAAAACTTGTGGCCCTAATGGCCTGACGACCCAATAGACAAGGGTCACCCTGTGCTTTGAGAACATCACACCCACGTCTGCCCTGCCTTAACCAGAGAGCAAAGGGAGCCGTGCTCCTTTCCTTGGACGCTCCCATACCAGGACACACTCCCCAGCTGGGGCCAATGGGCACAGGGCAGCAGGTGGCCTCAGATGATAAGGTCTGGTGCAGCAGTACCTCCCAGGGCTCGAAAGCCCTCCCTCCATTCTATGTGCCCCAAGAGGGGCAGGGTGGGCCCCTTTCTCAGGAAGCCAGGAAACACACTCTTTTCTGGGCTAAATGCCCAGATTCTTGCAGCAGTCACAGGACACACTTCTCTAGAGCAGTACCAAGCCACAAGCATGGACTGGAAGTTTCTCTGGGCAGTGTGAAATTGTTTGTGGGGACACATGCAGGCACACTCAGAATTCCAAGCTCAAAGTTGGGCAGGGGAGGGGCTGCTGGGGCTAAATAGGCAAACATTCCCATAGGGCCCTAAAGATGCAGCTGAAGGTCCACTTGTCCTCCGAGAGGGCTCAGTGTTCTTTCCGAGACAATACGTAACTCACTCTGCCATCTCTTAAGTGGTTTTTTTTTTTTTTTTTTTTTTGAAGGATCATGCCTGAGGGGTTAGGGACATGGCATGGAAAAGATGAAGAGTGCTCTGCCTTCCCAGAGGGAGACAGAGACAGACATTGTCATTCAGGCAAGGCAGGAGGAGATAAGAACAGCACTGAGTCAGGTGGGGGAAATCAGGGGACCTGGCCTCACAGGGTCACTAGGACAGTTAAACAGATCACGCTGCAAACAACTTAGGACATAATGTGACACAACACAGGAGCAGGTCCCCTGAGTGGACTAGGTTGGAGTCCAAGTAGTCTCATTGTATCCCAGGGAACCCAGGAGGAGACTCCAGTCCAGCCTAATTCCAGAAGACTCCCACTCCTTCTTGGTAGGAAAGCTATTCTTCTGACACCATGCCCCAGGCTGGCCCACCAGAAGGTTTCCATTCCCTGTATGTAGCAGGCACACAAAACAGTATACACTGCTCTCACCCCCAATCAGCTGCCCATTCTCTCACCAGCAAGACTACTCTAACAGGCTATCCTACCTTACTACTGTCACATCACCAGCAACACTACCCTAACAGGCTATTATCTATCGACTATACTGTCATATACCCAGAGTAACCCTGTGAGCCCCTAACATTGTCTAAAACACTCCAGGCTAGCAAGGGTGGGGAGTTGAAATATCGATAACCCGGGCTCAACCCCAGCACATGCAGTAAGCACAGGTGGGTGCTAAGCTCTAGAGCAACTGCTCTGAGAGCATGACCTCAGATTCTTCTAGAGACAAACAGGAAACAAATACGAAAGGCTGAGACTCAGTCGACAGGACCACATGGTACGATCCCCAGGAGGCATGGATTGGTGATACAGCTGGGAAACCAGGGAGATTAAATGCTTCAGTGGCAAACGGGCTTGCTTGCACAGCCTGGCCTCCTTGGCTTACACACTCCCATCAGCTCTGGCTTCTCTGATCCCTCAGAATCAAAACAGCTTCCATGATTGGGGTTGGAGGGGTAGGGTGGGGTGGGCAGTTACCATGCAGAAATCTGGATTTAGGAAAAATAACACATCCATGGCACTTCTTTCCCTCTGCGGTGAGCTTTACATATTTTATCAGTTATTTTCACATGGTCCCCAGCAAGTCGAGAGAACCTTGTTTTTCACAGGAAAGCGATGAGTGTGACTGAGGGAACAGAGGTGAGGGGCCTCCCACCCAACACCCAGATGAGCAGCATCTCCTAGAGGGCGAGAGCAGCCTGCTTTGGGACGTTGGTTTTATATATCCTGGCTAGGCCATGACCTAGCCCAACCCCTATGCTGCTCACACTTCTCCCTTATGGACTGTTAAGGCTCCCAGATAAAGTAGTCATCCTTCGGCTCAACACCTAAGGCCCCATCTCAGGTGACCCCAAGCTGCTGGACAGGTTTTTGCACAAAGCTGTACCTGCTTAGAGCTACTGATTCTGGAAGGTAGTAGCCCAGGGTCTTCCAGACGTGGCAGCCAAGGGCTTACATCCTTGTTGTGTGACTTTAGGAAAACTGCTTCATCTCCTTCAGTTGTGGGTTCACTTTAAAGACTGGGCATCAGGCTGTCAAAGTGGCATGGCAGAAGGGAGAACCGAGCTGTCTGCTAACCTCCACATTCATGCTATGGCATGCCACCACCCCATAGCCTAATACCACTAAATAAAAAATTGTGAACTCATGGTCAGCCAGGGCACACAGTGAATACCAGACCAATCTAAACCACATGGCAAAACCTTATCAAACCCGCCAAAACAACACATAACTAAATAATAAGCTGTTCAGAGATGAGAACCAATCAATAGCATACGTAAAGTCCTGGCTGGTGTGCTGATAGCATGGCAGTAACAATAGTGGGAGGAGCTGATGTGGGTTAAATACAGCAAATATTGATACACAAATAGCATACTGTTAAGAGAGTTGTCAACTGTGTCAGGTGAAGCCCCCTCGCCTCTAGACACACTCCAGGACACACAATGGGGTTCATGCTGTTCCTGGAGATTCACGGGCCCCTTCCACTTACCATAGGGATTTGTATCATTGTGATTTCCGTTTCCTTCTCCCTGTGACTCCTGTGGGCACCTGACTCACCCAAATCCTCAGACAAGGAGCATTATGAGGTGAGACCACAAAACCCTCCACCTTTGAGCAGAAGAATCTTCTAAGACCTAGAATGAGTAAACTACAGGGAAACCTGGGATCTGATCTGTAGTCCTACTCAGGGCTCAAAGGCTTCCCAACTCACCCCTCACTCCAGGCTAACTCTGTCCTCTACCTGTCCCTTCTATCCTAACATCTGCAGTGTCCTGCCCCCAGTTGTCACAGACCATGATGCTCTGGCTCCAAACCCTTCCAATGGCCTATCACTCTCTCCTCTGAAGAATTTCCTTGCAGCAGATCTGTAAGTCTAAGTCCAGGTTGGTTGACAAAGCCAGTTCCAAGCCAATCAGAGCTACACAGTGAGACCATTTCTTAAAAAACAGACAAACAGAATCCCCTGTAAATTCAGGTATAGTAGTGGGACTCTATGAGTTGTACCATCTTAGCACCTACCTGTGCTTACTGCATGTGCTGGGGTGGGGCCAGGATCATCAGCCCATCCCCACCCCCCACCACCAATGGCCTGGAGTGTCTCAGACAACGCCAGGGGCTAACAGGGTCACTTTGGGTATGTGGCAATATGGTAGGCTAGATGATAGCCTATATCACCTAGAGTACTAGATCACCAATCTGCAGGCACCCATAGTCGGAGGAGTGCACCTTGTGGTCATAGGGACTGAGTCTCGGGCTTTCATATTTATTACTCTTAGAGTTGGAGGCAAGAGTTCCAGGCTTAGTTGCTCCCCTGGAAACCAGGCCTGGGATACACTGCTACTTCTCTTGGGAACTGTCATAGAAAGCTGCACTGGGCTATATTCAGGATCACACAGGAAGTGGGCTTGTCCTAGCCACAGATGAGCCCCTAGACCAGGAGAGAAAAAAAAAACATTCTTGGAGGTCGGGGATTGCACAGAAGAAGAAGGGTGCAGGACTGTCCTGGTCAGTCCACCTCAGGGCAGCACTGCCTAAGCCAAACTCCTGAGACGCAAGACCAGCACAGGAGCCCAGAACTCAGCACAAGGCAGGTGCAAGGGCGGGGCCTGACTCTAAATACCAATTTGTCACTGGTGGATCTGCACTCCAAGTCCTCCATCTCCTGAGACACCGTCCTACGAGTGGAGAATGAGCTTCACTTTAAAGACGGGGAGCTTGAGACTGAGAGCTAAAGTCATCTATTCAGAGGCACTCAGGAAATAAGCGTAGTGCACAGCACACAACCTTTAAATATGTAGGTACTTCATCCCTACTTTTATCCCTAGAAGTTTAAAAATGCTTTTTACAAACATTTACAGTAGAAGAATTCCACTTGCTGGCTCTCTCAGGGACTGTGAAGCCTTCATCAATCCTTCCTTCTAGTGCCCACAGATTTCCAACTGTGTACTTAGGTCATCCTTTCTCTCCAGGAGTTAACTGTGTGTTGTCACACAGAACTGGAGTTCTAAGAACAACAGTGACCCTAAGGTTAGAGTCCAGTAAAAGTGTCAGGCCCTCTTCTTTCTGGTGAACCACAGCAGACATTACTTATCAATCCCAGTCTCCAAAGTCACTTCAGCTGGGTATATAAGGCAACCTCAATCAATCTATCTGAGCTAGCATCACTGTGACATAATTGCTACGTCTGTAGCAAATGGGTATGTAGGGGGCAGGTATAGCTCTCTATTCTCTCCTTTACTCTCAGGGTCCCACACCCTGAAATCCCCTCAGATATGCAAATAGGCTATAGGAGTTTAGCATGGCCCTGGGTCAACACTGAACCCCAGATGTCAATTCACTTGCACAAGGAATCAGAGTGAAATGGGACAGGTTGGTGACAATCAGATGGTGAGATCTCATTCTGAAACTTTCTGAAGCTTCCAGGAAAGGTATTCCTAAATGGAAAAATCACTTAGGGGGTGAAGGGGAGACAGAGGTCATATCCCAGAACCTCTACTCAGGAGCTATGTAACCCTGGGCCTCTGCTGCTCATTGAAAAATGGGCGCAAAGATTCCCACACCCCAAACCTACCCAAGGTGGGCCAGAACAATGTGGGGGATATAGGAGCACCTCATAAATGCTGCATGCTCTCCTTCCCTCCCTCTGTACTCAGCAGGGTCATATCTGTACACTTCTGTGCAACACCTAAGCTATCGCATGTCCTGACATAGCCGCTAAGGGTACATGAGCAGATGGTCCCCTTCTCTAAAACCTGCAGTCCGAATCACCCAGGGAGTCTATGCTGCATAGGAGTTCTGTCCATGCTTGCTCTCCTTTCTCTTTCACTCCCCGTCTAAGCAAAACTGCTTGGCGACCAATCCTGCCTCTGTCCCCAAGGCAGTTCCAAAGGGCCCATCTTGTCCTGCAGAAGTGATGGCAGTAATTCTGTTAATGGGAAGCAAGATGAATGGTACCCTGTGCCCACAGTGTATGAGGCAAGATGGAACAGAGGGTGGGGGAGGGGAGTATGGCTGGAACTCACCCTCCTTTGGGGCCTTATTAGGTCTTGAAAGTGCCACTGCACACGCTAAAACCTGCTTTTGCCAGCAGAAGCCTCATTTTACAAATATACAACAACAACAACAACAACAAAACCTGTAAATGGTAAGAAAACCCTGAAGACTCAGCTCCCAGGCTGCAGCTAGGCGACAAGCCGCTCAGTCTTTCGTCTCCCTGACTCTTGCTTTAAATAAGTGCATCTAAATGCCAGTTCCCCACTTTGTGAATACCCAACACGGCTTCCTCCGCTGTTTTAGGTCTGTTTGCCAACAGTGGGATAGGACAGCCCTGGAGACAATTTCTTCTAAAAGGCTTGTCTGTTCCAGATACCACAAAGCCCTAGTGTACCCTGGCTGACAGTCCCAGGGGGGATCTGACACAGCTCCCTCGCCATCACAAACACACGTGCAGAATGCCGTCATTCATCTGGCCCAGCAATCAGTAGCATCTCAAAGGTATTTTTGCAGTGGCATAGGTGTCCTTTTCCACAAGTATGCAAAGAGTTTGCTCCATACACCCACACTCCCAGTTTGGAAACAAACCACTGAGGTGTCACACTTCAGTTCCAAATGGGAGATGAAGGTAGAAGCCAGTGTTGGTACACAGGCACTATGTAGACCCAGGTCAGGTCATGAGCCTGTGTGACCTCAGCATCTGTGGAACCTCTTTGGGCCTCACCTCCTCATCCCAGCACAAGGTCAACCCCATCTTTCAAACAGCCTTGCAACAGGGAGCTAATGCAATCCTAGCCTGTGCAGGAATGTTCACTTCTCAGCACCAGTGATTTGCCCCTGTTCTTCCTGACCACACATTCACACAGCACCCATTGCCCTGAGAGGCACCTGTGGCTCCTCTGCTACCTGGAGTAATGAAGCCACCCACGGACACAGGTATGAAGAGTTTAGAAGGGAAGGTTTGGAGCCCAGGGCCTAGGTTCAAATCCTGGCTCTGCTGAGGCCCAAATGGGTGGCACTGAGCAAATGACCCAGCCACGCTCAGCCTCCTACTCTCGCCTGTAAAACAGAACTAACATCATCTGCTTCAAGTCACAACTAGGATTCAGTGTGACTACCTAGTCAGCCCAGCCTAGGGCCAGTGGCCTTTAGATGAGCCATCACGAGTCTTGGCAGAGGGTAAGAAAAATCTCACACGCCCCTGCCACTCTTCAGGGAAGAAAGACCCGAGGGCACTCCAACCCCACAGACTGGGGAATCCCACCAGTCCCAAACAGAGCCAGCCTTTCCCTTGGACATTTCAGTGTCAGAACTTCCCCAGTATTCCAAAGGAATAACGTGGCTTCTTACACCAGCTGCTTGAAGGCAGGGACTTTGACCCCATGACTCATGACCATGTCTTTGAACAGTGGAACAGGGCACCGCTCATTCAGATAAATAAATGACTAAAGGAGAGGAAGGAGACTGGGTGGGGGTGGGTGAGTGGAGTGAGGAGGGCTGGGGTAGGGGGGTGAGGCTGAGTAACCTACCATGTGTCTCAAAGCAACTTGAGTACCATAGGTACCAAGCGAGTTGGTCAATAAGTTGATTACACTTCTTGCCAACACAGTAAGTCATGGTCCTGCCCACTACCTGGCATGGAACTGAAGACCAAGTACAAAAACATAAACTTGTGTCACCCTTGGCTTCACAAACAAGAAAACCCGGGGCCCCTTGGAAGGAGGGGACAGACCACTGTGGGCAAAGTGGGGACACGTGGTTTGCACCAGCCTTGTCCAAATCAACCACCCACCTCCTCCACCTCTGGGCAGGGATGGCTGCAGAGCGGGCTGAGTCTCGCATGAGGAAGCTGGAGCTTACCCCTGGAATCTGCTTCCTTGCCAGGAGCCAGAGTAGGAACTCAAGAGGCATAAGCAGAGCAGAAGCACTGAGTGCCTCACCCCTACACACTCAGCAAGGGTAAACTGTGGGCTACATGCTGGGGACATAAAGCCCTGGGGTTGGTCTACAACTTTGGCTCAAGGCTTTCTACTGATACCGAGCCTCAGCTGTCCTAATTTGAAAGATGGGTTCAGCAGCAGAATCAAGATTAATCACTGAAATGAAGGCAAAACACACACAGAATCTGGCTGGGTTCTGGTTCTGCATAGTTGAAACTAAGGAAGTTTTATTTCCCCACTCCAGAACTTCACACAGAGACCTTTGAGAAGCTAAACTTCTGCTCCCCTAGTTACCTGCTCTCAACTCCCTTAACTGCAGAACTAGAAACATGTGCCTGTTAGCAGAGGCATCAGATATAGCTTCCAGATGGCTTGGGTCTCTGGGGGACATCCGGCTTGGTGCTCTTCCCACAGAATCTAATCTGAGGCTGTCCATGACATGGTATATAGCCAGTGATGACCCCCAAATTCTGATTCCCTCAGCAAGCCCATTGTTTCTTCGCTAACTCTTATCACTCAAGGACAGGAAAGCTGACAGGATGTAATAATATCCAGCCATGGTTGGCTCTATGGTCTGTCTAGCAAACGAGGCCCAGAGAAGAGAGACCAGCTGGCTGAATGGTAGTGGTCATTCCAGGGATCAGTTGTCTGCACGAAGAGATCACTTCCTCTAAATGATCTAACTCCCAACACTTCCCCACCAGGGAGAACTGACAAGGGGGCCTTCTCTAATGGAGAAGATGGTGTTTAAGAGGGACAGTTTCGAAACTATCATGGTCAACCAGCCTTGTCCTCAGAAGGGAGCCAAGTGTGGCCTGTCATACCCTGGGTTCACTACTGGCACTACCCCTGATATCCGGGAGAACCCTGGGGCAGGTGTGGGCTTTGGACCTTCAGTACACACTGGTCCTGCCACCACAGGACGGGTGCCCAGTGAGCCCTCACATCAATCCCTGTCACCATGGCAGAGTAGGAGTCAGGCAGTCACCACTGGGAGCAACGGGGTGGGGTCTGCACTTACCGTGAGAGTCCCTGTGCCCAAAAAGTAAATACTAAATAAAAATCATGACAGGCGGCAAGGTAAACACCAAAGAAAGGAAAAGTCAGTTTTCTGATCCTGGTTGCCTTTGGGGATGAGGGCGCAAATAGGTTTGAAATAGGTTCTTATGCATCCTAGGCTGCCCACACCGTGGTTTGTAGCAGCCAGTGATGACCACAAAATTCTGATCCCCCTGCCTCCACCTCCTGAACACTGTAATTACAAGTATGTATCAGCTGAGGATAGACCCTAGTGCATGCTAGACAAGTCACATTCCAGCCTCTCCCTCCTCGCTGATTCTTATTAACATGAGAGTCTGCATTTCAATTTTACACTGGGCCTCACAAATTACACAGTCACCCTCACCTTCCATTTACACGATCCTGACACGCCCCTATGGTTATAGGGGCCTTGAGAGTACCTCCAAATCGAGTCCTGAGTCCCGGCAGAAGCGGAAGCACTACCAAGCCAGAGCCTGTCACCTCCAAGAGGATGCATGAATCTTATTCTCTGAACTGCAGTTGGCTGTTTATATGCCTTGTATTGAGGTGACAACCTTGAGGCCTGTGCCCCGAGGGAGCTTCCTGGACAATGAGTAGTTAAGAAAACAAGCTAACTCAGGACAGGATGCTCATGAGAATATCCAACAGATGTCACCAGGGAATGAGCTCACTGGCTAGTCTAGTCAGGTGGCTGGCTCCCTGGAGGCAGGGATGACAAAGCTGAGCAGGGAGTGAGGACCTGGTAACTTTACTTACTGGCCTGCAGCAAGGGGTAAGGCCAAAGCAAGTGTAGGGGACTGCACCAGGGAATACAATCTGCAGAAAACTCTCCTGAAACAACTGCAGAACCAAGAATGAAAAATGAAAAAGAAAGAAAAAAAAAGCCCCAGAACATCTGAAGATGTGTTCTGGGCACACCTTCAACTACAGCAGCCCATCCTTGGTTGGATGCTCACGGTCTTGATTCCGGTCTGTCACTTTACAGACATAGCCACCCCTTCTGTACAAGGAAAGTCCAACGAGCATGTAAAAAGGAGTCCTCTGAGCAGTGGGAGGAGACAGGCCAGGAGTCTTTCTGATGTGACCCATCACCCATTTGGAAGAATGGCAGTTGTAAGACCTTAAAGTGCAACATCAGGTCAACCTGGGCTCGTTCCTAGCTGTTCACTAGCTGCAGGCCTTACCCTGAACCTTAGTTTCCCATCTGTAACTTGGCATTATTAATTGTCCCATCCTCCAAGGGATACTATGATGATGAAATAAAAGGAAGTCACTGACAGGTACAGCACACAGCAAATGACCGATAAATGTCAGCCACTGAGACTGCCCCACACCCCAGTGGCATGTGACACATCTCAGGATGGAGAGAATATGCTCCCCCCTCTCAAGCATCTGCCTTGACTCTGCTCCCAGACACCCCTCTCCCCCCATTGTTATGTCGCATCAGTCCATAAATATTTAAACAACATGTCATCAGATTATTATAACATATGATCCATAGCACTGATGTGCAGCAGTTCTGTGCATTTGGGCTTCATTTTCAGAATATCGAGACATAAAATATTTATGTATTTAGCCAACCACGAGATCTCACATTCTGTCTCAAAATGCTGGGTGGTGGCAAGACGCTGAACTGAGACGAGATGTGTGAAGGGGTGCCTTGTTCTCACATCGGTTCCTGGGGCATCTGGATTGTTTCTGGTTCATTCAGGGGACATCATCACGTGGCGTGTGAGCAGTGGCTGACTTGGTTGATCATAACAAGAAGAGAGCCAGGTCCCAAAGAACTCATCAAACCAGTATATGCTCGGTGGTCTACACGTCTGCCTCTATGGATGTGCACACAGTAGGAAGTGTACACTTCTCACAGTACCCACTGGGAGATGCAGATTCACCCACAGTCCCCAGCAACAGCTGGGTCCTGTTGTACACAGCAAAGACTCAGGGCCATTTGACTCCTGTTTCCTTCTATCCCCAGGACCCAGTACTAGGTCAAGCACAAACTAGGATTGAGCCAATGTAGTTGGATAAATGACAATTAAAGACATTGCCAGATAAAATTGTGACCAGATTAAAAAATAACTATTAAATAATAAATTCATACGTGATAAGATAATGATATTCCATCTGCCAGTCTGACTTATACTGTGCAGGACCCTCAGGCCTGAGACACAGGCTCTCCAGTAAACCCTTGTGAGTAGAAAAGGGTTTTTTTTTCCCTATGTAATTAAGTATCTCAATTGCTAACATTAGCACATCACTGTGGCCATATGTTGCAGGAATTTTCAGCAGTATGTGATTTCAGAGACACTGTCCCATAAGCAATCAGAGGATCCAGAAACTCGCATGCCAGAGGCTGAACACCTCTTTAGGACTGCCTCTCCTGTCCCTAGCCAACACTAAAACACACCTGTGCCCTTTAAGAGACCAGAAAAGTGAGGTCACCCTATGCTTAACCTACAGATGTCTGAGGATGCAGGATACCAGAAAAGTATGTATAAAAGACAGCTGTCAGCTGAGGGTACAATCATTTTCTCTGCATTTCCTAGGAAGAGGGACAGAGGGATGTGTCTGATCCCTTGTGTCTCTCTAGCTGGCTATTTCCAACCTGGGCTGAACAGCACCATGAACCTGCCTGTTGGGAGATCCTAGTGCCAAGTCTAGGGCAATACAGGACCCAGAGCCCTTTACTCCTCACAGAAGACCAAGTACCATGTTGTCACCACCAGGCTGGCTACAAGAGTCATAGTCCCAACCCTGTCCCCAGACTTTGTGCAGACAGAACTCTAGTCTTTTTGTTCTTTTAGACTAGCTCAGGAGGCTGGCACTGAAAGTAAACCAAAAGGATCCTTGGGATTCCTGCAGAAGAAGAATAAAACATGCACAGCAGACACTCTGCATCATAGCCAGAGAGTGTGTGCATGCTTAAAGTCCTGGGTAAATCAATTCAGGGGACCTGCAGGGCCCTCCACGCCCCTAGAGCAGACTTCCTGCCTCTGCTGTCTGCTGCTATGCAGTATTCAGAGTTGCTACCATGTAGACACCCACCAAGGCCAAATGAACAAGAGAGTTGTCAGGTTCCTCCATTTCTGGGTTGAGGCAGAACTGGAGATCATGCCCACTTGGGGATCAGCAACTCTAGAACTTGCGCAGGAGAGTCAATCCTTTTCTCAAAGCTACCTCACAAAAGACACTCCCTCTAAACAACAAAGCCTGCCTGACAGGAAACACAATTTAAGGCTGGGACTGTAACTGTCATGGGGTGTAGGAGACCTGGGTGCAATCCCCAGCACCCCCAACAACATTAAAACCAGCTTTGAAAGGCATGTGCCCCCAATCCCTACTGTACAGACATTGAACAAAGACGTACCCCAGGAAGGAGATTCCATAATTGGGAAGGTACAAGCTGTTCTAGGCTTAGGTTCTTCCTGTAGGTTAAGTGTCTCTTATCTGAAATGCTTGGGACCAGGAATGTCTCAGATTTTATTTATTTGTTTGATTATTCATGTGTATGGTGTGTGGATTTCTTCCTTGTATGTATGAATGTCTGTGCACCAGTTGTATGTCTGATGCCAATGGAAGACGGTGTCAGACCCCCTGGAACTGGAGTCGCACATGCTTATGAACTGACATGTGGATGCTGGGAATTGAATCTGGGTCCTCTGGAAGAGCAGCCTGTGCTCTTAACCATGGAGCCATCTCTCCAACTTTGTGTTTCAGATTTCAGAATGGAATTTTGGAATATTGCATAGACTTTACCAACTGAATAACCCTAATCTGAAAGTCTGAAATGCCCCCAAATCTGAAATATTTGAACACCATGCCATCATGCTGGTGTGCAGAAATATTCTAATAATTCTGCTCTTACTAAGCGCCAAGTTAGAGGACACAGCTGTGGCCACACACCTAGTCTTGCCCTATGGAATGGCATTCCCAGTTGAAAGAATAGACAACTGACACTGTATTCCGTTGGCACAGGACCATGGTACATGGTGTTTCTTCCAGTTGCTTGAAGGTCAGAACTGGTTACCTTCTCCCAGTCCACATAGTGGCCACTTACAAAGGGTTGCAACTGTCCCCTGACTCTGAAGAAGGAAGGCCCTTTGCTGTCTGTGGTTTTCCTCAAAGCACACATGCTGACAGCAGAGAACCAGCTACCCTGAACTCTGAGTGTTTCCTCATCCCTAAAGTGGGAAAAATTCAACACCATAGAATTGTTGGATGAAGCAAGCTACCACGTATAAAAGTTGGACTAGGGCATGGCACACAGGAGACAGCGGGCACAGGGAAGCCTCTGGCAGGATGGATGGGAAGTTCCTAGTTTCATGTTTTCCCAGGTCACATAGCTTCATCATGACCCTTTGAAGTCTCCTATCTCCATGCCACAACACTGCTCACACTTCCAACTCCTCCTGCTTCCCCAGAGTGTGAAGCCCTCTGTAGATCCCTCCTGTAGAAGATACACAAACTCCTACCCAGTTCTGAGCCTGCCTCCAGCAGTCAGGATCAAAGGAGTGCTGCCCCCACCTGGTGGGGGGGTAGGCTCTCTCCTGTGATAAAGCCAAGAAAAGAGTCCCTATTCGAGCCTTACCTACCTGACCCAGAATTCTGAGATATGAGCCTTAAAAAATTGGGGGTGGGGGGAGGCTGAGGAAATGGCTCAGAGGTTAAGAGAACTAGCTGCTCTTCCAGAGGACCTGGGGTTCAATTCCTAGCACCCATATGGCAGCTCACAAATATCTTTGGGATTCAACATCCTCCTACAGATATACACGCAGGCAAAACACCAACATACATAAAATAAAAAAATAAATCATTAAAAAGATTAATTTCCCAGGCATGGTGATACATACCTTAAAACCCAAAACTCAGGAGGCAGAGGCAGGAAGATCTTTGTGAGTTTGAGGCCAGCCCACGCTACATAGTAAGTTTCACATCAGCTAGAACTACACTGAGATCTTGTCTCAAAATATATTTCACTTTATTTTTATTTGTGTGTGTGTGTGTGTGTGTGTGTGTGTGTGTGTGTGTGTGTGTGTGTTGTATGCTTGTCTGTCTGGATGCCATGTACATGCAGGTGCCCAAAGAGACCAGAAGAGGGCATCTGATCCCCTGGAACTGAAGTTACAGGCACTTGTGAGCTGTCTGATGTGTGCTGGGAACTGGAGTCCTCTACAAGATAAAGTACCCTTAACTATCACTGAACCATCTCTCCAGGATGTGTTTCTTGAGTGAGTAGATGGGATGTGTCACACACTCGCCAACACAGGTACCTCTAGCTATGAGACTAGAGTACACACGGCCTGCCTCAGATTGCAGACATTCTGCTTCACTCCTAAGCCCAGGTCCAGAAGTCATGATGCATGGCAGCTATGTATCATGAGCGTGCTCCCTGCACTATTCCTCTCTGTAAACGGGGCAGGAGATGGGGATTCGTTTTGTTGTAAGCAATAGAATCTCTTCTGGTTTGTTTTTTCCTTGAAAACCATATAAATTAACGTGTGTGTGTGTGTGTGTGTGTGTGTGTGTGTGTGTGTGTGTGTTGCTGAGGATCCAACTCGGGACTTCACACATACTAGGCAAATGCTCTATGGTTGAACCATACCCAAATTAACAGTTGTAAAGCGACATCTGGTACATTAATAATGTTGTACAACCATAGTTGCTACCTAGTTCCAAACCATTTTTATCACCCCAAAAGGAAGCCTGCACTCATCTAGCCCCGACTTACTCCTCATGCCCCTTCCTCCCATACCCTCATGACTAATCTGCCTTCACTCCATAGGACTCTCTGATTCTCTATAAGCTCCTTTTGTCAACATGGCTCCTGGACAGAGTCTTTTTGTGCACACAGGTGACAAAAAGGTGGGGGTGAGGGTCCCCTCCCCTCTGAGAAGCTCACATCCCTCATGCTCAGTGGCCTTCAGAGAAGGCACCTTACTTTTCAGAATCTATATTCTAAAGTCAGCCTGCTGTGTGAGAAGAGGAAGCTGCTGCCGGGCACAGCCAGCCCACTGCATGGACACAGCAATGGAGGCTGGGCCTGAGTGAAGCCTGAACCAGAGGTCTCTGTGGAGGAGTGGCTCTCCACAGTCAACTGGCCTCTCTTCCTCTCACAAGCCTAGTGAGCTTCAAGTATGAGGAACTGGACAAATCTCCTCAAAAGCTTCCAGAGGAGGGACAGCTATTCTGTAAATCAGGGTTTCCTGTTCCTTAGAAAGAGCCAATCTAACAGACTCAAATGGCTCAGGAAGACTCCCACAGTACATGTGGCCTCCCTCAGGCCCAGTGGACTTCAGTGAGGACTGAGAGGCCTCAGTGAGGACTCTGGTCCCACGGGGGTCTGTGATGACCACTCCTATCAACACAGACCTCTGCTGGGCCACGGTATATAAATAATTAACAAAACATCTGCTTCACTTCCTAACAACCACAGCCGGCACAGCTCATAGGCCTACGGAGACTTTCCAGCTTCATGCCCAAAGCAAGGGGGCTCACTGTCTCGCCCTGTGTTGAGTGAGTAGGAAGAAAACACACACAGATCTCCAAACCTTGTCTTGAGATGCCACAGGGCCACTCCAGCACTGAAATCCAGCCTCTTTCCAAACCACTGCTGTCTATTGTGTCTGGCAAATTCTTTGTTTTTAAATTTTATCTGTCCGGGTGTTTTGTCTACTTGTATGTCTGTGCACCATGTCCGTGCCTGGTGCCTTTGAGGCCAGAAGAGGGAGGGCAGCATCAGATGCCTGGGAACTGGAGTTGTGGGTGGTTTTAAGCTGCCCATGTGGGTGCTGGCAATGGAACCCAAGACCTTTGGAAAAGCAGCCAATGCTGTTAACCACTGACCCCTCCTCTCTCCACCCACAAGGCTCACATTTTTAATTTGACTATAAGTATCATGCCCTTGCAGGGCCTCAGTTTCCATTCTGTAAAATGGACAAGTGGGCAGTTTCCAATCCTCAAAGTCCACCCTAAGTACCTGCTGTGGTCATCTCTACCCCGTGCTCTGGGGACCTGCTCTTCTTGGCACTGAGGGACACTGAACACAGATTCCTTCCAGAAATTCCCAGCTTAAAGGACAGAAGGATAGGTGTTAGTAGAGGGGTCATGGATGAATGAGAGAGCAGAGTGTAAGGCAGCACCCCCAGAGCCTGATTTTTGAAGTGTGAGGGTTAAACAATTTGGGGAAAAGGCAGGCGCCTAAGGCTTCCCACAGCAACTACCCACCCCTTCCCTGTCGGCATTCCTTCACACTCGCTGGAATTCCTACACAAAGCCCCCTTTTTCTTTTCTATGAGGTCACCAGCACATAGAAGTCTAAGAGAAAGAACAGTTCCCTATGGGTAAAGCCTTTGGAACTAAATGAATCCAGTGGCCCCACATGCAATCTGACGGCCCCCTCAGGGCACAACTCCAGGGGTGGTGAACAAGGGCTTTAGGGGGTGTTGTGATTCTAGCCAGCACAGTCCAAGAACCTGCCTAGGAGACCAGCTCCTTAGCTGCCAGACCACGTGAGAAGTCGCCTGTTGGGGGTTAAAATCCAGAACTGGAGTCCCCTGTATGCGTGGGTCTGTATTCACATAGCAAGTTCTCTTGGAGTGACAGATGTCACAATGCCAGATCACACGCTCAAGTTCAAGTTCCCAGGATTAATGGCACAGGAAATTACACCACTAACGGATGTGCCCCAATGCTACTTCTGTCTGGACCTTGGGTCTGAGACGGCCACAGGTCTGGCCTCAAGATGGATTAAGTGTGTGTCACCAGATTCAGACAGGAATGAGGAAAGCTTCCAAAGAAAGAAAGAAGAAAGAAAGAGAGAAAGAAAGAAAGAAAGAAAGAAAGAAAGAAAGAAAGAAAGAAAGGAGACAGACAGACAGGCAGAAAGAGAGAAAGAGAGAGAGAGAAAGCAAGCAAGCAAAAGAAAGGAAGAAAAGACAGATGATCTTACCTGGGTGACAGAACTAAGAACATAGGAGGTCATTCACTCAAAAACTTCAAAACCCTTTATAGAAACCCAGACCTCAGTGACCCCTCCACAATCTCCCTGCTCCAAGAGCCCCAGCCCTAAGGACTAGCAAATTCCTAAGTACATGTACTTTGCTGCCTATGATGACATCAGCAAAAATTAAATTAGATAAATAAAAACATAGAAACAAGGCCTATTTTTACCTCTGCAAATCACAGGCCAGATGGAGAGGAATCTATCAATGCCAGAACCGTGGCTGAGCCTTCCTATACCATCTATTATTTCACACCTTACATTTAGGCACTGCATCGCAAAGCACTTTGCAAATGACACTCTTGGAAGGGAGAGAGCGACCTTTTCCTGTTAGTGCAGGAGGACACAGAGCTGGGTAGGCACAGCTCAAACCACACAGGTCCTTACACACAGCCCTCTTCTGAAACACCAGAAACAGAAGTGAATGAGGAAGTGAACTGGCAGACCCAGTTCTGAATGGCAAAGAATGATTGTGTCAGAGATTCAGAATGGAGAGTAAGGATCTGAGGAGATCACTCTCCATCTCCCTACACGGTCAGAGGCTGGGCTCTTCCTGAGGCCGAGTCCAGCTTTGTCTCCAACCTGATTCTATGTGTTTATTTAATCAATGTACTTATTTAAACGGGGTCTTGGTGTGTATAATCCTGAGACACATGGTATGCTTGCTATGTAAGTCCAGGCTGGCCCAGAACTCAGAGCAATCCTCCTGCCTCAGCCACGATTATGGGCGTGAGCTACCACACCCAGCTGTAACCCATATCTAATCTTGAATGATTCACCAAGTCCTCCACCCTCACCTCCCTCCTTGGTCCAACCTGAGAAGAGGAGAGAAATATTCTCCTTTTGACAATGGTTTAGCGATCCTTGGCACTTGGAAAGACTAGTACCTTCACTCTGGTGGCTCAGTGGCCTTTGGGAGGACATCTCCCCAAATTCTGGAACCCGGCAGGCCTGCAAAACCCAACCTGTCATAAATCACTGAGCTTTACAACATGCCAGAAGAACAAAACACAATAAAAGTAGCTGATGTGCTTCAAGTTAAGAAAGCCCATCCTAGAATCAGGGATATGAATTTAAATCCTGACTTTAGCGGGGCCAGAGCGAGTGGGGCCAACAGAGGTCCTGAGTTCAATTCCTAGCATCCACACACATGATAGCTCACAGCTATCTGTTCAGCTACAGTATACTCATACACATAAATAAATAAATAAAATCCTGACTTTGCCATTTATCAACTTACCTGGACTTTATAAGAACACAGGAAGACTACAAACTCTGTCCAGACAAGTCTGGATTCAAATTCTGGGTCTACTGCTACTTTAGAGCCTCTCCGTGTCCCAGTTTTTTCACCTACAGAATGGACACCATAACAGTTCTCATCTTACAGTGTTGGTGGGGAAAAAAGAAAACTAACTTCAAACTTTGTGCACCAAGCCCAGCACAGGGCATATCCTCAGTAATGGGGGACACAGGTCATGGTGCTACTTTCCCAAAACTATGCCAGCCAGTTCATTTCGGCTAGTGTCTGTCTTCTCGTATAACAGAGACAATAACTTCTGGCTCAGGGTGAGCCCTAGTGAGGACAGGAGTGTTCAAGTCCTCAGCGCCCAGGCTGTACAGCTTAGGAAGTCAACTGTAAAGTCCTGGGCCTAGGGAAGGAGGAAGGCCTAGAAGGCAGGCAGGTGGCTCCAACTCTGCCTAGCACCCTCTTCCTGGTAGCCCGGGACACATGTCTGGTCTCTCTGGGATTCAGATACCTTGGGCACAAACCAAAAAACAGAGTGGAATACCAGGAGAGTTAAGGACCCCCAGAACCACGCTCGCTAGGCACACAGTAGGTACTCTGTAAACGACTCAACCACTTTCTCTCCTCCTTTCCCACACTGTGTGCCACCTGGGAAGGCCAGCATCTCCATTTCTGGAGACCTAAACAGCTCTAAATCCTGGCCAAGGCTTAAGTCCGAGACTTGGGCTTTTTAAAGATAACAGATGACTTTTGTAGTCATCTCTGAAGCAGACGGGGCTCGGAGGCTCACAACCACAGGGACCATTTTAAATCCCGGGCCTTCTCTTCTGGGAAGTTAGGCAAGAACCTTCCCAAATGTTTGCCGTGGGGCCCTCTGCCAGAGAGTGACTCACTCCTCCGCTCCCCACAGGCATATTTTATTTGGGGGTGGGGGATCCAGGGAGAGCCTGGCCCTGATGGGGGAGGGGAACACTTTCAACACATCCAGAAGGTGGGGATGTTTTTTCTTCTCCAGTTTTCAGGACAAAGAGGAAAAAAAGAACATGGGTCTTTTTTTGTTTCCTTCCAGGTTTTGTCTGCTGGAAGATGATGTCCAAAGTTCACTGGTTAAGTTTCTCCTGTTGGGAGTCAGGCACCCATTCAATGAAATTCTTCTCCCATTAGCAACAGGGTTTTTAACGTGCCCTTTTACACACACCAGACTCCCGTGAGGGCATTTTCCCCTCAAAAAGTCAACCTGCATTTTGCAAGTGGAATAAACTCTGAACAGAAACTTTCTAAAGTTTGCTCTAAAGCAGTTACAACTTTCAAACACACAAGCACAAACTGTCAATCAAAACTTCACGGACAGCCCTTAGAGGATGTATCCCAAGCGAGCTGTCACCCATTTGTTACTGCCTCTGGGGCTCGGTTAAATCAGGGAAATTTGATTAACTTAGAGGAGTAGGCAGAGAGGACAAGAATCTGGGGCCCTGGGTCTCCCTAGGGCCTAACTCTTAGGTATGGGGGGCAGAGTCCAAATCTGGCCTAGCTAGAGACAGCCACGAACAAAGCCAGGGAACTAACTCATATTTAGAAAACCTCAATTCAAGTCCAACGCAGCCCCTTCCTCAGCCTGCGTGGCCATGCAGAGCCCTGCCAAGGCTGGGCTAAGCGGCTTCTACCAGAGTCAGAACCTGGGGATCTGCGGACTCACAGAATTCGGCCCAGCACCCTCTCTGGACAGGGTCAGCCGGGACATCACACACACTGGCCTGCAGTGTGGAGTGTTCAGCCTGGATCCTAAACATACACTCGTATGGAATTTGTACACTTTTGCCCGTGCACGTGTGCACGCACACACTCACTCGGAACCATTCAGACACGTGGGCACACGTACTCCTCGGCATCCACGATAAACACTCGATAAACGGATAAACCGAAGCCGAGCCCGTCCACCCGCACTGGTCCACCCCAAACTCACAGCCGGGGCCCCTGATGTGCACACGCACGCACTCCCGTGCAGCAGGGCGGATGGAGCCCGCCGCGGACACCTCGGCCTCCTGCGGGCGTCCCCGCCGACTCCCCGGGCACGCGCGCGCGCCCACAACGCCTCGAGTGCCGGCCCCACGCCCTGGCCCGCGCCCCTCGCCGGTCCCAGGCCACTCACCGGCGCTGGCGGCTCTCTCGGCGGCGGGCGGAGCGCGGGTCGCACACGAGTTGGCGGCGCTGCGGCCGCAGCTCGTCCGCCGGGTTCAGCCGCCGCTTCAGCGCGCGCCCGCGCTCCCGCCCCTCCCCGCCGCGGGGCCGCGCCGCCCCCTGCGCCCGTGCGCGCGGCCGCCACGCAGGCTAGGGGGCGCCGGGGGCGCGCTCCCAGCCTGGGTGCTTGATCGTCCTGCTCAGGTTGGAAGACTGAGTCTCAGTCTCCAAATTCTGGCCACTGAACCTCTCTACGCAGGCCCTAGACTTTATAAGATGCAGATTCGCTGGGTAACCAACTCGTGGACCCTTTCCCACACCCATGGATTCACACCCATTAGCTGACATTGCTCCTATCACCGCCCTTGCAGGACTGAAATTGACCTATCCACAGAATGCAGCAGTTGGTAGCATGCTTTCCTAATCTCAGCACTAGGGAAATTGGGCACCTGTAACTCCTGAACTAGGAAGGCTGAAGAAGGAATGTTTGAAATTCATTCATGCTTGGCTATATAGCAAATTCCAAGACAGCCTGGGCTACATGATAAATCTAAGTCCCTGCCCCCAAAGCGCCAGTATCTCCTGGGGATACTGCCTTCCTGGGAACTCCAGGCCAGCCAAGCATCAGTGTGCAGAAGGTTCTAGAAGGAGTAATCGGCTCCACTAGGGGCCAGCCAAATACCCTGGAGCCTGGGGGCTGGGAGAAAGGGCTCTGAGTTTGATCCTCCAGACCCACAAAATGGAAGGAAAGAATTCCAGCAAATTGTAACCTCCATATGTCCTCCAAATGCACACTGAGTGGTGTGTGTGTGTGTTTTTAAAAAAAAA
>NW_022196897.1:26238764-26251827 GCF_008632895.1 Mastomys coucha | reverse complement strand
AAAAAAAAAAAAAAAAAAGCCTTCATCTATGAATACTTAACAACCCCAAGCTTCTCTGGGGAGCAATTAAGGTGACTCCCACTTCCCCTCAAGAAGGGATGCTCAGCAGGGAAGGTGGCTCAGTGGTTGGCAGGACCCTATGATCTTCTAAGGGTGGTGAGTTCGATCCCTGGCTCTCGTCAAAAAAAAAAAAGGGAGGGGGGATGCTCCTGGCTGAGACAGGACTATTCTATTCTATTCTATTCTGACTATTCTAGACTGTCTGTGTCCCCAAGCACCTGCCTGCTGTCTATTAATGTGCTACACATGTCTGAGCACAGGACAGCATCCTACTGAGTATGTTCAGTTACCTATTCTACTTGAGTCCACAGTAATCAGGCCCCACAACCTATACTGCTCCCTCTGCCTGCCTCATGGTGTTCAGCCACTGTACGGGCGGTATCATGCCACCTGTGTGCCCATTTCTTAGATGGCTTTAATGAGGCCTGTGTGCAAAGTCCCCCAGGAGGTGAGTAGTTGAACTGGAAGCAGATGACAGTGTTTCTGGTTTCAGCAGCTAGGCAACCTGGTTCAACTGCTGTAAGAAAGGCAGGGTCGCTAGGCCAGAGCAGCCAGGCTGCTCCCTGCCTCTGGGAGGAGGGAGCTAACACCAACAAGTTGTCTCTCATGTGCATATATACACTGTGGACTGTGGCATGTGCGGGCACACACGAATAACTGTTGTTTTTTTAAAAAATGAAAGCTTAACGCCCACTCTAGGAAGTCTGAGTTTCTCCAGGAACCAGACAGTAGAATAAAAAGTTAAGCAGGTAGAGGCAGGAGGACCAGGGTGCTGGGGAGCAGAAGCCTTTGGAGGAGAGGGTGTGGTTAGAAGCCCGCTGTGTTCTCTGGGTGCTCTGCTGTAAAAACTGTCCTGGCAAACTGCAGAACAGCTAAGGAGCTGCATCAGACCACTAGAAAGGACTTTTCCCAGCCTCACTGAGCTCACAAATACATGCAATGTCTTCATTTTCAGGAAACTGAAGCTCAGAAAGGCCAAGAAACATGTCCCAGGTCTCACAGCCAATGGTGAACCTTAGAGGTCTGACTGTAGGCAAGCGGTCCGGATTTTTAAGTGTTAAGAGAATTAGGGGCCCAGCCCACATACCTCCACACACCCAGTGAGCTATAATGCAGGGACAGGATGGGTGGGGCTTACATAAGGCATCTTCAGGCTGAAGGGGTAGGTGGGAGAAACATACCCACCCTGCTCCCAACCTCCCTCCTTCTCACCCCTACTTCCTTCTCTTTGGCTGTGGACCATACAGATGGTTTGCAGGCCTTGTTGACATGCTGTGACATAAAATCAAGTTCAGTCAGCTCCGGGACCCTCACCCTCCCTGTAACACCTATCTCTCTGCAGGGGAGGGGAGAAGAGAGAGGTGCAAGTACCTCAGCCTGGGCCGCTTTTGTTTTCAACTCACAGGAGTTTTTAGTGAGTCCCAAAATGAGTCACCAAAAAGAGGTACTTACTTGCTAAATGCCTCCCAGATTTAGCATGGCTGCCTCCCTGTGCACTAGGCTTGCCTCTGCCTCCCACTGCCAACCACACTGGGAATGTGGTCTCATGGGCAGGCGCTGCGTCTGCCCTGGAGACTTTCAGGATGATTCTGTGTTGTTTCATTATCACTGTGCAATAGAGGAAGAGAAGCCATCTTGGCTATCTCTGAGCCTTCCCTGGAGAAACAGCTAGGATCTTCTGTTGCTGGCCCAGTCATCAGCAAGGTGTGACCTCTGAGGGAGACCTTTATTCTCTTTGTCCCCTTAATGGGGGTGGCAATTCATGGGCTGCAGCTGAAGACCCAGTAGCTCACAGAAGGAAACGGGTGTGATTCCAGGTGGGATGAGCTCCTGAGTGGAGGAGTATGTAGACAAGAAGGAGGGCAGTTTGGGAGAGGGAGGCATAGGAACCAGAAGCAGACTGTACCTTGCCACATCCTGGGAGCCAAGCATCTCTTCAATGGCTTCTTGGTGGTAGGATTTTAGGACTTTATTTATGTGGTTTTTGATGGGGGTAGAGCACGGTCTCATGTTCCTCAGGCTGGCCTTGAACTCACAGGCCTTCAAGCTTTCTGCCTCTGCTTCCAAAGAAGCTGGGCCTTGCCAGCATCATGGTGGGAGAATGACAGTTTTGCCTGTAGATATCATTTGCTCTATTCTCCCATTTGCTGTGGTTATCCACACAACCTTCTCACCTCCAAAATGCTTCTGGTTGGAAGATCAAGGACATGTACCTTCCTGAAGGGATGAGGTAGAAGGGAAGTATGTGGCACCCTAATCCCCTCCACCTGGGGACAACTGCCTGTTTGGAAAAGGCCCTTTAGAGGACCTCATGTTATATCAAGTGCAGAACTGGGCCTCTGGGTTTCTGGGCCCTCCCTTCTCCACATCTCAGCATCTGTGTGTCCAAGAGCAGGGATCCTCACTAGCCAGGGAAGTTAGTACCTGCACTCTCAGCTGGCAAAGTGGTCTGTCTCCAAGAGTACTTGCGCTGGCTAGTTTATATCTGCCTTACATAAGCTAGAGTCGCTGGAGAGGAGGGAGACCAATTTAAGAAAATGCTTCAGTAAGATCAGGGTATAGGCAGTATTTTCTTAATGACTTAGGGGGAGGGCCCAGCCCATTGTGGGTGGTGCCATTCCTGGACTGGTGGTCCTGGCATCTATAAGAAAGCAGGCTGAGCAGACCATGAGGAGCAAGCCAGTAAGCAGTGCTCCTCCATGGCCTCTGCAGCAGCTCCTGCCTCCAGGCTCCTGTCTTGACTTCATTTGGTGATGATCTGTGACATGGAAAAGTAAGCAGAATAAACTCTTTCCTCCTCGTGTTGCTTTGCAATAGTGACCCTAACTAAGACAGTACTGTAGGCCTTGCCTTCTAGGACTGCGTGTTAGGCTGCACACTCTGGGAAATTTGATAATGAAGGAGATTCAGGACATGTGATTTTTTCACCTCTACCCAATCATTGGCTCATCTTTTTAAAGTAGTCAGCCTATTATGAGCTATATTAGCCTTTACAGTGTGTGTGTGTGTGTGTGTGTGTGTGTGTGTGTGATGGGGGAATCATCATGGGAGTTGTTCCTCAAGAAGTATACACTCTGGTTTGGTGGGGTTTTTTGTTTTGTTTTGTTTTGCTTTATTTTAAGACAAGGTCTCTTAACTGTCTCAGGGACTTTCCACTTAGGCAAGGCTGTCTAGTCAAAGAGCCCAGGGATCCTCCAGTCTGGGTCCTGGGATTAAAAACACTACCACCACACCCAGTTTTCAGCTCAGATTCAAATCCTGCTGTGCCATAATGAGCACCCAGAAATGAGCCTTTCACGGACACCCCTGACTGGCCTTCTCGGCGTTGTTTTGAGGACCCTCTGCAGAGCCTGTGAACACAGGAGTTTTGGAGGCACTATGCTGCACTGTTCTTCTGCAGGAGTGTGCAGTTTGCAGCTTCTAGAAGATCACAGGCTTGGCAGAGAGTCCGGGGGTGCCATTTTAGAACCTCTCTGGAGTCAGTGTATCTGGGTCTGAAGGTCAGAGGTCAACTTTGAATATTATGTCTTAGTAGCCATTTGCTTTGATTTTTTTAAAAATTAATTTCTGTATATGAATGTTTTGCCTGTATGCATGTTTGTGTGCTACATGTGTGTCTGATGCCCACAGAGGCCAGAAGAGGGTAATGGGTCCCCTAGAATTGGCATTATAGATGGTTATGAACACTATGGGCACTGGCAATTGAACGGAGGTCCTCCGCAAGAGCAGCAAGTGCTCTAAACTGATGAGCCATCTCTTCAGCCAGCATCTTTCATTTTGAAATAAAGTCTCTCACTGGCCTGAGGCTCACTGATCAGGCTGGAGGGCCAGTGACTCCCAGAGACCTTCCTCCCTTGGCTGCACACTGAGGGGATCACATGCACTGTCATGACCCTTGGCTTTTTGCATAGGTGCTGGTGATCTAAAGCGGATCCTCACGTTTGCTTGGCAAGCACTTTGCCAATTGAGTCATTTCCCTAGCCCATAAATGGGCCTTTAAAGCTGAGGATATTTGCTATTGGAACACAGCTTTTCTGATGTTGGTCATGGTTAGAGACTTGGCCTTTCTCCTCCCCTGGGACAGGGTGATAAAGGGCTCCCCTTGGCCCCTGAATCTCATTGGAAGCCTCAGAACTCAGTGTGCCCAGAAATCCTTACACTCAGTGTGGACCTGGTACTACCCACGGCCGTTCAGATACTCAAAGCACCACCTTCCACATTTGATAATGAATGGAATAGTAGCTGGCCCAGCAAAGACATAAATGAACAACGGGACTTCTCAGACCTGGCTTTCTCCTTCTTCAGGTGAGTTCTCCTATGTGGGCATCCCGTCCTGGACGGGAAAGTTCACGGATTTTAAAAAAATAAAAACAACTGATGCTGCCAGGCATGGTGGTGCATGCCTTTCATCATAGCACTTGGGAGGCAGAAGCAGGTGGATCTCTCTGGGTTCAAGGTCAGCCTCGGTCTATAGAGTGAGTTCCTAGACAGCCAAGGCCATACAGAGAAACTCGTCTCAAAACAAAACAAAACAAAACAAAAAACAAACAAACAAACAAACAAACAAAAAAACCAAAACTAAACTAAAAGAAAACTGGTGCTTGGCGAGGTGAGCCACTTCTTCTAAATGTGAGTGTGGGATATGGGAAGATGTCTGAGTGCCTCTGTGTTTGTGTGTGTGTGTAGACCAGAGGACAACCTCATGTCATCCAATATGGGGGTGTGGGAAGGTGTGTGTGGAGACCAGAGAACAGCCTCATGTCATCCTCAGAAATGTTATCTACTCCCTTCAAGGCAATCTCTCACTAGACTAGAGCTCACTAATTAGGTGAGGTTCTCCAGCCAGTAAGCCTCAGGGATGCTCATCCCTCCGCCTCCCTAGGGATTGCAAGTACATGTCCCTCACATCCAGATTTTCACCTGGGTTCTGGGAATCAAACTCTGGTCCTCCTACTTATAAGACAAGCATTTTACTGACTGAGCAATCTCAGTAATCCTAACATACATCATTTTATAAGGGGCATCTGGTAGGGCTTGACTATTTTGTCTCTCTTCATGGCCACATGTGAAGGACTAAGAAACAAGTGAACTAGGTTAAGCCAGTCCTATCCGGATTGTTTCTCTCTGGGTATCCAGTGTCCTTTTGACTTTGAGAGCAAGTAAGGGTCCTGAGTAACCTTCCCACATGTCCTGTGGGAGCCTCTACTCTGGGTCTAAGGCTTTCCTGCATGGCCAAGGCCCAAAGACTGGCTGCTCTCAGACCAGATAGAAGCAAGGGCTCCTTGGATGTAGGGCCAGTGACACACCATTGGTCCTCCAGACCTGAACATGAATGGAGTGGACTGGTGGGAATTGGGTGTGACTTGGAGAAGAATGCAATTTTTTTTTTAGCCACCAGCACATACCAGTTCCATGATGGAGGTGTCATGGGGGAAGAAGATGGCTGGAACTGAAGATCTTAGTTTAAGACAAGATCTTACTATGTGACCCTGACTAGCCTTGAACTCAATCCTCCTGCCTCTGCCTTCTGAGTGGTGCGATTACAGATGTAAACTACCATGCCTAACTGAGACCTGGAGTCTTTTATTATGTACATATTTATTTTCTTATTTTATGGGTCTGAGTATTTTGCCTGCATGGATGTATTTGCACCATGTCCCCAAGGTAGTCGGAAGTAGACATCAGATCCCCTGAGACTGAAATTACAGAGAGTTGTGAGCTGCCATGTGAGTGCTAGAAATGGAACCCCATTGTCCTTTACAAGAACAACAAGTGCTCTTAACCACTGAGCCAACTCTCCAGCCCAAGGCCTGGAGTCTTAAAGGACAGATCAGGAAGGGGCCTTGGTTGTCCTGGTGTTGCCATGCTCCACTTTTAGCCCCGAGACAGCATCCTTATACCAAGGCAGAAGCTATCAGTTGAACCACTCATCACAACAGAAAACCCTTTCCCCTGTCCCATTGGTGTTCTGGGCACCTGGCTGTCTTAGGGTGATTTCCCTGGAAAGGCTACAGTAGTACATGTTCACTCTGAAGAAGAGGTGGTGAGCCTGAGAGCTTCAGAGACTCTGAAGATGGAGGAGGCAGGCCTAAGCACGGTGTGGCTGGGAGCCAGAGCCTCTGGCTCTGAGCAGAATTGCTCAGCAGAGCTCTGGGACAGGCAGCTGTTTAGCCCGGCACATTCTTCCTGAAGCCTGGAGCTGCATACCATAATACAGTAACGATGCCTCTGGGCAGAACTGAGAGCTGAGAGTCTAGTTAGAGACCCAAACTCTGGAGGGAGTTCAGAGCCCAGCTTCCTAGTTCCTGGTGATGTGACCTGAAGCCAGTTCCTTCACCCCTCATCAGGACCTGGAAAGTGAGACCGTGTTCTTTACCAGGTTGAGATAGGCTGGGATCAGGGGGAGGCTACCCCAGAAAAGAACATCCCAGTCCCTTCCAGGACTATCATAAAGTGTCTCAGCTGATACCCTAGGGCAGAGGAAGATTGAGGGAAAAGGACAATAAGTGTGTTTGCCCTAGTTTTATATGACACAGACACCTTCAGATGGAAGACTCAAAGATCCAGAACAAGCTATTTACTTAATTTATTCTGTGTGTGTGTCTGCCTGCCTGCCTGCCTGTCTGTCTGCCTGTCTGTATTTCGTGAAAAGACAGCTTTGTGGAGTCAGTTCTCTCTTTCCAGTATATGGGTCCTGTGGCTCCAACCCAGGTCATCAGGCTTGGCAGCAGGCATCTTTACCTCAGGTTGGTGAAGCATAGATGACCATGTGGACTCAGATGAAAGTCCACTTTCAGATGGCAGTGGACAGAGTCAAGATGGGACAAAAGTCTATCTGTAGAGCGTTGGGCCCAGCTAGGCCTGTTGGTACAGATTCTTGTAGGCCTTTCCTAGCATTCTTTCCTCCTGAGTGTGGAGCAGGATGCCTCTGCAATGAGGCTTATGTGATTTGCTAACAGACAAGGTGTCTTAACAGCTAGCTCCAAAGAGAGACCTGGAGAGGTTCTAATGGCATTGTTAAAAGGAATATCTGATTCCCATGATCCTCTCAGGAGAAGAGAGAGTCTAGCTCCCATAGCTTGTCTTGTGTGACAAACAAGAGAAAGAGACAAGGTCTGCTCTTGACCCAGAGCTCCTCAATTGGGCTGAGAGCCTCTGAGATCCTCCTATTTCTGCCTCTCCAGTGGTTACAAGCACACACCGTCATATCAAGCATTTTCACAGGGAGTCAAACTCAGGCCTTCCCACTGACAAGGAAAGCAGTTTTACAACTAAGGCATCTCCCCTTCAAGATTCCCTTGTCTAGCTGGGCATGATGATGCCCATCTCTGTAACCCTAGCACTCAAGAGAAACTAAGAGAGCATCAAGCAGTAGTTTGTGGCTAAGGCTTCTGTTTTGAGGATGTCATTTTCAGACCTCTAATATGACCAAGCCCACATATAGCAGAAAATAACACTTATATCAAGGTCTGTACACATCATAATCTAGTGTCTTTCATTGTCTGTGTTTATCTCATTTAATTACCTCGGTATTACCTCTCTGTTCAGATATCTGTAAATTGAGTGTTTGTATGATTTTTTTTAGCCTTATAGTCTGTGAAAAGATACCTCTATAGATTTGTCCTGCTGTCTCTTGATCTGTTTGCCACTGTAAAGGACGGACTGTGACCCTTATGAAGGAAAAGAGTATCCAGAATCCCCAAATGCCAATTTCTGTTGCTGCCTCCCAACCTCTATGTCTTAGCTAGGGTTTCTATTGCAGTGGTGAAACCTCATGAACAAAAATCACGGTAGAGAGGAAAGAATTTATTTGCTTTTACTTCCATGTCTCTGTTTATCATCAAAGGAAATCAGGACAGGAAGTCAAACAAGGCAGGAACCTGGGGCAGGAGCTGATGCAGAGGCCATGGAGGGGTGCTGCTTACTGGCTTGCTCCCCATGCTTTCTTCAGCCTGCTTTCTTACAGACCCCAGGACCTGGTGGGTCCTGGGATGGCACCACCTACTATGGGCTGCGCCCTTCCCCACTGATCACTAACTGAGAAATTGTCTTACTGATGGATATCATGGAGGCATTTCCTCAACTGAGGCTCCTTCCTCTCTGATGACTCTAGCTGTGTCAAGTCGACACAAAACCAGCCAGTACACTCTGCCTTCTTCAAGATTAACAAATCAATACAGAAGGACTCAGTTTTCTAAACTATAGCAGGAAGGGTTTGGCTGACGACTGAAGCACTAGCCACCCACTTACTTTACCTGCGCTCCTGTCTCTGCTCCTGATTCCAGTGTGTAGTGGAGTGTGGGCTTTCATCAATGGGACAAATAACTGCTGCTGGAGGAATTCCACACCCGAGCAGAACAGAGGTGCAGCATGCAATGGATGACTCCAGCTGTGCCTGGGGCATAGGAACTAAGAGTTGAGGAGTACTGTGAAACCCACTTGGATTTGAACTGCTTCCTGGCTCTGTAGCCTTGGACTAGAAATCTTACACCTCTGATGGGCCCTAGAAGCCTAAGGGGGCAGTGATGAAGCCTGGGTAGAAAGACCTTTGCACTAAGTGGGTACAGGAAAATTGCGGAACCTTTCTGATCAGTGGTAATTTCTTTTCTCTTGCAGCTCCCTCTCCTTAGGTGAGTTTAACAAAGGCCAATGTTTGGTTCCCCGACTTCAAAGCCCTAGCAGCCAAACAGGGAAGGGAGGCCTTGGATTTCCATTCTCAGGGAAGGCGGGAACTGAGGTCCTTTACCCAGCCCAGCCCACCTCTTCTGGTCAACAGTGAGAAAGAAGGCTCAGGTTTCTCCTTGTTCTCACAGGAGGCATTAAGGGTAAAGGAATGCAGACTCTGCCTGCAACAGTGTGTTGAGAGGCCTTGCAGAGCGAGTCTGGGGAGAGCCTTCCAAACCCAGGCAGCTGCAGCCCAGCCCAGCCCCCAATAGGGAGGAAGAGAGAAAAGAACAAACAAACAAACAAAAAAAAAAAAACCAGTGTGCAGGCTGGAGATCTTCTTGAATGTACTTGAAAAGGTAAGAAATTCTACCTGAAGAGGTTTGGGAGGCAGGACAGCTTAAGCCAGTCCAACAGCAAGAAAGAGACGGTTGGTTTAGATGTCCAGGAACAATAGTGGACCAGGTCCAGAACAAGAACTCTCTCTCATTGGTCAAGGACCCAGACATCTACTGAGCCTATGACTTTCTAGGCTGAAGGCCTTTTGTCTTGGAATTTGTAATAAAGCCTTTCTGGTAGCCTGCAAAACCCAGGATCATCAGGATGTTCCAAACTAGGAAAAACACACTAGAAGAGGCACGGGTCCTTCGAAGTCACCCCACCCCAGTGCAGACCCTAGCTACCACAAGGTCATACCTGGGAGACACAGTAGATGAGAACCTGCCAACGTATTCCACAGAAGGCTTCCAAAAGGAGGCTGGGCACATGGTACTCTCCTGCCCAAGACACTCCTTACTCACCACATCTGCTCACATTTCCCCTCAACGGTCTCCATACCTGTCTCTCCATCTTCATTTCAGAGATTCAAGTCAGTTACCAGGGTCGTCCATTCCCACTTGCCCAGACAGCAAAGCTCATGGCTATGTATTGCTTATGGAGCCACTTTAATGTTCACAGGACCCTGGGAGACCGATCCATGACCCCTGCTGACCTCAGATTTTACACAGTGCATCAGAGAAAGTATGACCCAATGTTCCCACTTTTATGTCTCATCTCTGGAGTGTTTTCCTTCAGGGTACACAGCATCAATCGTACCAGGCAGTGAGGACAGGAAGGCTCAGCATTTGGCAACTCTGCAAAGTTAAACACTCAGGATATCCCAGAGCTGGGGGGGTCACATGCAGCTGTGTCCAAGACAGAAGCACTGGGGTTCCCTGCTGTGCCCAGCCAGGGTGGTGGACAGAAGAGGATCTGCAAGGGACATGGCTCATTTCCAAAGGAGAGCTCAGCAGGCTCCCTGCTACTGTAAGGAGGCTGTGGGCCCAGAGAGAGCTTATGCCCAACTCAGAGTCACACAGCATGTAAAACAAGCAGAGTATATGATGGAACTGAACATCTCATTACTAAGAATCCTGAGTTTTCCTGAGCTGAGGGGAAGCCTGTGTTCCTAGGAAGATGGGACACAGACTGAAAGCTGTGCCAGACCTACCCTGTATCCACAGACCTTCATTGATCTCCCTGTGTTCTCTCTAAAACCCTTGGTTGCCTCTGTCTTCCCGGCCCACACCAGTCACTCTGAAGAATGGAGCCTAGACTCAAGCAGACCCTAGTCACCATCACTAAAGAGATGTCATATATTTGGGGCATTCAGGCTCCAGAAATCTCCATGACAGTGTTTGTTCATCATCTGTGTGGAATGCCACATCAGAGATGTGTCACCTAAACCATTTGAGACTCCTCCTGGGCTCAGCTGAGAGAGTGCTTGCCTAGCTAGCGCTCATGAGGTCCTGGATTTGAATCCTACAACTGAATGTGCCACAGCACTTGGAAAGTGAAGGCAGGCATTTGTATCCATTTTGTTATTTTCTTCCACTCTTCCCCACACATCCCATGAAAAATAATATCCCAAAGGGAATGGCTCATAAGCAAACTTTCATTGGGACCTCCTGCTTCCTGCCTCTCACCCTTCTCCTCACCCAAGACAAACCAGACACTCTAGAATTCCCCTTCCTCCAAGATAGGCCTAGAAACCGGACACCTCCACACACAATGCCAGCCCTAAAATTCAAACTGTCACCCCTGCCTCTCTAGGTAAGAGAGCCCCAAGGACCCTAGCTACCACAAGGTCATACCTGGGAGGCACAGTAGATGAGAACCAGCCAGCATATTCCACAGAAGGCTTCCAAAAGCAGGCTCTCAATGACCTTGTGTAGGAAACATCTTGCCCCACACTTACAAGGGAGAAGGGCTACAGTTAAGGGACCAGAGAGAACAGAAATACTGGGACAGACCTAGGACCTACCTGGTTTTCTTTACTTAGCCCATCTCCATAGCTCCCTCCAGCTGGTCCAATCACATTCCTGCACGTGTGTATGCATGCTCACATGGAAGCTAAACACACAAATGGTTCACCCCGGCTCTGGAGACTTCAGTCTGAAGGCCCCTGTGTCGTGCCAAACTATGATCAAATACATTTTCTCTGCTTTCCTCCTGTTACCCTGTCCTTTGTTAGGGCTGTTGGGCTGTGAGTATTTATGGTGTGCAAGTAAGGACTTGTCCCTTTTCCATCCCTATACAGGCTTGTCAGGCCTTTTCTGGTCATTAGACTTTAGCACACGCTGCTGGAGAGACAAAATCTTACTCATCCATCAGGACCTGCATCAAAAAGCACTTTCCTAGAATATTAATATTCACCCAGCAGACACGGAGGGGGTCTACAGATTGCCTTCGAGTAATTGGTCAGTTGACAAACAGTCCACCCTTCTGTGATGCCTTCGTTGGCCCCAGGCAGGGTTTTTCTCCCCTCTTTGGGTAACTCCCCTGGCTACTGCCTAATGCTACATGCTGCTCCTGCCTGGCGTGGCTGACCTTTCTCTCTGGACTGAAGGACAAGGACCAGAGCTGACCCACCATGGCATATCCCCAAGTCAAAGCTAGCACCCATGTCACAGGGCCAGCATGTAGCACACCATTCTCGAAGGAGAAGGAATACTAGGAAACCTTTCTCAGCTCCCATTCTAGAACAGTACTTCCTGCTGGCCCCATTGTCAAATGTTTTCAGTCGGCCTGTCCCCTCCCCTCTGATGAGTACCTGCAGTTTCTGGGTGGAGAAATGAAGACTTGAAGAGGAGGGGCAGTTGGCCAAGGCCAGACAACAGGAAAGAGTTGAACTCACATGGAAATCTACAGAACTAGTTCGTCCCCTCAGTGTGGCTGAATCCTGGGTACACTTTGTTTGGGCAGAGGCAGTCTGAACTTGGGGGAGTCCCCCATGCCAGAAGAGGGTGGGATGAATACAGGTTTATGTCACTTACCTTTAGGACTTAGTGGGGACCTCACAAGATGGACTAGCCTTTGACCCAGCCCCCTCTGAAGCTGTCAAGCCAACTCTGCCCTCCAGTCAACCTTGGCACAAATTATAGACTAGAAAATAGCTCTGCAAAGGATAAGGTCTTTCCAAGATAAACCAAAAGGAAAAGATGGGATTGTCTTTCCCACAAGGTCACACGAGCCGTAGTCTCTGCAAATGTCCTCTCTGACCCAGGTGCCACTCTCAGTTCTCTCTCAAGAAGACATCAAGGTGGAGCCATCCCTACGTCTGTGACTGGAGATCTGGGTCCAAAGCTAGGACACACTCAACTTGGCCAGTGGCCTTGGAAAGTCATCGCTCGTTTTCAACCTCCCTGTGTGCATCAAGGTACTATTGGGAAAATAAGATGGGATAATCACTTAGGAGCCTGGCCCAGGGCTGCCATCCTATTTATAAACAGAGACTGAATGGAGTTGAGGTCACCCTGTCCATCTGGAGAAAGTCCCTCTGCCCTTTCCTGAGGCTGGGTTGCTGAAAGATTCTCCAGGGCAGAGTGCCACTGGGGGAAGCATGCCTCTTGTCTCCCTGCTCTCTGGAGCCTGTTTCCTCCAAGCCAGTGAAGGAGGCCCGAGGCTGGGATAGGTCAACCAGAGAAGCTGTGGCCTGTTCCTCTACCTCTGTGGGGGCTCACCTCATGCAGGCAGAATATGGCTGGGCTGCAAACCCAAAATATCCTAATGTTTAAAAAGTTGTTTGTTTTTTTCAAATTAGCAAACTAAGCACTGGGTTTCGTTGTGGTATTTCCATATATAGTTAGTTTTTGTTGATCTGCCACTCCTTGTCACATCCTCTCAGCCCCTCCCTTCCCTTCCCTCACCCCTCCCACCAGCCCTGCAGTCCTCATTCAACTGCAGCATTGCACGTATTCTGTTGCCTGTTTCCCTTTCCCTTCCTTAAGGCATACTTCCCTTTTCTCATGTTCTCCTTTCTGTTTCATCACGAACACACACACACACACACACACACACA
>NW_022196897.1:26234804-26238699 GCF_008632895.1 Mastomys coucha | reverse complement strand
ACACACACACACACACACACACACACACACACACACACACACAATCATCTAGGGTCTGCCCACAAGAGAAAGCATGCCTTTGTCTTTTTGATTACTTTGCTCCATATAATAATTTGAAGACCTCACCTTTGCATGGCTGTCTGGTAACTTCTGTAAACCAAGCTGGCCCCGGGCTTTCAGGCATCCTCCTGTCCCTGGGTCCTGGCAGTTGCACACTATCACACCCAGCTTGCAAACACTGACTTCTAAAACATAAAAGTCAGGTAGAGGCTTCACCGTAGGGTTCACCCAGACAGCTCTCCTTGAGTGATGTACATGGGTCTCCACACAATATCCCAGTGTAATCCCACACGGATGTCCTCCAGGACACCTAAAGATGCTTTCTTTCTTCTGTGCTGGGGATTGAACCCAGGGCCTCCAACATAATAAGGAAGTACTCAACCACTTAGCTTCATTCTTAATTCTCTTTTTATTTTGAGACAGGGTCTCACTAAGTTGCCCAGGCAAGCCTTGAACCTACAATCCCCCTGTACCAGTCTCCTGAATAACTGGGACCATAAGGCCTGAACCACCAGGTCTAGTTCTCAGGAGGCATTTTAAGGGAAAAGTTTCTATTCTACTCTTCTGAAAGCTACAGATTTGTAGTCAGAATCTACCTGTCTATTTTGGGAGAAATATCATTTATTTTGGATGGCCATGGGAGTTGGAGAGTTGGCTCAGTGGTTAAGAGCACTGGCTCCTCTTCTAGACAAAGCAAGTTTGAATACTAATACCCACATGATGGCTTACAACCATCTGTAATTCCATGCCCAGGGTATCTGACTCCTTTCTGTGGTTTCTTCGGACACCAGGCACACATATGGTATACAGACATGCAAGAGACAAAGCACCCATACTCATCAAATAAAATCTGTTGCCCATTTTATTAGACAGTGATTTAACATTTTATTTTGTGTTATTTTAAAATTCTGAGTAGCACTATTATCACATTTGCTTCCATTCTTTGGTTTGTCTTTTCATTTTTTTTTTTTTTAAGCAGTGACTTACTAGAAGTAGGCTAAAGTTCAGTTTGTAAAGCTTTATCTTTGTTGCCAATGAAGTCTGAAGTATTCCAGGTTGATCTTGAACTCACTGTATAGCCAAGGATGGCCTTGAACTTCTGATTATCCCATGTCCACTTACTTCCCCATGCTGGAATTACATAAGAGCAAAACCACATTTTGTTTGTAGACTGCTGGGGATTGAACACAGGGCTTCATGAACACCAGGTATCTTAGTTCTATTGCTGTGAAGAGACACCATGACCAAGGCAACTCTTACAAAAGAAAGCATTCAACTGGGGGCTGGCTTACAGTTTCAGAGGCTCAGTCCATTATCATCATGGCGGAGAGCATGGTGGCATGCAGGCAGGTACTGGAGCAGTAGCTGAGGACTACATCTCGGTCCATAGGCAGAGAAAGACAGACTCCAGCTTGGCATGGGCTTTTGAGATCTCAAAGCTCACCCTCCAATGATGTACTTCCTCCAACAAGGCCACATCTGATCCTTCTAATCCTTTCAAATAGTTCCACTCCCTGGTGACTAAGTATTCAAATATATAGGCTTATAGGGGCCATTCTTATTCAACCCACCACACTAGGAAAGCACCCCACCGACTGAGAAACCCGCAGTCCCGAGTTTTGTCTTTATGGTTTATATTATTTGCATTCTATCTGAGGAAGCTTTATCAAGGACACGAAGATGCTTTTCCTACATTATTTTCTGGAACTTTATATTTGAACCTATAGTCTATCTTCAGTTAGCTTTTGGATGATGTGAGGGTTAAGCTTCTTTGGAGATTTGGATATGAATTATAGTTTACATATGGATTTGGACCAAGGATTATTTCTGTGTCTTTTGCTTGTGTCAGTTACCCTGGATCTCTTTGTCAAATATATGACCACAAATATATGTCTTAGCCTATTTCTGAACTCTATTCTGTTTCATGTATGCAGGGCTCAAATCACTACACTGCCTTGTTCACAATAGCCTCACAACGAGTCTTGAAAATGTTAGCATGAGTACCCCAAATTCACCCTTGTTACATTCTGTTTTGCCTGTTCCAGAGGCTTTGCTTTCCCATGTGTAGTTGGGACTTTGTTGTCAATATTTACCAAGAGAAGCTTGCCAGGCTTTTGAGTAGGATTGTACTGACTATAAATTAATTGAAGATCTGAGACAACTCTTTAGCACTGGTAAAGACTTTGTTAGAGCGCTGAGATCTCACGAACACACTGTATCTTTCCACTCATTTAGATCATTTTCAAGGAAGGCAATTCCAGGAAGACCTAAATGAATAGATTTGCCAGGGAAATGATTTTTAGTTTTCAATGCATACATAGTACTTTATTAGATTTGCTCTCTACTTCTTGGGGTTTTTTTTGTTTGTTTGTTTGGTTTGGTTTGGTTTTGGTTTTGGTTGTGGTTTTGGTTTTTTGAAACAAGGTTTCTCTGTGTAGTCCTGGCTGTCCTAGAACTCACTCTGTAGACCAGGCTGGCCTCGAACTCAGAAATCTGCCTGCCTCTGCCTCTCAAGTACTGGGATTAAAGACGTGTGCCACCACTGCCCAGCTCATGTTTTTGATGTTACCATAAATAGTACTGATTTTTAACTTTATTTTTACTTGTATTGCTTTTATGCATAAATGAAATTGAGTTTTGCATATTGGTCCTACTGACTTCCTCATCTGTATATTTTTCTTTTCAGTAATTTTTTGGGGGAATTTCTTTACATAGATGACCATGCTCTTGACAAATGCAAGGTACTTACTTACCATTCTCCAAGCTATCTCATTTCTTCTGAAATTTTTCTCTCTTTTTTTTTTTTTTTTGGTTTTTCAAGACAGGGTTTCTCTGTGTAGCCCTGGCTGTCATGGAACTCACTCTGTAGACCAGGCTGGCCTCGAACTCAGAAATCCGCCTGCCTCTGCCTCCCTCCAAGTGCTGGGATTAAAGGTGTGCACCACCACCACCTGGCCCTTATTTTTTTCATTGCCCTAGCTTAGACACACAATGCCAAGTAGAGGAGGCAGCAGCAAGATCCTGATGTTGTTCTTATCCTCAGGGAGAAAATGTTCAGTCCTTCACTATCAGGGTTGTTGCTGGTTGTCTTTACCAGATTAATTGATTGATTAATTAATTAGTTTGTTTGTTTGCTTCATTTTATGTGTATAAGAGTTTTGCCTTGTATGTATATATGTATACTACCTGTGCATGTTTGGTGCCCTATGAGGCCAGAAGAGGGTACTGGATCCCCTAGAAGTAGAGTTATAGATGGTTATAGTCATACATGGTTGCTCACTTGGAACTGAACCTGGGTCCTCTGGAAGAGCAGCCAGTGCTCTTAAGTACTGAGCCATGTCTCCTGCCCCTCATAATTTCTTTTTCATTGTTTTAATCAGTGGATTTCAAATTTTATCAAATGCCATGTCTGCATCTATTAAATTGGCCTTTTGTTTTCTCTGGTGTTGATGTGGTAAGGTGCATTGATCTTCTGCCCTCAACTCTTCCCCTACATTCTTGTTTTATTTTGTGTGTGTGTGTGTGTGTGTTTATGCTTGACAAGGTAAATGCTCTAGCTAGCCTGGAAGTCAATATGTAGCCTCAAACTCACAGAGATCTGCCTGCCTCTGCCTCCAGAGTGCTGGGGTTAAAGATGTTCATCACCATACCTGCTCCCTACATTGAGTTTTGAATACTGGGCCTACCTTTCATCCTTGTGATGAGTCTATTTGGTCTCAATATGGTCTCCTTTTATTATGTTGCTAGATCTGGTTTGCTAATATTCTGTTAAATATTATTGTATTTGTATTCATGAGTGGCATAGGCTTACAGGTTGTTTTTTTTTTTTTTTTTT
>NW_022196897.1:26207541-26234792 GCF_008632895.1 Mastomys coucha | reverse complement strand
TCTTTACCTGAGACAGGGTTTCTCTGTGTAGCCCTGGCTGTCCTAGAACTCACCCCGGACACCAAGCTGGCCTAGAACTTAGAGATCTGCCTGCCTCTCTCTCCTGAGTGCTGGGATTAAAGGTGCATACTTCTACTACTACCTAGCCTAGGCCTACATTTTTTTGTAATGTCTTTGTCATGTTTCAGTATCAAGGTAGTTGAGAGCTATATCATCTTTGCTTATACTGTGGACATACCTTTACCTGCTAAGCTATCTCACCACACCCAAAGATTAATTTTAATATGTATGAAAAGTATATGAATATTTATCATAAACTTTCTGGTTTTCCTTAGATGTTTAAAATATTTAAAGAAAAGCAGTGTTAGGGGAGAGCGGAGGCTCCTTTTCTTTATGTCAAGCATTATTCTTCCACCTACGCTTTGGATCTTGGGTCCTGGGGACCCACGTGGCTCAGCTTGGTTATTCAGCTAGGCCATCATCTCAGATGCTCTTCATGACCCTTGTCACATGACACACTTACTGGTGTGGCTATTGTTTCTCTCCCCTTTGGTAAGCAAGCCCCTTGAGGCAAGGGACTTTATTTCTAATCTTAGAGCTACAGGTGATGCCCATTTATGAAGCGAATATATGCAGAGGGTCCTTCCCCTGCCCGCCTGTGTCGGCAGGACAGGCCCCCTGACTTCTGTGCCTTTTCCTGGAAGTGAGGACGCAATGGACCTGATGAAACTGGAAGCAAATTCTTCCTTCCTCAGAGCTTCAGATTCACAGTCTAGAACCCTGTTTCTGTGCATATGTGAGTGTGTGTGTGAGAGAGAGACAGAGGCAGAGACAGACAGACATGTAAGAGGCTGAAGGCTGTCCTCAAGTATCCCCTCCTTCTATTCCACTGCCTGCCCATGCAGGAAGCTGGTGAAGAGGACCCAAAGAAACCCTGACAAACACAGGGCCCCACCTCTGTCTCTCTACAGCCTCTACCAGGGCCCTGGAGCTCATCTCTTCCCCCAGGTGTGGGTACCAGGTCACCACAATCCTTCAGAAGCTTCCGTCCTGCTTCTTGGCTGCATGGAGACACTCTGGCTCCACAGGCCCACGCAGAAGCCGAAATTCACATAATTATAGATAATGATAGGTGGTGGGGAGCTTCTAGAGTCCCAAACCCTGATGATACACTCACCTGCCAATCAGCTGAGGGCCAGCGAGGCTGTAATTAAGCCTGGCGCCAGTAGTTTGGAGATCCTAGAAACAGAGTAAGGACAGAGCTGTCACCCGGTCTAGTTCCTTAGGTTTGGGCTCCAATGTTGTTCTCCAAACCTTCATTCTCTTATCTGTAAAATGGATTTGAAACTCATGCCACCAACTATATAGGGAAGAAAGATAAATGCTTTGGGTGGGACATGGCTGATCTTGGGAAGATAGGCCTGAATGGTCCCTAGCCAGATTCAATGATAACCCCAAAGGCTGGCTTAGCACAAGGTCATCCTCAGGGTAGGGCAATGGTTCAGTAGATAGCATGTTTCATAAGGACCTGAGATTGGACTTCCAGAGTGCACATAGGCCTGATGTGATAGCCCAAGTCTGTAATTCCAGCATCCCTATAGTGAGACAGGAGGAAAAGACAGGAGAATCCTTAGATGCTCACATGCTAGCTACCCTGATATACACAGTGGTGAACAGCAAGGGATCCTCGTCTCAAACAGTAGAAGGTGAAATCTGACACCTGGAGTTGTCTTCCGACCTCCATATATACATCATGGCACACACACACACACACACACACACACCACAAAAGAAGCAAAAAGAGTAATTCTCCGCCGGGCGGTGGTGGTGCACGCCTTTAATCCCAGCACTTGGAAGGCAGAGACAGGCAGATTTCTGTTTTAGTACATTTTGCTCTATGAGATTTAAAATTTTAAAATTCAGCCATCTCCTGTTGTTCTGCACCCTTAATTCCCACTACTTCCAAAGTCAATTATGTTTTTTCCCCAAGACAGGATCTCATGTACCTACCCCCTGTTGGCCTTGAACTTCACATGAAGTTGAACATAACTTTGGACTTCTATCTCCCAAGTGTTAAGATTAAAGATATTTACTACCATGCCCGATCTATGGAATGAAGGGCTCATGTTAGTCAGGCATTCAACCAACAGAACTATGACTCCACCCCAGCCCCCTTTTGTTTTTTGGTTTTGGCTTTGTTTTGTTTTGTTTTCTAAACAGTCTTGGTATTTTCAGGGCATCCTCAGATTTATAGTCTTCCTGCCCCAACCTCCAGAATGCTGGCACTGAAGGTGGATACCACCACAACAGGTGGAGGAAACCCATTTTTTTAACATAAAACAAAATTATTTTGTATCTCTCTATGTGCTTCTAAATACATGCTTATACAGCTATTTTAGCTTTTGCTATAACCACTGTGTCCTGGCTTTGGAAGAAGGCACTTCCTTTCCAGCCCTACCTCTCCCTCCCCTAAGATCTGGGTCCCTTGGGCTCATTTTTGTATTTTTGTGTTCAGTGGATATTAAGGCACTTTGTTTTGTTCTTATTTTGAGACAGGGTGCTGCCACATCACCTAGGAGGTCAGGAATATGTGGGTTCATTTTGTGACCACATGAACTTCATTGACAACTCAGGCATTTATGGTTTTCAGGTTATTCTAGCTTCTTGCACAGCTTGCTGATTTTCTCAGACATAATTTTCCTCATCTCATTTGCTTCATTTCTAGGTGCCTAGCCCAACTGTCCCCCTAACCCTCTGCCTCTTCATTTGCTTGAAATATCGGCCCAGAAGCTTCCTTCAACATGGTAAGACTGTTGCCTGGGGTGTGAAACTCATTCTATTTGCAAGTACTTCTAATTGTGGAAGACACAGGCACAGTGTAAAGGGCTCCCTGTCCTTTCTTCAGAACCCCTCGCAAAGCTCCAACAGCTGCTCCACGATGTCTCTTAGAGACAGGAGGCAAGTGTCATGAGTTGCTAGGTCTCTCTTGCCACCTTCTGCCCAGAACAGTTTCTAGATTTGCTTTAGGTTTTACACTGTGATATTTCGGAAGCCAACAGGGCAGTCATAGGTAGAATGTTCTCATGTGACTATGCCTGGATTCTGGTTCTGACAGGATGGTCCCTGAGGTCACTCTGTTCTTCTATGTTCTGTTGGTGAGTATGGGGATCTGGTATTGTTTTCTTTGTATGTGTGTATTTGTGTGTGCATGTGCACATACACATGTTCAGATACCTATACTCTGTGTGGAGGCCAAAAGAAAAGGACATTAGATGACCCCCTCTATAGCTCTCTGTCTCATTCCTTTGAGGTGTAGACTAATACTGAATCTGAAGCTAGGCTGACAATAAGTAAACCCCCATAATCCTCCTGTCTTTACCTTGAACAGCTCTCAGGTCACAGTCTGCACACGTTCAACATCTTATGTGGGTGCTGGGATCCAAACTTAGCCCCTTGTATTTATGCAGCAAATGCTCTCACCCACTCCAGCCTGGCCTCCTGATGTTGAGTCCCCCATGACAGGAGTGTTGGGCAGTGTTGTTGCTTCAAGCCTTTGATTAGCTTTTATTTTTGAGGCGGGGGGTGGGGGGAAAAGGGTTTCAAGACAGGGTTTCTCTGTGTAGCTCTGGCTGTCCTGGAACTCACTCTGTAGACCAGGCTGGCCTTGAACTCAGAAATCCACCTGCCTCTGCCTCCTAAGTGCTGGAATTAAAGGTGTGTGCCACCACTGCCCGGCTTTGATTAGATCTTGTTTCCCAAGTCACATGTTATTTTTTAAGTAGTAAGTTCATACATGGAGATACTTTAGCATTATGCAGATATCTTGTGGGTACTGTTGTTTCTAGTTTCCATAGATGTTTCTTACATGAAATAATTATCATAAAGTGTCTTTCCTCTTTTATTACATGGCATCTATAATAAGAAAAATCTTTCTCTTCATTTATCAATTCATTTGTTTATTTTAGCAGGGTAGATCTACTTTATCCAATGTATTATAATCCATTGCTTTTACTACTACTTTAAAGATTTATTTTCATTTTGTGTCTATGGGTATTTGCCAACATGTACACGTGTGTCCACATGCATTCAGAAGCATCAGATCAGTAGAGGGTATCTACTCTAATCTCCTGAAACTGGAGTTACAATGTGAGCTATCATGTGGGTGCTAGGTACTAAACCCAGGTCCTCTACAAGAGCAGCCAGTGCTCTTAAACTCTGAGCCATCTCTCCAGTCCAGCTTATTTTCATGTTCAAAGTACATCACACTGATCACAAGCTGGCTGCTGTGTCCTCTGACTGTCCCTATCATTTGTTGAGCACTTCCCTGCTTCTGGTTACAATAAAATGTTCCAGGTTTGCGCTGCTGCTCCCTTGGGCTCAGCACCAGGGTTAGTTCCTCCTCTGAAATGCTGGATTCTCACCTAAGAACCCTTTTTCTAAACCACAGGCTCTCACCTGTGGAAAAGCTTATACCTGACAAGTCCTGCCTTGGTTTCTCCTTTTCCACATCATACCTTCTTCATCAAAGAGCAATGCAGACTTTTATTCATGATGTCCTCTCCCTATGTACACCTTCTACATAGGCCCATCTCTGACCCTGGCATCCTGTCACCAGGCCACTGGAACTGCACAGAAGCAACCATGACCTTCCTCAGGCTGTCTAATGATCCCATCAGGGAGGGAGGGAGGGAGGGAGGGAGGGAGGGAGAGCAGCAGGCATTACATGGTTATTCATAGCTTTAGAAGATTTCTGGGAATTTCTGGAATGTTCTGTTTGTCTCTACCCCCTCCCCCTTTGTTGTTGTGCTGAAGAGGAAAAGAATAAAGATCCAGAGAGAACTGTGAGAACTGGTATGGACCAGTCCTGTCTCCCCACAGCCCTCAAATGTCTTGTCAACTCCTCTTATGAGTTTTTGTGAAGATTTTACAAAATGAAAAGCACCATTAGAAGTCAGGGTGGATGGATCAATTTTGTAAACTCCATGTGCTGGGGGCATTTCAATATGATCTCTTGTATCCCCTCAGCCAAGGCGGCCACTGCTGTGCAGGCCGTCTCTCACTCAGTGTTACCTCCTTCCACACTCAGAGTGGCTCTGTTCAGCTCCGTTTCAACTGTCAGGCTTCTGCGAGAAGTTTTAGCGAAGAGTTTGGGAGGAAAGCATGTCCCACTGGGCTAGTCGGGTGATGTGGCCGAGAATCTGACCTAGCCTGAGTCTTAGCTTCTCGGCTGGGAAGGGGAGGCTGGCCCTTGAGGCTCTTCAGGCTCAAGTCACCATCCTGGCCACCACAGGGTGGGGGGAGGGAGGAGCACCTGCCTCTTCCAGAGAAACAGGTCACTGGGCTGCTGGGGACTGGGCCTGCAGCCAAAGGGAAGCCAGAGACAATGAAAGAGTCAATGGCTGGCTGGCCCAGCAGATTGTGCAACTTCCTACAGGGCCTGCAAACAGGACTTTGGCCCCAGAACCTTGAGCTCTTGGTAGCCTTTCCCCTTCCCCCGGGACCTCAGCCACCAAGTCTCTAGGGATGAAAGTGGGTGGACCAGGGTGCTCCCTCAGTTCCAAGGGGCCACCAAGAAGGGCTCAAACACATGGTTGTGAGGTACTGTGAAGAAGGGAATGAAGGAGAGAACACTTTGCCTGCACTCAGGAGCCTGAGGCAGGGGAGTTGTGAGTTTGATTGTGACTCAAAAACAAATGACAAGGTTGGGGAGCATTCTGTGTGTTCATGTGAGGGCATGGGCTGCAACTGTACTTAGACAGGGCCACTTGTGAGTTAAGGGGAGACACAGGAGAGAAGTTGTACATGGTCAAGATCACCCACATGGGAATGACACCCAAAAGCTGTGCTGTGCTCTGTGCACACACTGGAGTAAACACAAAGGCCTGAAGAGTGTGGCATGTGTCCTTGAACATGAAGGCACCTTGGTAAGCTGTTGTATAGCTCTGTGTGTTTGCTGCTACTTGCTTGGACTTTGGCGATGAGACAGTACAGTTAAATGCATGTGACATCCTATATATGACTGTTGGTCTATAAGATACAAGCATGTCACTGTATGTGTGAGTAACTGGGACAAACATATATGTGTGTGTTTACATATGTGTAAACCTCAGTACTGACCCTGTAGTCTCTGTGATGGCTGGTAAACAGAGATGGCCTCTCTGATACATGTGAGCACATACAATACATATATGCTCCCATAGCTGCCTAGGTAGGTCACATGGTCTTGGGCTCTGTCTCAGTTCATCCTGTGCCATGTCCCTCAGTCTAAACATCGTAGCAGCATCTCTACCCTGAGCCTCCGTTGGCCCCTGTGTTACACAGAGGACAACGTTGGGCTGGATGAGTTTCCAGGTTTCTCCTGACCTTGTGACTAAAATGACCTCTGCCTGGGCTCTGTACTGAAGAATGAAGAGACTAATTCCAGGATGTCTGTAAGCAGCCACTGGAGACCTTGTTGCAAAGCAGGACAGCTGCTCTCTTTCTGAAAGTTGTCCCAGCAGCTGCCCCTTTGGGAGCAGGGCTCTGGGGCCATTGTTGAGCACAGAATCCACCTGCATTCTCTCCAGGGCTGGTTCTCAAACCTTTTTCTGCATCCCAGGAAGATGTGCTTGCTGCATGATGCTCTGCTCCCTTCCATGATGTCCTCCCTCCCCACTGGCTTTCAGTTTTGAAGAAGTGTAACGTGTCCCCTGTCTCAGAACGAATGAGCTAGTGTGGCAGGACTTCCTGGGAAGCTTCAAGGACCTAGAGCCTCCTGTGCTCTGTAGACACAGGACCTCAGAGTCCTGCCTCTGACACCCCCCACCCCCAGAACAGACTGGAGATGAAGAAGAGCAACATTCACAGGCAGAAAGAAAAACACCTAATTCTGCAAAAATCAGAGTCACTCAGAAAAACCGAAGCCACTCTTGAGTATTTCAAACTGGTTACAAGGAGGAGAAGGGCTGAAAAGCCAACAGCTAACTGCGGGGCAGTTTGGTGTCCAGCGATTGAAGAAACTGCTTCCACTCCAGAGCTGGATGTAAAGGGAATTGGGGACTGCTTGGGGGCAGTCTGACAGTGTTGACAGGGACCACATGTGGAGCTGGAACTTTGGTTGGATGGATGGTTCTGTAGGAGCTGAAGCCAGAGAGCAGCTGGTGCTGGGAAAAATGGCTCCAGCACACCTGTGCTTTCAGTGAAGAGGGTGGGCAGGAGAACGGAAAAGAGATCAGGAGAGAGGGGCTTCTCTCCTCTCCCCTCCTCTTGCCCACACCACCAATCTCCTTCCTGTTAGCCCAGCCCAGCAAGACACTAGCTGGTGAAGAAGCCTGGGGAAATTAATTTGCAGGGAGTGAGCAGACCTGCAGGCCAGCCAACACGCAGCACCCTGATCACTTGCCCATGATGCACTTCACATAGGCAAAGAACTGGAAAAGCAAAAAACTGCTTGGCAGTAACCCAGGACTCTGAATATGGTTGATTTCTGATAAGAACTCAATGGGCAGAACAACCCCCTCTGCAGTGCCTCATGGTCCTTCACAGCATTGCCACCATAGTACAACAAACCTAGGCCAGGGTCCCTCTTTCTGCTGCAGTTGAAGGCTCTGGAGCTATAGGAAAGCCAAATGGACTCTTCAAGGACCACAGCTGGAAGGAAGCAGAGGAAGGGTTCAGACAGATGGGAATACTCACTCCCTAACCCCAAGTCCCAAGCCCGAGAGAAAGGTAATCAAACTTGTGGTCGGGTGTTGTGTGTGTGTATGAGGTGGGGGTAGGGGCAGCCTCTGAGTAAAATTCTGAGAAGGGCAGGGTTCTGAATTGTGTCCCAACAAAATGAATGACATCACGTGGATGGAGAGTGTGTAAAGAGGAAGCCAGGGCTGGAGCAGAGGAAGCTAAATTTGCTATGTAATAGCCAGTCTTGAGAGGAAAACATGAATCTCTTATGATTCCCAGTGCCTCCTTAATGCCTTAATGCTGGGGATGAAGCTTGAACACAAGCTATGGTGGGGACAAGCCACGCTGAAATACTCTGCATTAAGTAGTGGGCTTCTAGTCCTCAGAATAAGATGTCGAGGGTATGGGGGTAAGAAGTCAAGTATCTCTCTGAGTTATTGCAGCTAGAGAGATAGACCGAGAAGTTCTCAGCAGCATACACCCTGACCCCTGCCTCGACAGCTTTGTCTGCATTTGCTGTCATTACTGCCAGCTGACCACCATGCACCAGACCCTGTACCCTATCACATAGCCTCCAAGACCTGCCTGCCCCTTTGGCTCCATCTGTCCTCCCTGCAGACCATGCCTAGCTTCTGTCCTCAATAGCTCTTCAGACCCACGGGGAAGAGAATGTGTCTCACATACATTGGCTTTTCTTAGCTGAAGATCCCAGTGTCTAGGGAGGACTGGGAGGTGATTCAGGTCTTCCCTATCCCTCTGGTGCTTCTTTCTATCCGGCCACTTTCCACACCAAAGAGTCCCAGGCGCCCCTTATGGCTTACCCAGCAGCACTTTCACTTCCTTGTTGGAGGAGGCCTTTGACCTGCTGTCACCGCAGAGTTTTCAGTAGCTTCAAAGGACTTAAGGGGCAGCTTGGGCCTTGCTGAGAGCGGGAGGCCTAGGCCTAAGGATCTGGGGACTCACCTCTATTGCAAAGCTCATTGCAATGGTAGGAGAGGCTCAGGGGCTTCTTAGTGAGACACGGCCCACACAAGACAAGCTTTGGCCATGTGGTCGGTAGTCCTCATCGGCTAGGCAGACTTACTTGGCACACAGGAAACAGGGGGCTGGAGTTTGATGCTGGAATTGAATCTTTTACTCTCCCTGATGGTCATTAAAGAGACTCACCTGCATTCTTTCTTTTCCTGATTATCAAATCTCTCCTGGTTCTGTTTATAAAGAGAAGTGGGGCCAGGGGACAGAGCCATCAGCAGGAAACCTCAACATCTTGAAACTATGGAAAGGGGAAGGGGTGAGAGTTGAGCCAATGTGCTGGATTGTCGTGGTATGCCACCAAGTCAGAGCTCAGGTATGAAGCTTCTCAGTTTTGAAAGGCTCTCCCCACACATCCCAGGATCTTACTCTGTAGCCAGGTTGATGTCACCCTCATCCTCCTCCTGTCAGCCTTCAAAGTACTGGGATTATAAGAGTGAATCTACATGGCTGGTTCAAAAGCAGTTCTCTTTCTGAAACAGAATGTAAAACTAGATTCAAGCATGCACATAAGGGCTGGAAAAATGGCCCAGCAGTTAAGATTTGCTGCTTTTGCAGAGGACCTGAGTTCAGTTGCCAGTACCCATGATAGGCAGTTCACGACCTCCCGTAACTCAAACTCTGGGGGAACCGGTGCCCTCTTCTGGTCACCATGGGCAACTGTACTCATATGAACACACTCCTGCATAGACATACCCACATATACATCATTAAAAATAAATTTTAAAAAGAGTATCAGGGCTGGGATTATTCAGTGGTACCATGTTTGCTTAGCATTCATGAGGCCCTGAGTTCAGTCCACAATGCTAGAAATAAATTCTTTAGAGGATTAGATTTTTTTAAATAATCAAATTATTTTTAAATAATTAAAAAAATTATGTAGAGGAATAATAGAAAACCCAAAACAGTACAAAAGCTGTGTATGGAGTTTGGTAAAATGTCTTCACACATTTACCAGAAATATTTACAAAGAAATGTTTCCTCATTTCAACTGGGCTTCTCCTCTTCTTTGGAGCGTTCTGTAGCTCCCAGATACCCCAGGGGTGCACAATGAATAACAGTAGCACAGTCCTCTTGCTACAGATGTGTGGCCCAACTCTGAGGGTACTGCCCAGGCCCTCGTTGAGGAGGACTGTGCCAGGCTAGATAGCTTGGCTGTGCAGCTTGATGTGGGCTGCACACTCTTCTTGGCTATTTACTGACTGTGGAACCAGGAGGAGAAGTTAATTATTGTCTCTGAGCCTTGGCTTGCTCACCTGTAAAATAAATCAATGGATCCCAGCATTGTTTCTGTAAAAATCTGATGACATCATCCATGTAGAGCATCTCTGGCTCCTGTAAACATGAGGCGGCCAAGATTCACCAACTGCCACAGTAAGCACTGTGAGCTATGATAAGGGTCTGTGGTTGCCTAATCCTGCGTGTGTGTGTGTGTGTGTGTGTGTGTGCGCGCGCGTGTAGGAGTATCAGGAGGACAAAGGCAGTACTCTGAAGACAGAAAGAAAAAGAGCTCTGAACACAAGTTCTCAGGTCCGCTGGCCCCAGGCACTGAGCTGCAGCCTTGCAGGGTCTGCTGCACCCCAGCTTGGTCTCTGTGGTGCAGGCTGTAGTTTCCGCCCCTCACTGCTCTGCCCACTCCAGTTTCCGGCCTCCACTTCCTTCCCCTTTACAGACCACACAGGGCCTTCAGAGGTAGCCACTTCTTATTTTAGCTGAATCCTTGGACAACCGCACCCAGAGGTGCCCTGCTCCCTGGGGTCCGTAAGAGGCCTGAGACATTCTTTGACCTTAGCCCAAAGCAGGTGAGGGGCTGACTCTGTCCCTGGGGCAGCCACCAATACTCCATTCTTGGCAGGATCAGGAGGCCTGGCCGTGAAGCAGGGAGACATGGGTTCAAGTCCAGCCCAGACACCCACTGAGTGATCTGTTATAAGTTCCTCCACCTTTCTAGGCCCTGTGCCATATTCACACTAGGGGGCCTGACACTAGAAGAATCTGGGGCTGGGGGTGTCTTCACCTGGTTCCCATGGTGTCCAGCTGTAAAGTGCTGAATAAGAGTCTCCAATCTTTGAAAGACTTTCTTTCTTCCTTCCTTTCTTTCTTTCTTTCTTTCTTTCTTTCTTTCTTTCTTTCTTTCTTTCTTTCTCTTTCTTCCTTTCTTTCTTTCTTTCCGAATTTCTTTCTTCCTTTCCTAATTTCTCTCTTTCCTAATTTCTTTCCTAATTTCTTTCTTTTTTCCTAATTTCTTTCTTTCTTTCTTAATTTCATTCTTCCTTCCTTTCTCTCTCTCTCTCTCTTTCTTTCTTTCTTTCTTTTATTCTTTTTTTCGAGACAGGGTGTTGCTGTGTAGTCATGGCTGTCCTGGAACTCAATCAATAGAACAGGCTGATCTTGAACTCTGAGATCTGCCTGTCTTGGCCTCCCGAGTGCTGGGATTAAAGGTATCACAAGACAAAGTCGTCATCTACAGAGTTTGCAACTGAGAACCATACAGTCAAGTTATACATTCTCTCTCTCTCTCTCTCTCTCTCTCTCTCTCTCTCTCTCTCTCTCTCTGTGTGTGTGTGTGTGTGTGTACATGCGTGTGTGTGTGTATGGGTGTTCCTCTCATAGATTTTTTTTATATTTATATGTACATATATTTTAAAAATAATAAAAGAAAAAAGACTATCAACTTGAGAGGGTGTGATGGAGGATGTTGAGTGTGGTTGAAAGGAGGGGACATAGGAGGGGTTCAAAGGGAAAACAGGTAAGGGGGGAAATATGGAATACTTCACGAATTTGCATGTCATCCTTGCGCAGGGGTCATGCTGATCTTCTCTGTATCATTCCAATTTTAGTATATGTGCTGCTGAAGCAAGCACATCGTACATTCTTCCCATAATGTTTTAAATAAATTTACCATTCTCTGTTGGGCCTCATTGGGTTTCATTGATAGCTATCCTGGGGTGCAAGTAGCCTGTGGCCTGTGCACTGGGGCCTCCTGGCTCAGCTGAGCTGACGGTAGCTTGCTTGGGGAACCTGAAGCTTATTCTTGGGGTGTCCAGCTTTGCTTTGGTTTGGGTGCTGGGGACTGAACCCAGGCTTACACATGCTAAGCACAGGCTCCACCACTGAGCTCTACCACCCCCCTGGAGTTTCATCTCTAAGCTCATCCACTGCTGGGGGCAATGCAAGCTAAAGATAGAATGGCCATATGACCCAGCTATATCACCACCGCATATATATATATATATATATATATATATATATATATATATATATACCCAAAGGCTTCCTTCCCTACCGCAGAGATACAATCTGTATTTATTGTGGTACTATTCGCAATAGCTGGGAAAGGGAACCAGTCTAGAGGCCCAGCAACTGGTGAATGGAAAAAGAAAATGTGCTGCATGCACACAATAGAGTCTTATTCGGCTGTAGAGGGGACCACAATTATGTCATTTACAGGGGAGTGACTAAAACTGGAGATCATCATGCTAAGCATGGTAGGTAGCTTAGGCCAGCCACGGAGTTCCAAGTTCCATGCTCCCAAAAGTGAGAGTAACTGAGGAAGGAAGAAACTTGACACTGGCCTCTGGTTTCACTTATACATGCATCACATGCACCTCATACATACACATGTGCACACACATACACAGGAACATGTGCATACACACATAGCACCCATATACTGTACACAGACACACAGAGACAGAGATCACACACACAAACAAACATACATACACCCACAGAGAATAGATGTTTAGCAAAGGCCTATGCACAATGGAAGATTCCTGAGGCTTGAGCCTTTTCTAGAGTCTTAGAAAGTCTGTCTCAAATGCCTCACGAGATGGTAGGGAAACCAAAGCCTAGGAAGCAGAAATCATAGGCTTATCTCTCAGATGGGGTGAGTGTTGAGTTTGGTTTTGATTTAAGTCAAATGTCAACACTGTGTCTTTCTTTGCACGCTGAACAGTCTAAGTAGCCATGCTTAAGAGAAAGAGCATTGATGAGGACAACAGAGGTTGAGATCCACAGAGATGGAGAGATAGTCAGAGAGAGGAGAAATGCCAGCCGGAGAGACAGATGGGACAAAGGTGAGATGGAGACAGGGAGAGGATGGAAAGAAGCCTGGGGGCTGGGGCAAAACACTGGACAACAGACCTGAGTGAAGCTTGGCTCTGCCTTCTCTGCCAACTGTCATGTAGACCTGGGTTCTGTTTCAAACTGACTGGAATTAAGGTAGAGGGACCAACCTGAGGGGAAAGACGTGGTGCGATAGGGAGAGGAATGGGACTCTGCAGATAGAGTTCGTATGTCTGAAAGTAACACATGTGTCCCTATGTCTGTCCATTCTATCCCACATCTGCCCATGAGTCCATACACCCAACAAGGACAGGGAACCATGGCTGATTGTGTGGCCCATGGCTCTTGATTCATCCTTGGGTCTGAAGCCCTCCACTGGGCTATGTTCTCTTCAAAGGAAACCTTCCTAACTTGATCCTTGTCTTCCACTTGCTTGGTTTTCTGTGTTATCAGGGAGCACGCTCAGTTTCATGCAGGGCTCACCTAGAAAGATAAGGCTGGTAGGGAAAGAGGAAGGGAAAGCAGGCAAAGAGAAGAGAAGAGAGGAAGGGAAATGGTCCATACTTGGTCAACTCCCTGTGAGCTGCTCTTCATGTTACAAACTCGTTAAACTTCCCTGGGGCCTTGTGAGATAAGCACTCTTAGAATGAGCTCACTTTACAGATGGGGAAATTGAAGCACCAAGAGGCCTACCCAAGGTCCTGTAGCTTATAAGAGGCGATTTCTTCTCCAAGCCTGTGATGCACACTCTGGGCTTCCTTGCACAAGGGAGAGGGCAGTACAGAGGAGTTAGCTCAATACAGCACAGATGGTAAGGGCTGTAAGAAGGCAACCATGTGCATGCATAGCTAATGCACATGTATGCACAAGATGTGCACATGTGTTCATGCCTGTGGATGTGTGGGCATGTATATCTGGGCATCCACCAGCTTACACACACACACACACACACACACACACACACACACACGCCAGGTGCATTTTCAGTCATACAGGCCTATCTACCCAAGGATGCACACCTAATATTCACATCCATAAGGCCTCATGCACACTGCCACTACAAATACAAATTGGTGGCCTGTTTGAATTCTTTGCTTAAAGAAAACTTGTGACTGCATTAAAAATGTAGGACACATTGGCCAAATAATTAAAGCGAGGAGTGAGGCAGTGGGACTTCCTGCCACTCTCTCGGGGCCGCCTGAGCTGGGCTGTGCACAGCAAGGCTTTGTCCTGTATATCTGAAGAAGAGGCACTTTATTACAGTAATTTATCACCCCCATAAATGTGGCTCCTCGGAAACGCAGAATAATTTGGGAAGAAATATGTTTTAAAAATTAAAAATGCAGTCGGTGTGCCCCCGTCAGGTCTGTGGGGAGGCATCTCGGCAGCTCCGGTAACTGCCCGTGTAGCTCTAATACCTACAACTTCCATTATTTAAAGTGTGATTATATTTTTCCTGCTTGGAGCTTTGTCAGCTATAAATAAAAGATAAGGGTGAATTGTTGCGGGGCCTAGTAAGCACTTCCATTATTGGTACTTAAGGGGGCTTGGGGATGGAGGGAACTGGCCACCGTGGGAGCACAGGGAGGCCTGTGACTGGGGCTGGGAGCTGAGCTGACGGTGGGGTGGACCTCAGCTCTGGTTGTGTTTTCTGGTGATTCCAGGGTGACAGGACTCCCATGAGATTCAGCTCCATTGCCTTCATCTGCCTAGAGCATCATGGGAACCATCACAGAGGTTGCTACCTCAGGACAGTGGGTTCCACCAGGATTTCATCTCCCTAGGGACTTCACAGTCACAGGGGCCACCAGGAGAGGAAGGTCCTCCTATAAGAGAAAGGAATCAGTCCCCTGAGACCTTTGCTTTTCCACAGCCAGCTGTTTTCAAGCAAGTCCCGGGCATGGTCCAGGTGAAGGGGACTCAGGACACATGCTAGCCATGTACCAGTCAAAAAAACATAGGCTGGGACTCCAGAGTTGGGGAGTTATTTCAATGATAGACTGTGACTGGGAAGGAATGAACATCCCTTCTATAATAACCATATTAGAAAGCAGATCTGTTTATTTTGTTCAAAGGAGCAAAGACTCAAAATGGAGCAGAATGAGAGAAATCTAAACACAATATTTGTCCCCGTCTCATTCTCCAAATCAGAAGGCCCTGTAAGTTCACAGAAAGGTGACATTAGCCATACAGCTGTGTGTTTCCGCTTCCTCAAGCTTCAGTTTGCTAATCTGTAATTTGGGTAGTAGCCCTGGGTCTCAGGGTTGTTATGACAATTAAGTACAAACGACCTCTGTGTTGTGTAGGGCCTGGCTCTAGTCACTATCTACGCAGTAATACTGGTGAAATGAGATCAGACAGAATTACACATTCTCTAGTGACTTAGAAATTCATGTTCCCGAAAAAGCCTGCACAGCTGTTTGAAGTGGCTTTCTTCAGAATTGGCAAATCTTGAAAGCAACCAAGATATCTCTCAATAGGGGACTGGATAAACACACTGTGGCTCAACCAGACAGTGGAATGCTGCTCATCAGTAAAAAACAAATGAGCCACAAGAATGGCAAGTTAATGTTTACCATACATCCAGTTCTAGCTTAAGACTCAAACAATGGTGATGACTGCATAAATGAGGATAGAGTTAATGTTCCTGAGATGTACACTTAAAACTGCTGAAATAGGGTAATAGGGAGGGCTCAGTCTGCATGCTCCATGTATGTAGGGCTCTATTCATGTATGAGGACCTGAATTTAGATCTATACTGCTCAAGCAAAAGCCAACATGGAGGCATGAACTTGTAATCCCAGTGATGGGGAAGCAGAGTCAGATGGATCACAAAGACCTGCTGTCTATCCAGGTTAGCTGAATTGATGAACTCCAGGTCCTGTGGATATGAGAGCTAGTTTTAAATTACTAACCTGCCAGAAGCCAGAATCATCTGAGAAGAGAACTTCAGTTGAGGAACTATCTAGATCAGGTTGGCCTGTGGGTATCTTTTAGAGAATTGTCTTGACTGGCAATTAATGTAGAACAATCCAGTCCCTTGTGGGCAGCACCATTCCCTAGGTTAAGAGCCTTGGACTGTAGAAGAGTAAATAAGCAGAAAGCAAGCAGGCAGCACGGATGTATTAATTTATCTATGTTCTTGATTGTGGATATGACATGACTAGTTATTTGAGTTTCTGCCTTAACTTTGCCTCAGTGATGAACTCAAACCCACAACTGCAAGCCAAATAAACCCTTTCCTCCCCCAAACTGCTCATTGTTTTGAGAGATCCTATCTCAGAAGACAAACTCCAACCTCTACACATGTGCACACACACAAATGAATGTGTATACATATACACAAAGAATGATTACAACAGAAAATTTACTTAGGTACATTATACATTATGAATTTATGTATATTATATAATAAATACTTATATAACAATGGCATTATTATAGTAATAGAAATTAAGCCATGAAAAAGACATGGAGAAAGAATAAATGCAAATTACTAATTGAAATAGATAGGTCTGAAAAGGCTCTAATTCTATAATTCCAACTTTGTGAAATCCTGGAAGAGACAAAACCATAGTGACAATAAAATAGTTTGTGACTGTCAGAGGCAGAGCCCAGGGGATTTGGGCAGTGAATCTGATTTGCATGATACTGTAATGACTGCTACTTACCATCGGGAGTTACGTATAATGAATATATTAAATTTGTATCCATTAGTCATTATATGTTTCTGTGACGTATAGAACATGCAGCCAGGTGGGTGGGTCCCACGTAAAACGGTGGGCTTTAGTTAATGAGAGTGTTTCCATATTCCTTGTCAGCTGAAGCAAATACAACGTGTAGTCACAGACTAGTCAGTATGGGAATAGCAGGGTGGTGGCTGAGGGAATACCTAGGCATTCTATGTACCTCTTGGTTATTTTCCTGTAAGCCCAAAGCTGTTCTAAAAGTCATCTCTAAGAATGAGCTTAAGCCGGGCGGTGGTGGCACACGCCTTTAATCCCAGTACTTGGGAGATACAGGCAGGTGGATTTCTGAGTTCGAGGCCAGCCTGGTCTACAGAGTGAGTTCCAGGACAGCCAGGGCTACACAGAGAAACCCTATCTTGAAAAAGAATGAGCTTAAAATGCTTTCAGGTCACCGAGGCAGCTTCAGATGTAAAGGTGCTTTGCCATGCAAGCTTAGCGACTTGAGTTTGATCTCTGGTCATATAGAGGTAGAAGGAGAGAACTGACTCCATAAAGTTGTCCTCAGACCTCTCCATGTGTACCATGGCACCCTGCATTGTATGCACACAGTCACAAATGATTAAAAGAAAACCTCCTCTTTTTTTTCCAAACCAACCTACTAAGTAACTAACTAACTATCCAAAATCTGTTGTATATGTGCCTGTACAGTGTATGGCTGTGTAGAGATTCCTCTCTGTGTGTATGTGTGTGCATGTGTGTGTTTATACAGCTTGTGTGTGTAGGGGGCGGGTCTGTGTGTCTGTGCATCTGGAGGCCAGAGGTTGATAGCAAGTGTCTTACTCAGTTATTCTCCGTCTTACTATATTTTGAGGCAAGATCTCTCACTGAACCTGGAGCTCATCAACTTGACAAGGCTGGCTGGCTAGTGAGACCCAAGAATCCTTTCTCTCTTTGCCTTCTCAGACCTGGATTCCAGGCACCACTGAGCTGGTTTTATTTTACATAGCTGCTGAATCCTAACTCTCATCCTCACGCTTGTGTCATGTGCACATTACCAACTGAACTGTTTCCCCAGCCCTAAAATTAAAACTCCAAGGTATTAATAAACCAGAAAGGCTGATGGAGGTCAGAACTGGAGCTTTCCCTCAGGGTTTAGAACCATGGAGAGCAGGAAGTCATGCTAGCTGTCATTCTGCTCAGGGTTACTAAGCACTGATTTTTGTATTTTTCTTTTGTTTTGTTTTCTTGGGGTTGTTTTGTTTTGTTTTGTTTTGCTTTGCTTTTTTTGTTTGTTTGTTTGTTTTTTGGTTTTTGTTTTTTTTTGTTTTTTGAGACAGGATTTCTTTGAGCAGTCTCGGCTCTACTGAAATTTGCTCTGGCCTTGAACTCACAGAGATCTACTTGTCTCTGCCTTTTGAGTACTATGATTAAAGTCGTGTGCCACCACTGCCTGGCTTAGTTTTGTTTTTTATAAGCCTCTGGGAAAAATTAAGAATTTCCTCAAATACATAAAAAACTCATCATTCTTAAATTGTGCTTTAAAAGACCAGAGTAAGTGGGGTGGGAGCAGTGACTTCCTAGAGGGTGGGTGAGGGTGAGGCCTTGACTGTGTCTGTTCCCACTTTTCAGTTAGTTACACTGGGGCATGAGAATTTAGTGGTATAAACCAATGTTGCTGACTTAGCCCACATGGAACTGGTGCTGGTTGGCTCTACTTGTTATCCAGTCTTGGCACTGCATTGGTAAATAGAGTAAATGTGATACCTGTAAAATACAATAAAGTAAGGACTGAGCCAATCACTGTGGCAAGAGTGTGGGGCAGATGGACTGGAAATGAATGAAGACATTTACTAGGGAAATACAGTGATGTCAGAAGTTAAGCAGAGGATAAGAACTAAATGGGGGAGATGTTAGTGTGAGGGGATTTCACAGAGGAAGGTGACTGGCCAGACTGGGTCACACAGTTACTTGTTGTGGCAGAGAAAGGCTTTCCTATTCTTGTCCCCTTCCTGTCACTTGCTCATGAATGAATCCATTTCTATTGAGTGCCATGTGCTCTGAACACTGTGATCAAAGGTTTCCTTCCTGTGCATACATGTGAGGTGACCCATCACACACTGAGCATGTCTGCTGAACGCAAGCAGGTGCCTTGATGAGAAATGACAGCGGCCCTCATGGAACTCAATGTGCAGTGATTTACTACCCATAGGGGAGTGGCTCAACATCTCCATCTTTCTGTTTTCTTGTCTGTGAAATGGAAGAATAGAACAGTAGTCACCTAACATGTTGTCAAGATGACATGACGAAGTAGCATGTAAAGTGCATAGGCTTTGTAAGGCCACAATACCTTAGCCCTACTTCACCCCCTCACAGAAAAAGATTAAACACAAGGACTTGCATATGTCAGGGCCTTTTAGCAGGGCAACTTGAAGATGTGCATGCATGTGTGTGTGTGTGTGTGTGTGTGTGTGTGTGTGTACATGAGCATGTGCATGCATATGTGTTTCTGTACCCATGTGGTGTATGTGCATGAATATGTGCCTGTACATGTGTGCATGTCTGTGCATGAGTGTATGCATATGTGTATATGTGTGTATATGTGTGTGTATGTGTGTTTGACTTTGGTTGTATGGTTCTTTAGTGTGAATTTTTTAGATGACAAAGTCATGTTTCAATGTCAAAAGATTAGACATGATTGGTGATGCAATGGACTCACTCTCCAATTTGATTTCTGCCCTCGTGTCTATTTACCGTCTAGGCTGTGGATAGACACTACAGTGCATTGAGCCATGACAGCAGTTGTTCTGGAGAATGAAATTTGGAGGGTGGCAACAGACTAAGGAGTCCCAGGTCCCACAGGTCAGCTGGCAGAGCCCAGAGCTTGTCTCCACTGCTCTCTCCACAGGTCTGTTCTCTCTGTGTCACTTGACTGGTCCTTGGCCTCTCACCCTTTGGGGTCTTTCCTGGCCCTGAGACTTACAACCCAGACTTTTCCTGGAAAACCCCAAGTGTCATCACCTTGTTCCTCCCGATTCTGTGGTGGAGAGACAGAATTAAAACTTACCTCATGGTATGAAGTTGTGGCAATGGCTGCAGGAGAATGACTCTCAACTTCTAGGAATCGACCCTGACAATCAGATAGGGCAAACACTGAGTCATTGGCAGAGGCCACATCAGTGGAGATTTCAGTCATGGGTGTGTGTGTGTGTGTGTGTGTGTGTGTGTGTGTTTGTGTGTGTGTTTAGGAGATACAGAGGCCTCTGGTTCCACTTCCTCCCTGGGAGGCCCAGACCCTTCAACACTGTTTCTGTGCTGAGATGCGAAGGAAGTGCTCACCCAGCAGGTGACAATCCAGGCCAGCTGGGGTGTGCTAGATTAGGTCCTAAAATATCACAGCTGTGAGAACCCAAAAGTTTGTTTTGCAGATGATAAAACTATTCAGAGAAATCAAGGACTTGTCCAACTCTCCCAGACAAGCTTAAAAAATAGTTAGGCCTTAAACTCAGGGCTCCTGAATGATCACCATATGGCTCCCAATAAGTGTTCTTAACCAAGTCCCGAGCCTCAGCCACTGTTGTGAGGCTCAAATGATCATGGACAAAGGGGGGAGACCATAGTTGGAACTGCAGTCAAAACCCATGCTTGAGCAGGTCCTGCTGGATGTAGTGGTCACTCTTTGTGCTTCTGGATGATTCTCAACATCTCTTTTCTAAGACCTGACTCTTCTATGTGAAGTGCTGGGAACCATATCTGTCTCCCCTCTCTCTAATCTCTTGATAGCATTTGGTTATACTTGAAATGGATCTAGATTCCAGCTGTGCCAGTTCAGCTTCCTCTCCTGTGCCCTGGGCATTGGGATGCAAAGGTGCTGGGCTGCCTTCCTGGCTGGGTATTTGAAGAGAGACATGTGGCTCGGACTGAGGTGGTTGTATTTGGCTAGAGTCAAATGGAACAGCAGAGCAAAGTCCAGGTCACAGAGAGGATGAAGCAGTCTTATAAGGGGAAGGGACAGGGTGAGAGACCATGGCATAGACAACCATGGAGGAAAGGAAGAGAGATTAGGAGAGTCAGGAAGATAGGATAAGGAACAGACAAACAAGTAGGCAGGTATGTGTTTCTGAACTAGGGAGAGTTGAAAAAGAGATAGAGGTATAGAGGCAGAGAGGAAATAAAGTAGGAAGGGAAGGATAGAGAAAGAGAGACAAACACCATTAGTCTTTACTAGCCAATGATCCCCAATCAGCAAGATCAACAGACAATAGAAGTGGACTGAATATTTCAGAAAGAAAATCCCACATGTAGAGGATACATTCAACTTCTTCTCCATTACTTTTGTTTGTTTTGTTTCTGTATAACCCTGGCTGTCCTGAAACTCACAGAGATCTACCTGTTTCTGCCTCCTAAGTGTTAGGATAAAAGACATGGGCCACCATGGCCTGGCCATTATTTTCTAAACCATACAGCCTTCCTATGCTGTGCATGGAACCCGCAGTGTATTGGGTGTTCCATGAGCAGTCATGTCGAAGTGATTCAGTCAGTGTTCAGAAGGCTGGGTGTGGGGATGTGTGCCCGTTATCCCAGCGCTATGGCGACACAGGCAGGAGATTTAGTGCAGAGAATCTAAGCTATAACTTGGGGTGGTAGTCGGACTTGGCTTCATTCACAAGGTCCTTCTTTTGCAAGCATGTAGAATGCAAGAGTAAGGTAGCTATAGAGGCTTGTGCTACGGTTCTGGAAAGCCCTGGACGCCAAGTGATGTGCGGGAGGATGAGAGTCGCTGCCTGGATCATAAGCGGACACCCGTGCAGGTGGAACCTGTGTTCCCAAGGAGAGCTGCCGTTTCTGCATGATGGATTTTATCCTTCAAATCTTAAGGCTAAGTAAGTCCTTTCTCCCTTAAATTGGATGTGTATGCCTCCAGCCCCTATCCCCAGACTCTCGGGCCCTGCCTCTGCCTGAGGCTTTCATTGGCCACAGAGCTATGCTCAGGTCTGGCTGGGTCATGCTAACAGTCCTGGGGGTGCCAGTGCCCCAGAAGTACCTCAGCCACTCGGTCCAGAGTCGATGCAGTTCCACCCGACCTGCCTCCTCCCCAGAGTTTTCTGGAGGGCTTGAACTCAAATGGCTCTTTGGTCCATTCTCTGCTCCTCAGCACACTAGAGTCGCCCCCTCCCAGCCCCTGCTAACATCTCTGGGGGTCAACTCCTCATACCAGCCAGCTGGAACAACTTCATCAACGACAGGGACACAATGCACAGGGGTTGTCAGAGGTACCATACAGATGAAAAATGTCAGAGTTCAGGGCTGGTTTCAAGGAGACAAGATAGGGAGGAGTGCTTTTCCAGAACGTGAACCCTGGGTCAGACTGTCTGCTATTGAGTGGCATCTCTGCCCTTACAAGGAGCCAAGAGGTGACCTCTGCGTACTTTAGTGTTTGTTGTTGTTGGTTTTTATTTTTATCATTTTATTTGTTTGCTTACTTATTCCAGTGTGCATTGGTGTTTTGCCTGCATGCATGTCAGTGTGAGGATACCAAATCCCCTGGAACTAGAGTTACAGACAGTTGTGAGCTGCCATGTGGATACTGGGAATTGAACCCAGGTCCTCTGGAAGAGCATTCAGTGCTCTTAACTGCTGAGCCACTACTCCAGTATTTACTTATTTTAAGACAAGATCTCCCTGTGTAGCTCTGGCTGCCTGGAACTTGCTCTGTAGACCAGAGTCTGCCTCTGTATCTTCATTGGTAAGATGGAGAATGTAACAGCTGCCATGTAGGCTGTCCTGAAGATAGAGGGGATGATGTACGGGAAAATGCTTAATCAGCAAGTGTTAGATAACTTTTTATTGTCTGGAGTGACTCAGACCCATAAAAACCTTCTAAACTCCTTGCTCAGGCGCTTAGGGATTGCCAGAAAATCCCTGCCAGAAATCAAAGAGCCATTTTGGATCCCACTTTGAACATCCCGACATCCCCTGATGCCTGTTAGATAGTCCTACTGGTTCTGTTCTGGTCATTGTTCCTCCTTCTGAATTTGTGACCTCTACCTTGCCCTTTCCTGGTCGCAGCTACAGCCCTCTCTGCCTTTCTACCCTCAGCCTCTACTCCTCCAGAGGGGCCTCCCGTACCCATTCCTTCAGCAAAGTGTTTACATGTCCCCTATCTGTTCCTCACTGTCACAGCCTCAGAGGGTTGGAAGCCAGTAATGGCTGAGCCATGGCCCATGGGGCCTTCTCTAGTCTCCTGCTCCTGCTGCCTCAGGCCCTTTACACATGCTGTGCCATCTGCTTACACAGTTCTTCTGACTTCCCTTAACTGACTCCCCCTCATCTTCCAGGTCCAGCTTAAAAATGTCTTTGATCCTCCTGCAGTCGAGCATAGGACATCCTGTTTCTCCTTTTGAGACTTAATGAGGTTAATTGCCTGTGCTGTTGGCTTGACTTTTATCTGTCTCTAATCTTAAACATAATCTCCCTAAGAAAAAGGCCTTGAGTGTCCTGCCTGCCACTTAACCTCCCTGTAGCCAGCACAGGGTCCCTGTGAATGAATGAATGAATGAATGAATGAATGCCTGAAACTTGGCAGTCAATAGGGCATGGTCCAAAGGCTACTTTTGTCTGCTCCTGAGGCCCACACAAACCTCTTTCAGTGACACTGTCACCAGGGTGACAGGCTTGTCAGCATCCTACAAGTTCCTATCTTTCAGCCTCTTCACTTCAGAACATAGGAGCTCTGTATGAGCAATAGGCCAGTAACACATAGGTCACCAAAACCAAAGGGCGACCACCGTCTTTCCCAGGATGGATCCGGGGCTCATGTTTGGCTTCATGAGGATAGTATAGTCCTAATATAATGGGGATCTGGTTTTAGAACACCTACTCCCTCCATCTATGCCTATGTGATAGTGTGCTTAATTTATTGGGTATTGATTACATTAGCTAGTATTACCATAGTAATTATTAAGATGTTAGATAAATAACCAGTAAGCCAATTCAGAGTTTAACTAGAAAAACTGAGCTCTCTGTGTCACAGAAAAAGCCTAGCTGGGGACCCAGAAGAACAGAGAGCATCACGAGGAATGAGAAAAACTGTTCTAGAAATTCAGCCTGAGTCAGTGGACTCACTGCGTCTCCTGTGCGAGGCAGGGCCTGAAGTGGACACCTCGAGAGCTGCCTCTGAACGGGATGGGCACAGTGGCTTGTGACTGAGCCTTCTGCTGGGAAATCAGGCCCCCGCCAGTGCCAGAGTCTTACCCTTATCTGCTCTGCTACCATAACGTAACACCCAAGACTGAGTAGCTTGTGAAGAACGTGGGCTTATCTAGTGTAAAAGTGTAGCACTGGCATCTGGTGAGGTTTTTTTCTTTTTTTTTTTCTTTTTTTTTTTTCTTACCACAGGCTGACACGTTCCATGGGAGACAAGGCAAGCACGCCAGCTCTCTTCCTCTCCTTACAAGGCTGTCCTAGGGGGCCCACCCTCATGGCCTCATTTAACTGCAATGACCTCTCTAAGTCTCCACCTCCAGTTACCATCTGGGCATGGGTTCCAGCATATGAAATGTGGGAGATAAGTGGTGCTTGGGCCTAGAGAACCACATAGTCAGATTCGTCCTAAAGAAGAGACGGTTCAGCTGTGTCCAGAGTGTGGCTGTTAAGGCCCTGAAGAGTTTGAGCGAGCACTGAAAGTGTAGACAGAGCATGTGCTACTAAGCCAGCTCTCTCGGCATGACCCAGACCCCTCACTTTGCTTCTGCCAGTTCCCATGGTATAAGTGTTCTCTCCATGACTCCTGTGCTCATTTCAGAGGGGCATAGGTCACTGGATGCAAAGATGGGAAGAGAGTCAGCTCCAGCAAGGCCCACTCACTGGGAAGCAAAGGCTCAGAGGAGCTGGCAAAAATGATGCATTGGCTGGTGGTACGGCCTGGGCTAGCATGAAGGGGAGAGACAGTAACGCCGATGCATTGCAGGAAGCACAAGGCATAGCCAGGCAGCTCCTTGTGAAGGGATCACAAGAGATAGCAAGCTTCCCGACTGCATGGGGCCAAAGGCTGCAGGGATCTTGAAGTCAGCATTATGGAAGATGAACTATATACATGGGCCAAGGGGGTGTGGCCTAAGAGAGGAGGGGGAACAGCATGTACAAAGGTCAAAGAGGAGAAAGGACTGTAGGACATTCAACCTGGTGGAGGGTGGGAGTGCAAGGAAAGGGAGGAAACGAGAGGGGTCCTGAGGCCCCTGGAAGGATCGGGAGCTATCTAAAACTCTGGAGCTAAGGGATAATTGGATCTGATATCTCTACTCACTTGATCATTCTAAATTTTCTAGAGTCAAGATGATACAGGGGCCCAGTTAAAAATACCCAAGCAGGAGGACTGAGGAGATGGCTTAGAGGATAAAGTGCTTGCTGCACAAGCATGAGGGCTTGCGTTCTGATCCCCAGTGTCCATGTAATCCCAACAATAGGGGCAGAGAAAGTGGGATGCAAGGGAATCACTGGCTAGCCAGTCTAGTTAAAGTAGTAAGCTCCAGATTCAGTGAGAGACCATGACTCCCCCACATTCCCATGCCCAGGTGAGCACACCTGCACACATGCATACTGCATACATGCATACCACACACACAAAACAACCATCCAGACAACGGCAAACATTTCAGCAGGAGACAAGACAAGGGACATTTGAGTTAGAGAGAAAGGAGACAGTGCCAAAACATATTTCAGAGGGGAGATGTGGAGGGAACAAACAATGACTGAGGATGCTGGTGCGAAAGCAGGCTGATGCTGATGCTACTAAAGCTAGAGAGACATAAATATGGGGTGAGGAGAACATCATGGGGGATGTTTTACCTCTATGAACCCCAAGTTTCTTCACTAGGGACCTCCTCATCCATCTCAGGCATCCTAGAGGGAGGAAAGGTCAGGTACCACTTGCAGAGTAAATGGTGCAGATGAGAACAAGTGCAAACCCAGTGCCAGCCAAGGACACAGAGCCTCTTGTTGAAGCTTCACAGGCATGGGAGGTGGCTCAGTAGGTAAAGATGCTTGCTGCTAGGCCTGGCAACCCGAGTTCCATCCCCAGAATTGACACAGTGGAGGGAGAGACCTGACTCCTGAGAGGTGTCCTCTGACTTCCACACATTAGTTAGGGCACACACACCCCACCACCACCCACAGATACATACATACATACATACATACATACATACATACATACATACATATGTACATGCATACATACATACAAAAATACATAAATAGATGTGATAAACTTGAAAAGTGCCATTCAAGATAGTGACACCAAATCGTGAAACCAAGTGTGGAGCTGCACAGGTCACAGGTCACAGGTCCCTGAAGTTACTTCTGACAAAGGGCAATTATTTTTCCAGCCCCTCTTGCAGCTCAATAGTCATATGGATGCTATTTAGTAGATGGTATCTACCAGCAGGGAATCAGGTGAGGATGGCTAAAGATGAAGGGTGAGATGGAAAGAGAGAAGTGAGAAGCCGTTGTGCTGTTGTTACAGCTATAAAATGCTTTTAGAGGTCAGTAGAGAAGACTCAGGGAAAGAAAAGTAGGAGACAGTGCCGGGAAGTCACAGTGGAAGCAAAGAGAGGTGAAAACTGTCCATGATTGAAGATGTGCCCAACCCTGCTGGGCTCTGGGCTGACAGGTCGGGGGACACACTGTGTGTGACAGGGGAGGGGCAGCCAGGGGATGGCCTTCCCAGACTTACTGTACACTGAATCACCTAGGGCTCTTGAGAAATGGCTCTGATCCAGAGTGGACCCTAAGATGAAACATTTGTGACAAGCTCTCCAGAGAGGGTGATCCTCTGTTCCAAATAGGCTCTAGGGCAGTGGCTTTTCAAATCAGCTCTTGAAGTGGAAAGATCTAGAAAGCCTGACCGACATGCTCCTCTACCCCGTCCGATGAAATCAGAGTCTCCAGGAGGTGAGCCAAGGCCCTGGGAATTTTTAAAATCTAAGGGTGAGTCTAGCACACGACTAAAGCCAAGGATTGCTCCTGAGGATCTGGAGCTCCATCCACCACTTCATTTGATGCATGTTTATTTCATCCCTTACAATCCTAACATTGTGGATTGTTACATATTTTTCTTTATCAAAATTGTATCCCCTTTTTGTTTATTGTTATTGTGTATGTGTATGAGTATAAGCACACACATGCCTTGTGTGTAAGTGAGAGTCAGAGGACAACTTTGAAGGGTCAGGTCTCTTATTTCACAATGGGTCCTGGGAGATCAAACCCAGATGTCAGGGTTCCATGTCAAGACTTTTCACCCACTCAGTTACTATCTTGCTTGTCCTAAAACTGCTTTTCTTAGAGTTTAGCATTTCTTGCAATGTACAGATCCGGACATCTTCATTATCACTGTTACTATTATTGTTGGTGTTATTATTGTTGGTGTCTTTAAAATAAGAAGAGCCTTGTGGGAATGGAAGGATGGAGCACAGAAAGACGGAGCAGTGGAGCCATTGAACGTGACAATATAGTGGTGGACACGTGACATTTTACATCTGTCTAAACTCATAAAGCCACCAAGAGTGAACCCTAAGCTAATCTATGGACTTTGGGTGATAAAGATACATTGACGTAGGCTGATCAACATCAACAAATACACCACCATGATAGGACTCAGATAATGGAGGAGACTGCAGAGAGTCATGGAGTGGATGGGGAAACTTCCCTTCTCATCAGGTTTACTTGAACCTAGAACACTAACATACAAAATCCATTTTAAAGGTAAATGAGAGAGAGAGAGAGAGAGAGAGAGACAGAGACAGAGAC